>NW_020653690.1:817571-833508 GCF_003589595.1 Hyposmocoma kahamanoa | reverse complement strand
TTCACAAAAAATAATTGAATATCAATTCAATAAAAATTTAATTAATATAGTGAATAGCGACATCTCTTGCCAGGACTGGTAGCTGTAAAGGTACTAACTGGGTGATAAATCTGTCAAAGATTTCTCATAGATGGCGCTACGACTAAAAAGTCGTTGAAAGACCAAGTACAAAGACACGACGCAAGCACATAGAGAAATTCGTGAGGTCCGTTGGTTCGTTCCGTGGCTTAGTTGGTATAGCGTCTGGCACGGTATGCAAGAAGACGTCGGTTCGAATCCGACCGGATCGAAGGAATTTTTTCTGAGTGTTTTTTCTGAGTGTTCGATCTTTGTATTAATAATTATAACAAACTAGTGGAGTAATTTCACAAAAAATAATTGAATATCAATTCAATAAAAATTTATTTAATGTAGGAAAGATCAGATTTCATAAATTTCAATCAAATTTTTACGTCAATATAGTTCTACTTATATAGGACTATCCTCTAAAATGTACATACGCCCTTGCGAACGGAAATTTTATTAAATTCCTTAAAGTAATAAATGAACCTTTTAAGAAAAGATTTATTACGTCCGGACCGCAACGAAAATAACTCCAATTATGTCCTATTGTTTCGGAACACTGCGTCGTCGTAGTCCGCCAGTCAGGCCCGATGCGGGTTGGGGACTTTGCACGTGTTCTATGAACTTTCTTTGACATGCGGATTTCGTCGCGATGTTTCCGTCATCTTTAGTGATAGTTGTTGCAATTAAATGTTAACAAAATTTGAAAGTTGAAAGTTGATCTGTTCATTGCAAACTGTCCTTCCACTAGTCTACCACTATAATTATTTAAATAAGTTAATGAATAATTCAAAATCGTGGTTTATTAAGGTCAAAAATAATTGTACAATTTAAGAAAGAAGTAGCATTAGCAATCATTTCATGTCATCTAATCAAGCTGAATATACTTAAATATCTTTGCATTGAAAGGAGAAGTTATAATAGAATTTTCAGAATTCCAAAGATGACGAGAACATTGTTCTATTTATTTACTCTGCAGATTTATTTAAATCGCGTATATTTGTTTTTTCAAACAAACCAATGTTTCCGGCACTTTACAAGTCCCATAGTTACGGTTAACTGAGGTGGCACAGTCATCAACCAGTTATGTCTAATATTAATGCAAACCACCCTATTGTTCCACTATAGTTAAAAAGTTATTAATTAAATACCTTATTTTTATCTTACAAATAAACATTACATTTTACTGTAACAATGTGAATTTTTATTAAATTAAATTTATTATTAAATCATCGAAATTAGAATAAATTGAAACATATTAATTAGTACTGCAGTCTTATGTCTGTTTGGGATTTTTCATCAGAGGAAGTACTGAATCCCAAACTGGTGGTACGGAGAAACCATTTTCCCTGTTAAAATTAGGATTTTTTTTAATTTCAATGGCCTCTCGTAGCATCCTGGGTAGACAACAGACGTCTTTTCAAAGCAATTGCAAGGATAGTCTTGTGTAAGTTATTTAACTAGTCAATTCATAATAATATAAAAAAAAGTTTGTCCAGGGAAGTACTACTACGAACTTGCGGAGTAAATGTGCTAGTGAAACTAGTAAAGCTACACACACATTGAACTTATCAACTTTATATTTGAAGATGACGGGCGCATGCTCTTCATATCTTCTCTATTATATGTTAAAGATGTACAGAAGCACTAATTTTAGAGATCTTTCTAATCGAACCAACTAACAGTAGCGCTTCTTGTGAATAATTTCATCCAGGGAAGTTCTTCCAACATAACTGTCAACTTCATGTTTCAAAGTGACAGGCGTAGCAGCACTACAACTGTTAAGCATACGCTTGTCGCTTACCACCAAACGCACGTCATCCCGTTACTTGACTTCATAATAACGCACACACTCGTAGTCCTGTATCGAGAGTGGACACACACACAGACAACTACAAATTACACCCGACCCTACGAGAGAAAGAAATGTAAGCCTTATATTTCTCACAGAAATCGAACCCGGGGCCTCTGCGTGGCAGTCCAGAATGGTAACCGTTCGGGCAGGGAGGAGCATCATAAAGAAAAGTTAAGAATTTGACAGCCATGCGATACGGCAGTTTTATAACAAGAAGTTATACATCCCCACTTGCTTGCATGTTCAGAAAATATGAGCTAACACGTTCGCAAATAGCATCGTATAAAGAATTAGATTTATTTGACTGCGCGGTTATAATTTTGCTGTTTTGTGACACAAATCTACCATTTTATTTTATGAAGATGCAAATATAATGCGGCACGTTTGATGTTCCAAGTTTCTGAATATACATATTTTATACACCGATACAAGAGAAGGGAGCTTTAAGTTTCAGCCTTTTGTCCGTACAAAGTATATAAATGGATTGATTTCTAATATATTTTTAACCGCCATCAAAAAAGGAGGAGGTTCTCAATTCGGCCGTATGTTTTTTCTTTTTTTTTGTATGTATGTTACGCGATAACTCACTGCATTTGTGAACCGTTTTTGATGATTCTTTTTTTGTTAGGAAGAGGCAATACTGGGGAGTATTGATCCAATTTAAATTTAATGAAAATATTCCACCTCTAAACTGGCAAACTAGGGGATGAATCCGGCCGACTATTAATCGATTTCAATAAAACTTAGCAAATAGATGTAATTCCACGAAGTTTTGAGAGGTCGTTCTTTTATTTATAAAAATTTTACAATTATGTATCGGGGATTTTATAAATTTTGATTTAATTATGTTATAAATTCAATGTCAAGGAATTGCAAAACTCAAGTGGCAGTGGGCGGAACATATTTAGGGTATCGACCCCGGGTTTACCCGGTCCGGGAAAATCGAGTTTTTCCAGCACTGATGGTTATAAAGAAACGCGGGTTTGATTTTAAAAACCCGGGATTTTCGAGTATTTTACATATTGTTTTTGTTATTTATTAAGTATAAACCACTTCGAATACAATAATAAATGTAATAAAAACACGCTTAGAAACGTAATTACGTGTAAAGAAGTAGTAACTAAGTTTCTTCCCTACCAAACAACCAAGAAAACAAGCAATGCGTAAAATGAAGTGGAAGATTTCTTTAAGACTTTCTAAAATGTCTTGTAATTTGTAAAATCCTGTTTCATTTATGTTACATTGTAGAAAATCAGTAACACAGTTTCTTTTTCTTTCAATAAAAATATCGATAAGCTCAAATAAACCCGATCTACCCTATACTATGACCCGAAAACCCGGGTTTTCAGAATTAGTCCGGGTTTCGATGCCCGAGACATATTGCCTGAAGAACAGATTTTTAGTGTCCGTAGAGCTCCTTGTGAAAGAGTTCGTCCAGGGAAGTACTGCCACCTTACCTATTTCTGCCGCCCAGCAGTAATGTCAGCATTACTGTGTTTCGGTTTTGAAGGGCTTACTTTACTTAAGGGTGCTGGTGAAATTACAGGCACATGGGACTTGTGAACTTATGTCTCAGACTTCATAGAATGAGGTTATTTGCAGCCTACCACACGATGTAGAGTGAGTGAGATGGCCCCCCTGTCCCGAGCACTTAGGTATCAAAATCAGTTGCTTAACTTTGACTCCTCATTGGACCTTTTTGCATGCTCAGAAACAAAATTCATATTTTCCGCAGGACGCTATCTGGAGTCCATGACCGGAGACAGCAGTATTAAGTATTAGTTTAAAATGTAATAACAAATGGATTTTATCTTTTTTTGTCATTAATGTTAATCTGTAATAATTTATTGTTTATGGCGTTGTATTTATAATTTGAAAATGATTTACATATTTATTATTAAATAACAGCCTAATAAAAAATGTACACCTAAGGATATTGCCTAAATAATGTGTTAATTCGGTCGGAATCGAACCGACGCCTTCTAGCAAACCATTGCAGACGCTATGCCAACAAAGCCACGGAACGAACGACCGGACCTCACGAATTTTTGTATGTGTTTGTTGTCGGATATTTGTATTTGGTTTTCAACGACTTTTTAGCCGTAGCGCCATCTACACGAAATCTGGGAAAGTATTTCGTCACCCAGTTCGGTAACTATACAGCTAACAAGCCCTGGTCACTTGATATTATGAAAAAAAATCGGTTTTGGTGAATATATAAAAATACAAGTTGAAACGCGTTACTTCCTTGTGGAATGTGATGTTAGTATATATTTTATGTTTGTGTGACGTATTTTTACACTCATTTACCGCACTTATCGTCATTTTTAGCTAAAATTCTGGAGCTGTTCGCGGTGCAAGTTGATCTTGAGCACTGAAGGCCCGCTCGCTCGTGTAGGCCCTTTGGGAGCGCTTCAATTCGCCTCACTTAGCATGTGCGGGCTAGATTTCTATGCGTTATTATTCTAAGATTGTAGGTATCTGTGTGTTGCATGGGAGAAGAACAATGCCGAAATAGCAAGTATTTTTAAAAATACTTTATAGTATCGGCGCTTCACAATCCTCTTAACTCGCCTAGTTCATCGAATCTATTATGCACAGGTGGCTGGCAACATATTCCCTTTAGGCTAAAATTAAATCACACAATGTGTAGAGACTGTATTGTATAATAAACATTCAGAAACGTCTCGTAATATTTTTCTTCAATTTATAAAAAAATAATAATAAAATTTCGTTTGCACCTGCCGCACGTTCCATTCCGGCGACATAGAAAGGTTTAAGATGACAAGATGATATATCTGTCAGAGAAAAAATGAATTAACATTCACTGTTTGCATCGCGTATTTCCGCATATGCTCGATATGACGCGGCGTCGACGCTACAGATGCTGTACGTTGGAAATTCTCTTTTTCAGATGGTGCGACGTTAGTTCCATTATTTCCTATAGACTGGTTTTTATAGTGATCCTTATTCAGTAGCGGGCGTCTTTCTGCTTAGTTAATGATTATGGTAATGACTGAACGAATGACTTCTCCTTGTAGTTTTGGCCTAATGCCTGTAATAGTTCTTTCCTGGCATGATAGGGACCCTTAAACAGGGGATTAGGGGAACAATCCACGTAACTTGCGATATGTTTAATCCCCGACGCAATAACGGGGATTTATAAGTCTGAAGCATTTGTTTGTGTATTTATGTACCTGTCTGTGACATTATACTGTGTGTGACTCGACTAATCTTTATGTGGTTTTTTTTAATTGGAAGTTTAATTTGATTGGGATGGTTCCTAACCAGAGCTCCTTGTGAGTAGTTAAAATAATATGAGCATTAATGCGTTTCGGTTTTCGTGTAAGGGTACTAGTTGAATTACAGGCATATGGGACTTGTGTACTTATGTCTCAGGGTAACGAGTGCAGTGGCAGTGTTCCACAGATCTTTGCGATTTGAAATTCTGAGTGGCACTAGAATTGCTATGGATAGGCGCTTATCACCGGACGCACGACTTGTTCGTCTTTTCATTTGGTACTATAAAATAAAATACATCTGTTCAGTTTCTTATATATAGGATCAAATAACAGTATCCCATCCTATATGCTTTATAATTTAAGTGAATAAATGTCCTCAAAGATATAATTGATCTATTCTAAATGTGCACTTTTTTAAATAGGATATTTTTTTATGTTTGATATATATATTAATAGTTCCGTCTATATTATTTGATCTACGGATACATTATAAATGAACTACATTCGAGGTAATACTATCATTATATTCAAGCATAGTAAATTAATATTTGACATGTCAAAAATAATATTTGATCCTCTTTTTTCATATAGGTCGAATCTTGGTTGTGCCCTCCATTCAGTAGGTTACATTTGGTTAGTATATGAAAATGCAGCACGAACTGAGCGAGCGAAGTGAGCGTATCGCAGCAGCGGCCGGCGAGTTCTAGAAGTGAATTTGCTTGCGTTTCCGAACAAGACGTTTGGTTTTTAATGCTCATTTGTTTTAGTTTTGAGGCACAACATGAAACTATCAAGTTAATTTATACAAATTAAACATTAGCTCAAAACAGATAAACATACGTACATTGATCAAATTTATTTTATGTCTCAGAGAAAAAGGATCAAACATTTGAAAAGATGACCGTTTAGACTTTTTGCCTGCTGCTTTTGCAAATTTAAAACGAACATCTAAATCACCTCTTTTCCTAGTTAGTGTAGGGATATTTACCTTCTACATATCTGATTTTACGAAAATCCGGTAACATTACAATAAGAACCTTGATCCGAAGTTGCAAATAGGGTAGTCTGCAGACTGTCCAACTCCTCAACTACTCACAGCATTGCAGCAGAACAATCGTGTTTGAGGTCATTGGATTATAATAATAATATTGTGATATTGGATCGATCGCGAGGTATTTCTTGTGGACGTTACCATCCCGCATGACGAGGGTCTCGTGAAGGCCGAAAACGAGAAACGCCGGAAGTACCTGGCGCACGAGATCACTGACATGTGAGATGTGGCCTCCACTGAAAATTGATTGGCATTGCCGGGGAATACCGCTTGTCCCATTTAAAAATTCAAAATTGTGTGTGTGTGTGCGTGCGTGAGTGCGTGCGTGCGTGCGTGCGTACGTGCGTGCGTGCGTGCGTGCGTGCGTGCGTGTGTGTGGTAAATGTTTGTGAGTAAAGGGTTTTTTATACCAATAACTTAGGCTGTTATTATGCGAAGTTCTTCAACTTCGTCGCAACTGCGCTCTAATATCCATTTCGTGGTTAACGCTCTTGCTTCATGTTTAGTGAGGTGTAAAATGTTTAATTTATTATTGAAAACATTATAAAGACTACCTCTATGGTAGAAGAATCTTTCCGCAAATGAAGTTCTAGTGTTATTGTGTTCGGAACTAGTAAAGAGGCCTCGATTACCAGACACAGAAAAGTTTGATTACTCTCAATGAGCAGTTACAGAGAATACACTGTTATGTAGTCAATTTATATTAAAACATATTTTCTCCTAAAGAATCCAATACTTTTACTTTGTAATCTTTAAAAAGGACTTTCATCTTTTTATTAAAATTCTGATCCGCATTAATGTAGTAGCAATTTAAAAGGGCAAAGAATTGTGATCTTTGTTTTACAAAGCTTTGTATCAGTCCCGATGGACGTTTGTTTCAGACCTAATTAGTTATTGGATCTGTAAAAAGAAATAGATGGAAAGTTAAGCCGATATAAAAGGGGACTTGAGTAAGTGTTTTGTATCATAACCCAGTTTCTCAGTTAACAAACGATCGAATCTGGTGGCAGTACCTATGACTTTTAATTTACATTTGCAAATGTTTAATGTTTAGTAGCAATCTCCCGCTGAACGTGAAGGATATCGTTGTAATGAAACCTGCATGTCAATGAAGGCTTATTAACCTTGGAAAACGTATCGTAACGTAAGTCTCGATTATGACCACGTGAATGTACCTGTGCTTTACTTGTATTTTGAGGATATCCAGAATCTCTGAATAGCCAGATCAGAGACAATTTAAGTTCTATTCTTTATTTTATTCTGCTGTGTATTGAAGTCCTCCGGGAGCTGTACAGGCGATTATGCAAGTGCGCATGCATGAACCCTCAGGCCTCATCTCAATCAAACGTGGTGTCAGACAAGGAGACATGATCTCTCCCAAACTCTTCACAAGTGTTCTGGAAGATGTAATGAAGACACTCAATTGGGACGTTAATGGTCGCTGCATGTCGCGTTTGCGTTTTGCAGACGACCTAATCCTCATAGCTGGGAACTCCGCAGATCTCCAGACTATGCTCCAAGACCTGCACTAGGCTTCACTAGCTATCGGCCTTGAGATGAATAAGTCCAAAACCAAGATCATGTTCAACCGTCCGGGCCCAAAACCCACCATCCTCGTTGGGAACACTCAGCTAAATGTAGTTGACGAGTACATTTACCTTGGACACTGTTTATCTTTTAGCCGATCTTCCCAAGACAAGGATATCGCAAGGATTCAGTTGGGATGGGCCGCCTTTGGAAAACTGGAGGACGTCTTTAAATCTAAAATCCCTCAAAGCCTGAAAACTAAAGTTTATAGCCAATGCGTCCTGCCCATACTTACTTACAGTGCCGAAACATGGCCACTCACAAAGGAATACATGCACAAAATCAGAGTAGCACAAAGGGCAATGGAGCGGTGTTCGACATTTAACTCGTCGACCGTATACTCAACGTGGAGATACGACAAGGACCGTAGATAGATAGATAGATAGAAAAAACATTATATCGCTCACACACAAGAACAAGAATAGTACATAAACAACTTAAAAGTAATGAGGGCAAAGGCGGTCTTATCGCTAAGAGCGATCTCTTCCAGACAACCTTAGAGTTAGAGGAAAGCTAATCGGAGCGGGAGACGTAGTGTGCCAAATTTACAAATATAAAAATAAAAATATTAAAAAAGTAAAATTGTATAAATAAAAAATAAAAAAAAATACAAAATAATAAAATTAAATAAAGACTTTAATAAAGTAATTTATAAAATATTTAAAAAATAGTGATATATTATACTTACGTAGATATATGTATATATAAATATACCTAAATAAACTTATACTTACTAATAACTTATACTTACTAATACACACGTTGCAGACTAGGACCGTGATAAAAGATATTTACGCAATCCGGTTTTGAAAATAGGTAGCGACTTAGAATGTCGGATTTCAAATGGGGATCGTTCCACAATTTTGCAGCCTTAATAGTAAAAGAATTTTTGTAATACTCAGAGCGAGTGAAAGGAGGCTTCAGTAGGTTATCCATTTTAGACCTTAGTTCACGGTTGTGATCATCCCCGAGGAAGTGAAAACGAATCTTAAGGTATGGCGGAGAACGAGGGTCGTATAGAACATTATAAAGTAAGCTGAGAACGTGCTCCTCACGGCGCAACTTGATAGGGAGCCACTGAAGCCTTCTCCTAAATTCGGCCACATGATCGAACTTGGGCAATCGGTATATGAATCTGATGCAAAGATTCTGTAGACGCTGGAGTTTGCTTAACAGATCCTCGTTAAGGTCAATGAAACAGACATCAGCGTAATCAAGAATAGGTAAGAGCAACGATTGCGCAAGTTCAACCTTAGTCCTCACAGGAAGCAGATTTTTCCAACGCCGCAATGAACCAGAGGCAGCAAACACCCTCCTACTCACCTCAGCCATATGTGGCGACCAAGACAGAGTGGAGTCAAAAAGAACGCCAAGATTTTTAACAACATTACTGTAAGGCAGAAGGAAGGAGTTGAAGAAAAGCGGGGGAATAGTGGCATTATTTAATTTGGCGATTTGCTTCGAGCCTCCAACGACGATGGCCTGCGACTTGTTAGGATTGACCGTAAGGCCATGGGTTCGACTCTAATCGTGTATAGTCGTAGTAGATGTCGATATGCGGATCGCGAGCCTAAAATGGAGATGGGCAGGTCACGTTACCAGGCGGGACGACGACCGATCGACCAAGGCGGTCACTGAGTGGTACCCGGTAGTAGCGAGATGTCCTCGAGGCAGATCACCTGCTAGATGGTCGGACGATATCGTCGGAGTGGCCGGAAGATTGTGGATGAGATTCACACAGGACCAGCAGTGGGTGTTAACGGGCTGAGATGATGATGTGTATCGAATAAGAAGGAAGCTTCTTTACTAGTATCATAAAACTAATTGCTTCATACTGACAACAGGTTACACAAAATAATGATAGGCATGTATATAGTCATAAAAGCCGAACATTCATGGTGGATGCATTAAATTTTATATACATAAGAGAGTGTTGTGGTGGAAAGTAAATGTAATGACAAGGATAGAAAAAAAATGTTTCGGTGGATATGTCCAGTAAAATGTATGAATGTTAGTAGATTGAAAAGTAAGTAGAGGTATCGACATACATATCGTGATTAGATGGGCGACCTTTTTGAAAAAGGTCAGGTCAAAAGTATCAAGAATAAATGTAATATGAAGAGCTAATAACGAGAAAGAAATTCGTCAGGAGTATTCTCCTGACAAATCTCTTACATAATCACCAGGCACACTTTTGTTCACTCGGTAGACAGACTCGCTACGCCTGGAGCCTGTAGAAATTGGCGGAATGAGACACAGGTGTGATGGTATTTATGTATTAAACGTTGTTAAAAAAACAATTTGGTCACGATAACAAAAAATGAACAAGCAACAAAGCGAAAAGGTGAAATTGATAAATTAATATTACACAGTAAACCGCGAAAAGCAATTATCTCATACGTTCACAGGTTCTGTACAGGAATCTGACCTTAACGCCTGATTTTAATTAAAACGCTGACCTATATTATAATTTTACTTTGTCACAGGTTATGCATATTTTGATTGCGTTTGTTAAAGGCAAACATTTATAATATATTAGCTGTATATTTCAATGGCATACTTGGCAATGCCACTGAAGGAAAAAAAACTGTTTGTCTTGTAGTTCTGCAAAAGATAGCATTAATCCTTTTAGAGGAGACATGTGGGATCTGTCACTTCAGAAACTATTGCGGACGTAGGCACAATAATTCACGTCTTGTCGCAATGTGAAGAATAATAAGGGAAGCATTTGAAAAAAGCAGGCAGGTCATTTTAATAATATATATGAAATGACCTGCTTTCTCCCATAAGACTCAATTGCCCTTGACACTCAGACGTTTCTTGACCGTGGAGACCGCTAAGAAACCCTGGAACATAAGTTCTTTTAATGTCGGTATATAAGTATGGTTTTTTATCCAAATTGCGTTTATTTGTTTTTTTTAACAATCCAACGTTTTATCATCTCAGTCAGCCGTGGCCTTGGTATCTGCAAATGACCTGAAACATTGGTTTGTTTGAAAAGTCATCTTTATATGTTGTTTTGGAGTATTTGTTTTAATTCTCATTATTGCTCAAGTATGCGCGTTAATTTTAGCGTGTGGTTCCAGCTGTGTCCCAATATTAACGAAGACTATGCACTTCAAACTAAAGTTAAACTCGTATTATAAGTTAAGTACCTCGGCTCAGGAGATTATAGGCTATTGGTGATGGCATCTGAAGAGCGTACTATAGGAGATAATCAACCCGGAATATGCCAATAGCATGAGTTCTCGCAGAACTACTACGTTTGCATTTGCGTCCTCGTCGAAATAACTGCTTATTGAATGTGAAGTATCTTTACGTCGTGATGTAATAGGTGCAAGAGAGATTGGCTCATCAAAGTCATCAGATTAATTTCGTCTTTAACTACTGAAGGATATTACAACGGTGCGAACAATCTTACCTGTTCAACGAAGAGGCGGAGTGCAGCTGTCTTAAAGTAGAGGGCTTTCTAAGTTTAGGTTTCCGTCTTTCACAATTATTAATATTCAGGCTCTCCGTTATTCCCTTAACCATTGGACTGCGGCAGAATTTAGCCAGAACTCATAGACACATTTAGCATGTTAATATATTGTTAATTTGTCTTGCGTTGCATGTCAATTGTCATTATCTATTATATTATTTAGCGCTTATCCTCTAGTGGCCTTGACTGCGACACCGGGCCAAAACGACGAGCTGAAGGCTATTAATCCGTATAATAGCGTCAAATCAATACAAAATTTTCAGTATTTGGCATTAAATTTGGGAAAATCTTTATATTGCAATTCAGAATTCACGTGATGGTTCAGCGCCATCTAGTGACAACTTTTAAGTAAGTATTTGTAGGAGATCTGGAATATAAAGATATTAGGTAAAGTTATTATATTATTTTAATGCAATAAGCTGACCATAAATAAATACGAAAACGCAGCGGTATCAGCTTTTCATGAATCCATAACTTCTAAACAAGGTTTTACTTTATTGTCAGTTACACTGGCGAAATGGTTGGAGTCTTCACATCTTTTCGAAGGGTGCAATTATCCCTCTGCATTGCCCTTTTGGTGACCTTGAGCACATGGTTAGAAAATAATCAATAATGAATTGGCCTGCTTCATTGGACGTAAGCGGTAAGCATCAACATTAGTATTTATTAGCAGTGGTTACATGCTTCTTACGATGGCATGACTTCTTTTTAATTTCCCGATACTTCGAAATGGAGCGTGTAATTATTTTGAATCACAGAGAAAATAGTCTGTAACTACTGATTTAGTGAACAATCCCAAACCTCCAATTTCCCTACCTCTATAATAATATACCTTTTCGACAAAAATCAAAACGTCTATATAATTAAGAGAAACATTTCTTATATCAATATCACGATTCAATTTGTAATAGAATTCAGTATTTTCTATACAACAACATTTCAACTGTTAACATTGAAATGAATTAATGAAATTTAACCAATACAAATCAATAAAATGTCATTGATGTTCAATTAAATTGTGATTGAATTTCAAATCAATTCACAGCTAAGTCCATTCAATATCTCCAAACTGTGAAAATAATTAATTTTCTCAATGAGAGTGTTGTCTCAATTTTCGAATCGCACTCTACTAAACTCACTCGAAATGTACTCACAGACATCATTCGGAGGAGCGTTAAGATAGAATTATGATAACAATGGCCACGTGAACCTCTGGCCGTATAATACCAGAACGTATAATATGAAAAAAGAATAACCAATCGTCTTTTGATTTCGATTATAAGTTGTGGTTTATGTGGCCAGCGGTACATTATTAAAAACATTTTTTTGTGTTTCTCGGTGGGATCGGTGGCACTTGTACCCACGTCCATGCTGCACCGTAGCATTGCTCTAACCATCCGAGCTGCGGTTCCAGTTACCGAGCCGTCGAAATTCTTCTATGTATTTTTGTTATAGACCTTTGTAATGACGTTCGTCGCCGCTAGTAACATCTAGTGAGAGTTTTTTGAAGAGCCCTCTTACGGCAGAAGAGTTTTGTTGTTCTTAGAGGATGGTCAGGTTACCAGCTACCTTTAGCCGACGAGCATGTATGAACGCATTGATGTGTATTGATGACACAAGACGTGTATCAGGATCGTAGCAAGTGAAAGGCTGTGATCTCTGTCTACACTTTTACCAATCAAATGACATACCGAACTAATCTTACACCGATGGCATGTGCCACGCCTATCATATATATATATATATATATATGTATATATTTATAACTTATTATGAATGGCCACCGAATATTCACATCTAAATCCAAATTTTGCTTCGCAATGTTATTGAGTACACTGAGTCGTACGGCAGTTCTTACCAGCAGCTTACCAGCAGTCGAACTGTTCGTGAAAGTATTCGTCTAGAGAAGTACTGCTATCTTACCTATTTTTGCTGCCAAACAGTAATTACAGGCACATTTTTTATCAACTTATGTCTCAGGGTTTGACGCGCAGTGGTCGTGCCCCTCAAATCTTAGCGATGTAAAACTCTGGAAATGTTATGTACAGGCGTGTTACTTATCACCAGACGCGCGACATGTTCGTCCTGCCACTTGGTGTCATAAAATAAACCCCCACCAAGATCAATTATGCCTCAACACGAACTCATCAACATCATATTGATTTCAATTTATAACAAATTTATTTTATTAACTGAAAATATAAGCTGAAGTTCAAGGTCAGCCAAGTCGTTTACATCAGTTGTCATAATCAATGAATTAAGCGATGTTAACCCAGTGGGTGATCAGTTGCGTTTTGATTAGGAGGTCGACGGTTCACGACATGACTTTAATTTGTAAGTAATATACATTTGTGAATATTCTGTCGTTAACAGTGAACAAAAATATGAAAGCTGCGTGTCAAATAAGTTCCCCAACCCATACAAGCCAGTATTGAGATTGCTTTTAGAATATGTGGAAATAATAGATATAACAATAGAAATTAACAATTGAATGTTGCGTCAACACTTTTATTGCGGGTATTTTTGAATTATAACTGGATGGTAGTAGTGGGGGTAATGATATGTACGACCAACTGCTTGATCGTGCTCATTCTTCGGCCGAGCGTCGAACAATCAACAACTCCTGAGGATGAAAAGTCTCGTAAAGAAGCGAAACACGTATGGGGTATAATTTTTGGTGGTGATATTTGTGATTGTATTAAATTATATAAAAATATTAAATATAATCTCAATGCAGAGTACTAAAAAAACCGACCTCAAATAATTCGTGGATTTATATCAATTTTCCAAGTTTTATTGAAATTGGTAACTGGGTTCATCACCTGATTTGCTACTTTTAGAGGTGGAATATTTTCTTCAAATTTAAATGGGACCAAAACTAAGGTACCCTCTTTCTAAAAAAAAATCATCGAAATCGGTTTACGAATACCGGAGTTATCGCGTAAGACACATACAAAAAAAAGATAGTACTAATAGTCGAATTGAGAAAACCATACTGCACGATTTAACATTCACAGCTCGCGAAGTAGCAAATTAATTAATTTCCATTTTTGTTAACATGGATTTCCGGAAAGTAACACGTGAATCTATTAAAGACAATAATGGGTTGGTTAAAAATGAACCAAAGGACAAATAATACAAAGTCCGCGTCCGTGTGTCAGACATAGCAAGTCAATAAAGGTCACAACATAATACAGATATAGCAATAACCTACTTTCTTGTTGATCCAAAAACTTACTTGGCCGACGTGGTATTAAATAATTTAAAAGTCTACAGTTTTACTTATTAACAGAGAGTTACATAAAATAATCTTTAAATTGAATGTGATCTTAATACAGCTCTTTACTTTGTCAAAGTCTAACTACAGTTAGGACGTTACTTAATGTAGAATTAACATTTGCGTTGGTTAATGACTGTTGTAACGAGCAAGTTAATTAAAACAAATGTTACACCAATTTCTACAGTAATTAAGACTGAACTTGAAAAATGTCCTAACGTTTATGAGATGACAATTGGTTTATTTAAAGTTTTATTGAATTGATATTCAATTATTATTCTTTTGTGAAATTACTCCACTGGTTTCTTATAATTATAAGTACAAAGACCAAACAATTGTAAAAAAATCCTTCGATCGGCCGCAGGTAGCTGTAAAGGTATCTAACTGGGTGACGAAATACTTTTATAAACTTCTCATAGATGGCACTACGGCTAAAAAGTCGTTGAAAAACCGAATACAAAGATCGACAACGAGCACATAGAAGAATTCGTGAGGTCCGCTGGTTCGTTCCGTTGCTTAGTTTGCATAGCGTCTGGCACGGTTTGCTAGAAGACGTCGGTTCGAATCCGGCCGGATCGAAGGAATTTTTTTCCAAATGTTCGATTTTTGTATTAATAATTATAATAAATTGGTTTATTGGTTATTGGCAGTCCCACACGGGTCTATGCTATTTAACTGCCTCCGTGGCCGAACGGTTACCATAGCGGACTGCCACGCAGAGGTCCCCGGGTTCGATTCCCGGGCCGGGAGAAATATTTGTATGGCCTACATTTATTTATCTCGTGAGTTTGGGTGTAATTTGTGGTTGTCTATGTGTGTGTCCATGGCACCCGCGACACAGGGTTTCCCTAGTGCGGGGCTATGTTGAGTGTGTGCGTTATTATTATTATTATGGTTTTACACATATGTACATACATAATTATCGTCGCCTTGAATGAACAGCGTATCAAATGATTATCACTAGTATCAGGTTTCTTACCACGGTATGACTTCTTTTTATTTTCCCGATATTTCGGAACGGTTACACGCTCCATGGTCACGGGTTGACTACTTTGATAATCATTTAGTGAATAACCACGAAAGTCTTAAAATCTATATAACAGCGTATCATCTAAAAAATTAGGACTTTTTACTTTAAAATGCAGTCCTATTAAAAAAATAGAGATCCTTCTAAACAACAAGGCGTTGTTCTTGAGTCAGAGTAATATCTTTAAACTTTTTGCACGTTTTGGACCCAAAGATTAAGCAACACAGTCGTATCACGAAGCTGTAGTCGACAAGACGTCATTGTTCGTTGAACAGAGTATTAAAACTAAAACAGCATGTGTTCGTTATATGTAAACGTATTTTAAAAATATTTGTTTCCAAAACGAATACGATT
>NW_020653690.1:771218-812571 GCF_003589595.1 Hyposmocoma kahamanoa | reverse complement strand
ACAAAATACAGATGCTAATTGTTTGAAGAAGGTTTATATTTCACCAACATACGTGAATATATCTCAAACTACTACAAAACTTGAACTAGGGTCCTATCACTATGACACACGGGCGTGAATGCCTATTGTCTAGTTTACGTAAGGTGGCGTAATACGTCATAATATATCAATTTCAGCACCGTATAATGCTGCTAGGTAGAAGAATGCATTGTTCATAAGTTGACTGTAATATAAGTTAACAAAATTTGCGTGTTTCAGAGTGTAACTAACGCCATCCAGCGGTGGGCGAGGGAACTAAATGTAGCAATACTTTTTTTATAACATCAAGTGACGGGACGGGTAAGCTGCACGCCTGTCCATAACAGTTACAGTGCCACTCAGAGCTTTAAATTGCAAAGATCTGTGAGGCACTACCACTGCGCCCGTCATCCTGACACATAAGTTGACATTTCCCATGTGCCGGTAATTTCACCTTACCCTTCAAAACCGGAACACAGTAACGCTGACATTACTGCCTTGGCGGCAGAAATAGTTAAGGTGACAGTACTACCCTGGACATGATACTAGTTTGTTATAAACTTTATTTATCTATATTAAAATAATCAAAGACTGCTTTTCAGAAATTACCCTTTTATCAAAATTTATTAAGTTTTATGACAGGGGTTGTGTGACGTATTTCGACTAACTCCAATAAAACTGTAAAATGTAATATACAGCTATATAATATATTGTCGTAATAGTATCCGTGTACAGTAAGTATAAAATATTACGAATAAGGAATCCGATAACCCTTCTTTTGTTCCTCCACTCGCCTCGGTCATTTCATACAAGACCGCTTATTAGTATTTACGATAAAATATTTGCGTTATACAGGGTGACAGGTTGAACGAGATAAATATTTGATGAGGCGAATGAGTAGCGATACCGAATATTTAAAAAAAACTGTATCTTACTTTTATATATTTTTCACTAAGAAAAATACTGCTACTAACATTTTGTAATAATCTATGCAAGATCGAACATAGCGAGTGCCCGCTACCCTTAGCGCCCAGTTGCACGACGCGAAAGTTTTCGCGCGGCCGCAGCGCGGTGTTCGCCCAGCTACCACGCCTTCATGTCCATTAATGGCGAATCTGAATTCTATTTACTAGGCAATAACATTTAAATTCCTCTGAATAATATCACCACGCGGTCGCCGCCCGGCCGCCGCTGCGTAGATCAAATTCAAGCCAGACTCACTCACGCGCTCAGGATGCTCATTTAAGAGGGAGCAGAGGGAAAATTCCTAATCTTCGATTTGATTTTAGAGGGGTATATCCACTTTAAAGTTAAAAATAAAATATTGTATGAGTAACTACACGATATATTCAAGCATAGACATTAATCAGAAACATAAAACAATAAAGTTTCCTCGATAGATAAAAATCACGAAATGACCTCTAAATTTCACATTTTTTTCGATTTTTTCACGAAATACTACAATACAGGTTATTAGAACAAAAATTAGATAATTAATTATATTTATGCATGATCGACAACTGTCACTACGGATTTTTTTTAATCCCTTTAGTTTTAGAGTTATTCCGCCAAAACGAATTTGGTACTTTTAATGCGCAAAATTCAACATCTCCTGTCGCATGTTACGCGAACTTCAGGCATATATTTGTTTCACAAATTTGGGCGGAGCCAACGTCAAAACTTTTTTGGCATGCTCCGTCTTAAGTTACAACGTAAAAGCTACATGAATACAGCGTATTTTGCCATGACAGTTAGACGCACGCGGTCGGCAACGCAACTAAATACGCCCTTACTGGCTTCTGTGCACGCTTTGCTACGGGTTTTGCACCATCGTTGAAGCGCCGGCCACCTGCTACCGCCCGGCGCGGGAGATCAATTTCCTACCGCCCAGCTGTTCTGCTTTACAGAGTAGCCCAAATAAAGAATGTGTTAGCATTTATAAAGTAGCACATTTTTTTTCGTGTTTTGTGACGATTCTTTTTACATATTCGGATTAGATATCAGCTACTTGTTTACTTCTTTAAATATTTCCTGTCACCCTGTATAATAGCAGAAAATCTATTGTGTGATAGATTTTGCGTTACGTTGTACATATAACGCCGTGAAACGTGAAAGCCGTGTATACAATGAGAGTTGCACAGAAAACGGTGGTACCACATTCGGTATCTTTACAACCTGCATTCCGAACTTCGAAACACGAGCTAAAGTAGAACATAATTAATGATATTGTGACATTTGCAGAAAGTCGACAGAACGTCGGTTTGTGTGAAGAAACAAATATACGCAATACAGGACAAAATTAATTACAACGTTTTTATTAAAAAAAACCGACATCGAAAGTTTGCTAATCGGCTTTTTTATTAGACTTATTTGCCGTTAAGTTTTATTGAAATCGGTTAACGGAATGTGCTCTAAATGGATGCATCAATAATTTCCAACAAAGAAAGAATCAACAGAAGCGGTTCACAAATGCCGGAGAAAAAATTACAGTCGAATTGAGAACTTCCTCCTTTTTTCAAGTCGGTTAAAAATGGTTTTATTTTTCATAAAGTACAGCACATATTGTTCCTTACAATACAAATAAAATAAAACTGACAGTTTTGATGATTGAGTTATGAAAACAATGTTATTCCGTCAAAAACAAATATGTACGTCCGTTTGCGCAACAGGGATGATATGTGACCAAGAACATGCCACACACACGTATAAGGCATCGTAAAAATGTAAATGTTATTGGAAAAGATTTGCCTTACTATTTCGACTTGGTTTCCGTTACGTAGATCTCTAAACGTCAATCGCAAATTAGCGCTTCCATAATACACCTTTATAACAGTTAGTATAACAATAATAATAACTTTATTGATAGCCATCACATAAACTATAGAAATAATACAGTAATTATTAGTTAATGATTGATTGCTGACCAGTCAGGCAACATCCAGACCCCACACAAGGATTTAACCTGTGTTAGCAGATAGTGTTGGTGCCGCCACAGCGTGCAAATCAACAAATGGCTTACAAGTAAATTAAAAGGAACTTGATAGTACAATAAAACTGTCCATTTGGTACCCAGAAAAGAATAAAATATGAGAAAGATGTTCAAAGAGTTAGTACAATTTAAAGAAGACTTAAACTATGTTAGGGAAACAAGTAGCAGTGTGTATCAAGAAAGTGGAGAGTAAGTGTTGTGTGAGAAATATCTGAAGGTGTTATAATTGTCTGTTTTGGATGTATACATAGTCTTAACGTTAGGAGAGCGGGATACAAAAAAAAAGTTTAGATGAAAGTCATTGACTTACAATTATATGGACGTCGGGTCCGCGCTAAAAAGTGTCCGAACTTATAGGGCGTTAAAATCGTATACAGAGCGTCATTCACGCTTTAGTCTTCGTTTGTTCGACTGACAGCGAATTAAGTAAAATTAGACAGTACTGCGATGACATTACAATTTAAATTCAACGTTTTAGCTTTTTCATATTCCTTTACATGTCACTACGTTTAAATAGGTTGACTTGGGACATTTTTTTCGTGGTTTTTGTATTAGACCCGTCGTCCATTTATTTGTAAGTCAATGATGAAAGTACACAACCTAAGTGTTTGAATATTGACTTAAATAAAAATTAAGAAATTACAATAACTTCGACTCTGTGGAATCGTAATTATAGTATTTTTAAAAAGTTGTAAATTTTTTCTTGACTTCGTAACGGGAAAGAGAGTACTTTATTTAATTATGTTGAATGCTGCAAAGAGCTTTAATTGCTAAGATTTGAGGGGCACAGCCACTGCTCTCGTCACTCTAAGAGCCTATCCACACGGCGTATTTTATAAGCGCCGACGACACGCCTTTCACGAACATGTATTTACGGCGCCGTAGCGGCTCAAAAAACAGATTGTTGCATTTGTACCGATTCAAATACGCGCAAACATCGCGTTACAAGCAAGAAGCTTATATACTCCACTGGAGTTTACACTTAGAATTTCACGTTGAAGACAACTTTTGCTGTGATTTTTTATCCTTTTCATACTTCGTGTGTAGTGCAGTGCATGCAAAATAAGCTTAAAAACGAATAATAATAATTTAGTAAAGTCACTGGGGGCCTACCACAACATCTTAAAACAATATTACTTTAACCTTACATTGACTTTTCGTACCATAAAGTAAGCTTATTGTAATGTCAAAACTATGATGTTTTATTGGCAGCTTTGAGACTATTCATTCACTCAGTTCGTACTATGACGCGACTTTAACATTAAAGTAATGTTGCTCTTATGTCAAATTTAGCAATCTTAAAATAGTTACAAGGATGCAATGGAAACAATATTATTTTCGAATATATTGTCTAAATGTTGATTTGTAATGATTAAAAGTTAAGTGGAACTTATTTATTTACATTTATATCTCTTCAATATTTTGTTTATTTCTTATTTAATAGCACATAGGAAATAATTTTTCGTTAAATAAAAATACGCGATGCTTGTTTCGTAAAATTATAACAGCGCCATCTATATGCTCCTTGGCGAAACTAACAGTTGACACTAGACTATAATTCCGAATACACAACGTGACTATCAAGACTCAGCTTGTTTTATTTATTTTTCTTCATGAAAATGCAGAATAATTATTGAAAACAACGTAATTTTAATAGATTTAATTATTACATAATTTTCTTTTTTGACAGTTAAAATTCTCTGAATGTAAATAACATTAAGTAGTTAAACATTATACTACGACAAGACGATTCGGAACATCAAAAAAGAAAGAGATGGCGTCATATAGTTCACATAGCGTTATCTCTTTCCTATTTTCTGTAAAAAACAGACAATATTGGGAAATCATCCGTTCTTTCAATCACTTTTGCAATAATACATTAACGTGGTGCTAGCTTGAATACCTGGACATGTTGGAATCCCAGGCGATGAGACGGTAGATTCCTTTGCCAAATTGGCTTCCCGCATAGGTTCAACTGAACACTCCAATTTGTAGGTACTCCCACGATCTTTGCCTACTTCCAGAATCCCTTCTTCGTGATCGTTGGTCGAAGTATCGGGAGATATACCAAAAAGAAAAGGGCAAATATTATGCGGATATCCAAACCCAAAATTCCTACAGCACTATGGCTTTTCAAATTCCGTACAGCACATAAAAAAACTACGTCAACACACAGCTTTGCTTAGGTCACGCGTGTACTCCTATTCATCATTCATTCTCTAGTTTCTAGACGCAGGAAACGTGGACCATATATTTTTTGACTGCCCTAAATTACGGTGTTCCCTATATGACATCCCCCTCCCTCTATCCCTCGTCCTACTTCCTTTAAATGCCTTTTGGCCCTATCCTCTCACCCAAAAATGTATCATATTCGTTTTAAATTCACACAATCATATTATACTGTAAATATTATTCATGCACTAACACTATATTTAACATATATATGTATGTTTCTAACGACCTGTGTTGTCTAATTTGTACCGTCTCTTTTGTTCTAGAATTCAATTTGTGCAAAAATCTCTTCGATTCTCCCTCTGAGTCACCGAACAAAATTCTAACACACCCTCCATAACCTTTATGAAACGTAGTCTCACAGGCCATTCATTAAGAAAATAATAATAATAATAATAATAATACATTACTTGGTTGACAGGTCGGTCATGGTACGAATATGAGTAATACTATAATAAGCTTACTTTAAGGTTACATTGAAATAAGATTGTTTTTGGAAAGGTTATAGTAGGTCCCCTGAGTGATTTGTCATAAATCTATTTAAAAAGACGCTGTGGGCATGTGCGATTCATACGATTCTTTAACGCGCGTCATCTGCGTATCGTTGGCCCACATAAAATACGCCGCGTGCGTAGGCTATATGACAATTCCAAAATTCCTATTGTTTCCCCAGCACCCTTACCCTTCAAAATTGGTACGCAGAATGCTCACATTACTGGTAAGCGGCAGAAATAGGATGGTGGCAGCCCTAGACGAACACTTTCACAAGGATCTTTATTGCTACTTCAACCTAAGAAGTGATGTCACAGTAACCCTCCTCGGTTCGTGAAAATATCGAGAACCTCTGCAAACTCTGCATTCTTTCCCGCGCGAAGGCTCTAAGGCAGACATTATTCTAAGGCCTAATGTGTTCAATAAATCTGAAACAAAATTTCCGATAACCACCGTTTCTAACTGGACGGTCTCGAAGTGCTATGATCGAAATTACGCAGGTTACTTTCGAACAGTGGTTGGTACAACCATTATGGACTATGTCTACTGTGGTATAGTACACATTTATTAATACTGTGAACATAATAAATAAATGATTTGCCAGAACGGAAAAACGAGCTGTTTTTGCAACTAATAGTAATTTGTTACCTTTGCCAAGCCAAAATTAGGTAACGTGTCAGTACTTCCCTGGACGAACTCTTTCACAAGGAGCTCTATTGTTACAAAAATGGATTTTCAGTATAAAATATCCCAAGCTTAAAGATTGTATCATTGATTATAAACTATAATAACTGCCTCTGTGGCCAGACGATTACCATGCTAATATATCACCCAAAAGTCCCGAACCGTGAGAAATTTTTGTATGACCTACAGTTATTTCACTCGTGGGTTTGGGTGTAATTTGTGATTGTCAATGTGTGTGTCCACGGCATCCGTGTGTGCGTTACTTATTTATTTAATAGGTACAATTTAGAAACGTCATTGCTGTAATATGTTCTTGTTGAAAATTTGAGTTTGAACAACTGGGGAAAACTTTTCTTCGATAATAATAAAATTTTTGTATTCTAGCCCTCTAAGATCGAATATGTATCCGGGAGTATATATCTATGCTTTACAATACGCTAAGCTTTTAATCACTGAAAACTTCAACAAGACAAACTGAAAGCTCGTATCTTTAGTGGCGAATTTCGCCTGTGACCCCAGGGACTCAAAGTTTCCACAGCAAAAGACACAAAGCTGTAGTTGGCTGTACTTGATTTTCTCCGATCCCGGACTTAGTATGAGTGTCTGCCATATAATAAATTATGATTATAATACACATTTAAAACAACGATAATACCAAAGAACTCCGAAAATCTCCCTCGATTTACATTTTCAGCTATGGGGTAAAACGTGAAAATAATGTACTGTTTTCATATTTAAATTTGACTTCAGACAAAAGTTTAATGAATTGTATGATTCAATTGTTTTTGTGTTTTTTCCCTCTATACTGATTGAAATTCAAATTAATATATTTTTTATATTTGTACAGAATGGTCACTACCTACACATATTTTCTTTTTAAATTAAATGTACTTGCTCTGCAATACGAAAGATAGGATCTGTGATGGAACGAGCTCACACAGAAGATGCCTATTCAGTCACACCTTAAAGATTAAGTAAGTCACAAACCTTAAAGAAAACACCTTAATCATTGACACGAAAGCAGTTAAATGAACTGCCTCCGTGGCCGAATGGTTACCACGCCGGACTGCCACGTGGATGTCCCAGGTTCGATTCCCGGGCCGGGAGAAATAATTGAATGACCTACATTTATTTCTCTCGTAAGTTTGAGTGTAATTTATGGTTGTCTATATGTGTGTCCATGGCACCCGCGACAGGGGGTTTCCCTAGTGCGGGGCTATGTTGAGTATGTGTGCGTTATATTTCTATGCCTACTAGTTCTCTATAATATACCTTAAAGATACTCGGGGTATATGTGCTCTGAAACACAGTCACCTGCGCATGACCTGCGCATAATAAAAGAAGACAAAAAGCGTTTAGTACGCCTGAAGAGAACATCGCCCAGGTAAGGATTATATCCCGCCTGACGTCTGGATGTCCAATGGTAAAGGGATGCCGGCAGGATGAGTTGATGGAGCTCTTGGGTACACTCATCGAAGCGCTGGAGTTCTAAACTATGATGTTTAGATTCCACCTTATCATCGCTAATAAGGCTCCTGGCTCTGCGTTCAACCGAATCAAGAGCTTCAGGAGAGTATTTATAATACCATGTGACGAGACGAACGTGCACTTGACGGTAAGCGAGATGTCTGTCCATAACAGTTACAATGCCGCCGAGAGCTTTAAAGCACAAAGATCTGTAGGTCACTTCCACTGTGCCCGTTACTCTAGACATAAGTTGACAATTCCTATATGCCTATATCCCTTTCCTATATATTGGAGATGTGTATTTTTGTCAAAAAACATTGTTATTTATTTACTTAAAAAAATGTTCCTTTTTTAACCCGATATCCATATCGTTTGGCAATGCTACATGTTTTCAAAGGAATTGCTATACCATGTGCGTAAAAGTATATAACGTATTACCTGACGATATAAAAATGTTACCTATATCTAGATGCAAGAAAATGTTATTTGAATTGCTTGAGAAACATTGGTTTTATAATGTAAATGAGTTTTTGACTTTTAAATTTTGAAGCCTGCGACCCTCTACGTTCATTACTTTGACAAGCTTTCCTCTTTTTATTAAATCATAATTCTTCTTTAATTATATTATTCAATTAATAAAATTTAATTATATAATGCATGCAATCTTAAATATGTAAACTGTATTTACGATGTATGCTTACAAATAAATATATCTCTATCTCTACCTGTAAAGACAATATAATAATAATATTTTTTTTATTTCATCCAAATGTTTACGATACCACTTACGAGTGTTATAACGGTTTAAGAAAACATAAGATTTAACTTTAAACGAGTTTTTGAATGAAATCATTCGTACACACATGGCGGTGTATTATCAGAAATGTTCTTTATCTTCCGTGGTAGTCGAAACTGTGTTACATCAAGGTAAGATTCTCAATCAAACAAATATTAATATTTTATGCAATAATGTAAGTGGCTGTATTTTTACAAAAAATTCTACTGCCCTTATAATATAATAATATCTAATTTACTTGTCATTTGAAACGTTTCATGTTTTTCTTAAATTTGTGAAATATAAACATTTCCCTTGTACAAAATTTAGGTTATGTGAAAAGAAATGCGTTAGAAAAGTTGATACGTATTCGTAGACTCCGTGGGGATCAATTCTTGTAGACTGTGACATTTTCTCGAAGTAAATATTTCTAGAAAAAAATGGCGGGCTTTTGAAGTTACAAGTTCAGTTTTTACAAAGATTAATTTTATTTTAAGTATATTATAAAGAACATACGAAGAAAGAAATAGTGATTGAAGAAAGTTAGAACTATATTCCTTATTTCAAACCAAATTACAAAAGAGTTTATCCAGAAAATTCCAATAATTACGAATTCAAAGTGACAATAATGTGATATAGGTGAAAGTGAAAACGTAAATATTGACTTCCGCCGCATAAAAGCCTATTTAGACAGCCCAAACAAGAAAACTAAGTTATTTAAGAGAAAGTGAAAACGTAATGTTGTAGAACCACAATGAAAAATATTTATAATAATGAGGATCCTGATAATTAAATGAAGGCATGACTCAAAGGATTGTATTCCAGCCAAAACCCTTAATGAACAAAAATGTTTCTAGAATCGCTCTAATCCAAAAAAAATCGTATTTTCTGCATCGTTCAGTCGAATGTCTACCGCACGCAAAAAGTCCATTCCTTAGTACTGTAATTCCCTGGACGTAACTCTTACACAAGAAGCTCTACTGGTACTAAATTTCAGTGACTTAGTGGTCAAGCAATCTGAACGTTACTTGTGATGTCCCCGGTCGATGCGAGTTGTGTCCCGATTGGGATTAAGTTGGGAACCGAAATTCGGTTGTATAATAGTCCCTGTCTGGGTAATTTCTATTTTATATTTGTGTTTTGAGTTGTTTACATTATGTTTATATGGGAGAAATATAAGTATTGCCTACAATTATTTCTCTCGTGAGTTTGGGAGTAATTTGTAATTTGTTTTCTATGTGTGTGTCCATTGCACCCGCGATACAGGGTTTCCCTAGTGCGGGTCTATGTGTGTGTGTGCGTTTGTATTATTATTATACTCAGTTCACATGAATCCTAATTCTGTCACATAACCACACGTAAAATTTTTTTGAGGAAGCTTATTCCTACTGCACTCACCGGGTACGTAGTTCGAAAGAAGACTTGGTGACAAAAATAGAAAAAGGTATGGTGAGGTAGTTTGGGCACATGGAGCGGATGAATGAATAGCGAAAGAGAAAGCATCATTTGAAGAGGATGGCCACGGAAAACGTATTCTGATGAAATCGAGATTGTTCCTGAATAGGTTGTGGTGTATAGTGAGAAGGACGGGAGTGCTTGTTGGAAAAGATGTGTCCATTATTGCGTTCCAGCTTTGAAGGGTACTCGTGAAATTACAGCCACAAAGACCTTGTCAAATTATGTCTCAGGGTGACAGCCGCAGTGGCAGTCCCCTTCAGATCTTTGAGATTTGAAGCTCTGAGGGACACTGCAGTGACTATGGACAGGTGTGTTGCTTAACACATGGAGCACGACGTGTATGTTCCATCACATGGTATAATAAATACAAAAGTCGTCTCGTAACTATAATATGCTTCGCTCAAAAATAGATTTCCTTATCTCGCGACAATTGCCGAGGTCTGGTTGTAATAGGCTCTTCCATAGGCCAATATGTCACACAAATTTTAGGCTACATTGTTTCTTATCACGAGCAATAACATTGTGTAAGGAGTATCGGAGTGAAATTGATCTAAATTGTACTTCCGTTTCTATGATAAAGAAAGCGATGTGATAAATTTATAACAATTGTACTTTTATGTCGTCTTGCCTAACCAAATATTAATGTATTTCTTTATTTGCATGCTGTGCCCTCGGTTAAGTAATGGGAGACTAATTACAGGCACATGGGACTTGCCAACTTATGTTTCAGGGTGACGGGCGCAGTGGCAGTGCCGCTCAAATCTTTGCGATTTAAAGCTCTGAGTGGCACTGCAACTGTTATGGACAGGCGTATAGCTTACCATCAGGCGCACGACTTGTTCATACCGTCACTTGATATTATAAAAAAAACACTTAGTTTAAAACCGTAGTATCTGTATACCTGCATAATTATAGTGTACTCTTTGTTGTGAGAGCCTGACTAAATAAATAAACAAACGTACGTACGTAATGTTTGTAAATTATTAGTGGCAATTATATTCGCTAATGGTGAAGAAAAATATTTTAGTGCTTCACGATTGTTACACATGGGGAATGAAACTATTTTTTTCGGATTCAAATTGCGTGTATTTGATTTTTCAAATAAACCAACGTTTCGGGCACTTTACGGTTCCCTTGGTCACGGTTGACTGAGATGGTAAAGTCGTCAACCAGTTATGTCTAATATAAAATATACAAACCACCCTATTTTTCACTATAAATACAAAATTTATAATTAAATACTTTCGTTTTAAAATTTTCAATAAAACATTTAAATGTACTATACAAATTTTGTAAGCAGAAGAGCTCCTTGTGAAAGAGTTCGTCCAGAGAAATACTTCCACCTTACCTATTTCTGCTGCCAAGCAGTAATGTTAGCATTACTGTGTTCCGGTTTCGAAGGGTAAGGGTGCTGGTGAAATTACAGGCACATGGGAATTGTCAACTTATGTCTTAGGGTGACGGGTGCAGGGGCAGTGCCTCTCAGATCTTTTGTTCGTCTCAGCACTTGACATTATATTAAAAAAAATATATACGTTTTACAAAATACTTTCTTTTAACAATATGAATTTTTATTAACAATAAATTTAAATTAATGTTAAATTTAAATAAATTATATACATAATATACGAAGCCGTGGTAGCCTAATGGTTTGATCTACAGTCTCTCAAGCAGAGGTCGGAGGTTCGAATCCAGGTTCGCCTTTGAGTTTCTCAGAATTGATGTGCGAAATTTTATTTGAAATTTTAGCAATTTACCATGAGCTTTTCGGTGATAAGACCTGCATGTCGAATGTTTTTCCCGTAACGTAAACTCCTCAACCCTCATTGGGCTTAAATCCTGTCTTTAGATGAGACCGGTGCCCACCAGTGGGATATATAGACTTGATCTTGAGTTGCAGTCAAACTATTCACCTCTTAGTTTTGTGGAGTAGATAACATTTTTCAAAATCAAAGTTGAAAACCAGCAGCTGTATACATGTATTTAAAAAAAATATTTCTTGTGTATTAAACAATAAAATTTAGTATATGTGAAAATAAAATGTGGTATGTATGATAAAAAGCACAAATCCTAACAAGTATGTATCAAAAAAGAACATCATTAGGGGAACCACTCAACCACGCTTCGAACAACTTTGAGAATCTATCACGCTACACGAAAGTTAAGAAAGAAAAATTGCAATATGTATAATTTTTTTGTAGCTTTCCTATGTTATAGTCAATAAAATTTCTGTATATGTATGGATTTTAATGTTTTTTGTTATCACAAGTTTTAGAATACATTTCAAATTTTGTTGCAAAGTTAAAATTCGAAAATATAACTGTAATCATTAAAATCAGGTTTTTCTAAAAATAAAAAAAATTACCTTCGTCAAGTCCAAAAAGTCCAGTGGCATTCCCTTTCAAAACAATATTGTACGTTGGGTTATCAAACAGAAACTTATCCACTTTTTTACATAACAATCATTCACATACAAAATAATACGTCCAACTCGCACTTGGCCATTTCGAAACAAAAATACGCTTTTCGAATTACCGCGCGTTTTTAAGTCTACGCAGCGTAGACGTGCTACAAGAACCGTCTACGAACGTTCACTGCCGTAACGGAACTGCTACGACGTGTTGGAGCTACATCTCCGATATTTCTATTGTCTGTCACCTTCTCGCACGTTGAGTTTGTATATATCTGTTCTTGTCAAAGGGTATATTTTCAATAAGTGTGGATGTAGATGTATTGTTTGCTAAAGGCTTGAACTAGAATCATTGTTGCCATTTGGTGTTAAGATTTTTCGTTCGAAATTCTGTTTTATTAGTTTCTTTTTTTGCTTTCCATTTACGCAGATGGGTTCTTGGTTATAAAACTTATAGTGATATTGGAAATGACACTATTTTTCCGGATTTAAATCGCGTATATTTGTTTTTTCAAACAAACCGACGTTTCGGGCCCTTTACAGGTCCCACGGTTGACTGTCAACCGTGACCATGGGACCTGTAAAGGGCCCGAACATTCGCGAAAACCTAAGAACTCGATATATAGTGATATTGTTTTTTGTTTTTTATTAGTGTAGAAATATTTTTATTCTATGCACTTTTTTGAAAATATAAATGTTGTGATGATTTTCTAACTTGCTTCATAAAAAAGGTAATACTTTATTAGACGACCTTAATGGCCCAAGGGTTTGCACTACGGATGCTGGATAAAGGTGTCCCGGGTTTGATTCCCGGTAATACCAGCTTGAGAAATGATTGTTTAAAATTGGTTCTGGGTATTCCGGGTAGTGCCTCGGAGAGCGAATGTCGTTGCTTTGGAACTTTACCTCAACATGAATTTAAATTTTTCCCGTACTAATATGGTTCATTATGGTTGGATCGAACGGCAGGAAAACAGGCTTTATTACAGAAGTTGTGCTTTACAAACGAAATTAAAGAAAAATAAATAAATAACGCACACACTCAACATAGCCCCGCACTAGGGAAACCCTGTGTCGCGGGTGCCATGGACACACACGTAGACAACCACAAATTACACCCAAACTCACGAGAGAAATAATACAATTATTACTACTATTTCTCCCCGCCCGGGAATCGAACCTGGGACCTCTGCGTGGCAGTCCCGCATGGTAACCGTATGGCCGCGGAGACAGTTAATGTGTATCGTGTAATAAACGAGTACGTGTTTTATTTAGTTCAATTGATTTAAAAAAAATATTGGTATACGTAAAGGACCTATTGATTACAGCGGTTTTCTTAAAAAATTTCAAATGTAAGTTTGTGTTTTTTCTCTGTCGTGAAAAATGTTTAGGGATCGTGTTTTCACACCTTATACTTATTACAGTAAACCCTTAATTTTACTATATAAAAAAAGCGATTGATTCAACGATTTCATTGTTATGCGAAATCAACCAAATCCATTTGAGCTCGTATGGACTCTTAACAACATGTAATTTTTTTTTGTAATTTACATAACCCTAAACCCAAAATCTTTGATAATAATGATTAATACAAAGTCTGAATACAAAGAAAAACTCCTTGGATCCAGCTGCACTGAAACTAGCGAGTTCGCCTTACCGAAAACAACGCAACATTGTTTAATACAAGAAAATCAAACGTATATTGATCACAAGCTCTCAATTAGTTATACTAGAAAACTTGTGCGCTACACCTATCTAAGGTTTTGCCCATGTTTTGACCGTTCTGCTAATTACAAAATGCTTTTGCTGTTTGTTAATTTTTTTTAATTTGGAACCAATATTTCATACTGTAAGGGTATCAGGCGTAGAGCCAATGATAACCTGTAGGAAATCTGGAGGTTTAATTTCATAGTAAGTTTTAACTTTCAACTAAGGCTACGCTGCTACAAAACTGTTCCACGTGTAAAAACAGATGACGTAGAGGTTTACGACTATTCAGCTACAAAGCTACGAAACCTGTCCCACAAGTGGAAGCAGGTAGCGTAAGCACAACCATGCAGGAATCCCAGCAGACCAGACTATCACGTCCCAAAATTTCCACTAGTGGAAGCTAGGTCGGAAGCGAGATAGGTGAGGCAGTAGGGGACCTTTTGCTGAGGAATATTTGAATAGGTGGTCGTTGGCACTTATTATGACGGTTTGGTTGGTGGTTGGAGGTTTTCCAAATGTTGGCAGTAGGCAAACAAGTCATCGTTACTGCAGGATACTGATAAATTCGGAAAATTGTGAAACTCACGTCTGCCCATATTCTTCTTGTGTAGAAGCAGTTTGGCTGCGAAAGCAGCAACGACATTTTTTATTTTAATTAAATTTAGTACATCGCCTTGCAGTTGGAGATTCATGTCGTTGAACAATTTATACAGGTCTGTCATGAAAGCAATATCATTATTTGATGTAATGAGCTTGTTGCGTAATTTTGTATCTTTAGTTTCCAAGAACTCTATCATAGAGTCAAACAGGTTGTAAAATCGAATCAGACAATTACCTCTTGATAGCCAACAATTTTCAGTATGAAACAACAAACGGTTGAAATCTTCGTCATTAGTAACACATAGCTGATAAAATAATCTATCATTCATAGAGCGGATTTTATTGTCTGCTTTGATGACATACTCGTATTGCAGCGATTGAAATAGTCGTTCACTTAAATTTCTGGCAACCAAATGTTGTCTATGATTAACGCAATGTACAGCAAGGACATCTGGAATTTTATTTTTTAAGTACGCTGTGAGGCCTTTATGGCACCCTTTTTTTTTTTTTTTTAATGGCACCCTGTCATAGCCGGAAGCGCCATCCGTAGCAACTGATTTAATATTTTTCAAGGGAATCTCTTTCTCATTACAAAACTTTTCGAATGTATTGAATATGGTTTCGCTTTTTGTATCGGTCTCTAAATTTCTAGCAAACAATTGTTCTTCACATATTTTCTCATCTTTAATAAACCTCACGTAACAATGCTTCATTAGTTGGTAAAGTGGACTCATCGAGCTGAATTGAGAATTGAGTAGTCCTCAGATGATTGCACAATGCTTCTTCAATGTTTTCAACCATTTTACCAATTCGTCTTTGCACAGAATAATTACTCAAAGGAATTTTTCGGATTTATTACTTCCTTTGTTTTGTTGTTGATGTTGTGTGGTTTGCCTTTTTGAGCAATTAACAAAGAGATATTGTACGAAACTCGAAGTTCGTCGTCATCTTGCTTAGCAGCCACCGAAAAGAGTTTTGCTACGCTTGGCTGAGTATTATGCTTCTTCTCTAGTTCTTGAAAATATGCTACTTTCTTGTCTTTCTTATCTGGATGCATTTTATTCAAATGATCTTGCAGTCTTGAAGGCTTCATTGCTTCATTCGAAAATGATTTTAGACATAGAAGTTACAAAGGCGACGATGGGTTTGTGCGATTTTCAATAAATCCGAATTTAATACATTCCGCACAGTACTGCCGTCCCTTCTTTTTTACTTACGACTTTGTTTTGTTTTGAGAAATACGTAAGTGGGTGTTGAACTTAAGTACTGTTTATCTATTACGCGTAAAACCGCAAATGAAAATAAAAAAAATATTACGTTGTTTATTTAGGATTGCATAAGCAGCACGCACCGACAGGAATAAGACAAACATGCATAAACTCGTTTATCTCATTCGACGCTCAATCGTACTCAGCAAGTAAGAACAAGTATTCTATGAACCAGCCCATTGATACAGGAATGCACAAATCGGTTTATTTAACAAAAACTTGTTAAAACATGATTGCCCGCGGTCTATTATCTACGAAAATTACCTATCTAGGAATACTAATAACTATTAAAATGCGAAACTGTGTCTGTTGCGTTTTTATTTGTTTATTTGTGTCTACTTTCATTTCGAAACGGAGCGACCGATTGATATGATTTTTATTTTATTTATTCAATAAAACAGGACAGATGATATGATATGAACTACATCGAGAGAAATATCGAACCGAGTTAGTTTGAGCAATCTCTTAATTAATATTAGTTGATGTTCACAAGTTGTAGTCGAGAGTCGAGAGCTCAGTCGGTGTCTAAGGGTTGTATTCTAGAACTCTACTCAATGCTCAAGTCAGGATTTGAGTATGGTTTAAAGCACTCGAAATCATACTCAAGTCCCTGCCATTAGGGTCGTATTTCCAGTGCTTGTGTTTCCAGTGCAATCCTGACTTGAGCATTGAGTAGAGTTCTAGAATACGACCCTTAGAGTCTTCCTAGATGAAATGACAAATCTCCCCCTAAGCCTCTACACAACGCCCCCATTTATTTTCTGGGTCTCTGACTGGTCTAAAATAACAGCCTGGTCAAATCGTAAACAACGTGATTCATGAATCCGTCAGGTGGCCAGCCATATGTAGCAGACGGGCGTCATAAAGGGTCACAACAAGAGCTATGAAGTTCAGGTGATTTTTGCCTAGTTTGTTCTTCACATTTTTTTTAACAAAATATAAGTGCGCATTTGACCTTGGAGTCAGACCAGCTCTTCTTTACGGATCAGAGTATTGAGCTATGTGCAAATATATTCTATAATTGTAACCGAAATGCGCATGCTAAAGTGAGTGGGAGACGTTGCCCTGATAGATGAAATCAGAAACAAGTATTACCGAGCGACATTTAAAGTGACACCTATACAGGAAAAACTTAGGGAAAACCGATTACATTAGTGTGTCCACGTAATGCGTAGGGACAATAACGATAAGACCAAAAAAATCTTGGCGCTAGATAGTGAAACCATGGTAAAAAAGCCAAAAGGCGACTAAGTATACCTATGGGGTATACCCCAGACCACAAGGATTGGTCCAGATTTGAAGACGATGGCTGTAGACCCTGAGCTAGGGTCCGATTCCAAAAAAAATGGAACATGAGGCCAGGACAAGAAGAACTACGCATTTGACCTACACTTTAGCTGATGGAAATAGACGATGAGGTCGACGATGGAGCATGCACACCTAAGTAATGTCTTTTGTGTTTTTTTTATAATACTAACTGACGGGACGAACAAGTCGTGTACCTGGTGGTAAGCGACACGCCTGTACATAACAGTTACAATGCCACTCAGAGCTTTAAATCACAAATATCTGAGGGGCACAGCCATTGCGCTCGACACCCTGAGACATAAGTTGACAAGTCCCATGTGCCTGTAATTTCACCAGCACCCTTGCCGTTCCAAACCGGAACGCTATTTATATTCATTATTCTTTTCACTCTCACTCTCGCCTTATACAGACCCAATTATAACATTCAGGGAACAGGTCTGGAAAGATAGGAAATTCTAATCCATAGCTGTTCGCCATATAAATGCGAAAACGTAACGTTTCGTGCAAATCCTTGGAGTATTCACAACCTAGGGGTAGAACCGAAACCTTTTTTTTTTTTGACGGGGGGGAAACCTTTATGGATACCCCTGAGCCCAGGGAGACTCAGGGATTATGTGGGGACTCTCCCTCCAGGCTGGAGTGCCTACCCCATTAAACGGGGGGTTTAATGGGGTAGGCCAGCCTGGAGCCCCGGGTTTCCCTCTCGCCGGTTGAGTCGGCGCCGTGGGATCAGTGAACATTCACCACGACGCCGCCCGGCCGCCCTAGCTTACGCCAGGGCTCCCGCGCCAACGGAGGGGCGAGTCGGTTGTCCTTCGACCCGCCCCCCAGACGAGTGAGGCCGTGCAATGCAGGCTCCGGAGTCCCTGTCCAGAGCCCGCTGGTCTCACTAGGGAATCTGGCGAGCAGCGAACTGCCTTCGCCTTCTCCCCGTACGTCTGCGCCGGAGCGGGTGCGCGTCCGCCGCGTCCTCGCACACCCGCTCCGCGGCCTCCTTTTGCGACATAACCTCTGCGCAGAAGGAGGCCACCGCCAGTAGAACCGAAACCTACTTCAAGTCTTTCGGAGATGAAAAGGGGATGGTGGAAATAAATTCTGCATTTACATTGCATACTCTCCATAATAATATCCTGCAGAATATCGATAAACAGGTAATTTCACGGCAGTGTTGAAGGTCCTGCAGCTTCGTCTCTACTAAATCCGAGTCACCCATAAGCCTCTTGGTACATTTGACAACTGAATCTAAAGTGGCTAGATGGTATTTTGCATAGCCATCCTATAGGTGGCAGCGGTACTCCATACACGACCAGACTTGTCCTTGATAGAACTGAAGCGACTGTCTTGGTTAGAAAGTTTAATTGAAAGAAAATTCATTTGAGTAATTAATTAGGAATGCTCGCTTTCTCTTGTATTCCGGGAAATGATAGCACCTTTCCTCGAAAAAAGATGTTAACTTTTCAGGATGGCCAAAAATAGACAATCTAACGTAACGTCTCCATTCAAAGCTGAAGTTATATGTAGGTTATTAAAAAATATTGAAGGTAATATTAAAAATATACTCTATATATCCTGTAAATAAAATGAAATTTGTTTATTTGTTTTTTGGTGCAACAATTTGATGTTTAGTAAATAATGTGCTAAGTAGGCATCACAAAAAAATCTACCAATAATGGCGGACAAATATTGTTAAGTAAACTACTACAAATTATGGAAGTCATTAATTAATTCACAGTATTACATTTAAATCGATTATTATCTTATCATATTAAAGTTATATCATGTCCAAGACGTCAATATTAAATTGTCTGTAGATTTTACTGTTATAATTATATTACACTAAACATTGCACAATACAGATTAGATGATATATATGTCAGTTGTAAAGATGTCAATCGGTTTATTTAATTTGCGAGTTCTTTTTGCATTCCAGAAATTCATTTACGGAGTTGTAGCAACCATTAAGTAGCATTATATTTATTTCACGTCTAAATGCATTTACTGGCAATTCTATTAGGTTACTAATGGTCGTATTCCAGAACTCTACTCAATGCTCAAGTCAGGATTGCACTGGAAACACAAGCACTGGAAATACGACCCTATGTAGCGAGTTAAAAAAATTGTGGCCATAAAGTACGGACTATTTTCAATGCTTGATAATCGGCAATATGGTGCCCGTAATATATTATGAAATTAATGTCGAAGTTGATGTTTCTTTATTTTTAACTGTTTCCACGTTAAGAAATGAAACCATGGTCACGGTTGACTGTGACCATGGGACCTGTAAAGGGCCCAAAACGTCTGTTTGTTTGAAAAAACAAATATACGCGATTTAAATCCGGAAAAATAGTTTCATTTCCACGTTTTAAAAAAATAAGGGTACTGTTTTGCAAATGTGGCGATCTTTGCTTTATGTAAATGCATGGGAGTGGGAGGATATTCAACTTTTTGAATAGAGGTCAGCACGATTATCCATAGTTAACTTGCATATCGACCTTATACACTTTTTTAAAATCTTAAATACATTATCTATATTGGTACAGTTTCCCCACAACAGCAAAGTATATTGTACGATTGAAGCTACATATCCATGGTAAGCACTCAATGCCACTTCAATTGTTGCCACCTCTGTTAGTCTCCGCATTGCATATACAAATCTTGCAACTCTATTTAATCTTGCGCATATAAAATCCACGTGAGCTTTCCAGTGATAGTGCCTATCCAGCGTAAGGTCTAAGAATATCATACACTCTACTTCTTCTATTCTTGTACCTCTATGTTCTATTTTTAATTGCAGTGGATTTCTTTTTTGCGATTTAAATTGCATGATTTTGGTTTTTTCTAAGTTGATTTTAACACTCCATACAACGGTCGAAAATCATTTACCTACTACTACTACATACAGCAAGGCGCTATCTGCACACGCCCAAATGTGTGCGTGAAGTGGCAGGGTTACCCATCACTTTCTTGCACTATTACGTTACGTGATCAGAGAGCAACATAGCGAAAGTGCTAACGCGAATCTATTATCTATGATTCTATTAATAGAATCCAGAATTCTAATAATTACTAATTAATAATAATTTATATCAATATAATATCATATTTTTCATTCACTCACTAACTAGAGTAATATTGAAGATTTATTTAAAAAATATATTAAAAGCACTTAAAATGTTATATTTTGGACATGTACTTTTACTTATTTAAAATGACATGTCCAAAGTATTTGAAATTGCGTGTCCAAGTTGATCATCGTTACTTAGTTAATAATTAGGATATTCGCTACTTACGTAACATTTATCGGCAATATGAATCGAAAATTCGAGAACCCTTGTCTACTAGCTCACGAAGTCATGGCGCCTTATTATATTGATATAATAAATCTGTATTTTTATACATACATGTATTACTCTGCAGTAAATAAATGAAGAAAACAACAACTGAATGAGTCTCAGACATGAGTTTCTTTACTTACTTACTTCGTTTCATTTTTCGGAAAATGATGATAAGCAGCCATACACAGGACAATTCACGACCATTATAAATAGTAACGTAAAATGATGTTTTATATTAACGTATAAGTTTCGTAATGAACAAATGAAAACTATATTCAAATATCAAAGCCGTCTTCGCGTGAAAACGGCTCGCCAGCAGCCTTGTTGTCGTTCAGTCAATGTGACCGGCAATGTGCGGGGTGTGGTGCGGTATCTAAAGCCAGAGAGGGGCGGAGAGTGTCCGTTCTCTTTACTTTTTGTTCTCTGCCTCAGAGACATTCTAGAATAAACCATCGTAAAAATAAACATTACATAATATTTTAGGGTCAAAATCGTAATACCATAAATAGTGAAACTATTAGGTAAATCGTGCAATGATTCGGTCGTTCCCATCCTATCAATTAACAACTAATACTACTATTTTCAACTATAAAAGAGAAGCAGAAAAGGGTCGTGAAATGAAAACAAATTCTTTTATTCGCTATATTTTAAATGCATTTAACAAACGTCAATATTTACTAATAAATTATGCGTCATTGAAAGTATCTCATTTATGTATTATTTATTCAATTTGTTTTATAAAATACGTAAATAAACACTTAGATAATAATAATAAATATTTACAAAATATATTACAACCAATACGACTATGTAATGTGGCGAAGCAACGTGATTTCTTTAGTAGGCCACTGGATTGCATATTGAAGGAAATGTTGAGTAGGCATAAGATTCTTTATATTGTAATTGAATTATTAATTCACTTCTATGAACCATGAACGAATAAACACACTAACTAAAAATGTGCCTGTTTCATTATACGTCGCTAACCAGATGACATCCCAACTGCCTCACTGCACAACCAACCTAATATGAGAACTAATTTGTATTTAACTGATGGAAATTCCAAACAATAAGAAGTACACAGTACAGTATAACAATACGTACTTTGCGCGAGGTTAAAAAAATTTACATTAAACTTTATTAACTAAATTGTTAACATTAGAAAAGCGTCAAAATAGCGAGAACAAGTAGTTTAATTGAAGTTGGAGTTTTTTTTTTCCAACTTACGTGCTCAGCATCACGCATGTCGGATGCCATATAGATAGAGTTTGCTTTAATAATATAAGTTACGCCGTCGATCGGTGGCTTAAGAGTACTTATAGACATTTGCGAATCGTATGCCATGAAGCATAATCTTAAATATAATGTGCTCAAAAGTGAATATATGGTTTTTAAGGCGGGAAGTAAGTGCCCATCACATGTCCCCCCATTCGTCTTAACGGTCAACAGCTGAATAGAGTGACCTCTTTTAAATATCTTGGTCACGTTACAACAGACGATCTGCGTGGTAATAAAGATATTGAGAGGGAACCTAGAGCATTAGCAATGAGAGCTAATATGATAGCGCGTAGGTTCAGTTGATGTACGGCACAGGTAAAACTGACTTTATTTAAAGCTTACTGCACATCGCTGTACACCTGTAGTTTATGGTGCAGGTACACACAAAAGTCTCTGAATGCAATGCGTGTACAGTACAACTACGCGTTCAGGGTTCTGTTGCGGCTGCCGCGACACTGTAGTGCGTCCGGGATGTTCGCGAGAGTTGACGGCTTCGAAGCCGTTGCGCAAGCTCTGCGCCGCGACAATGCGTAACTCTTGACAGTTGTTGCACACAGATGGGACAGTGGACTGTTAAGGCACTGGTCTTCTCTTCATTTAAGTTTACGTACTAATATAGTCATTTAAGTTTTTGCTGTAATACTAACATTGTTATGGATCTTATTGTAGTCCGAAATAAATGCATTTTATTTTTATTTATTTTCTGGTTGAAGCATGGGTTCGTCGTCACGAGAGCAAATATTTGGGATATTTTCTGGATCAGTGGTGGTTTCATTTTCTTTGTTTTCTATTTTCTTTCAAACCAAACTGCAGCAAGCGGCGGTAGGCGGAAAATGCAATGCAGTATATTTTCATTTCTACTAAATAAAGTGGGTATGTCTTTGTGTCCCGCGGTGCAGCCTGACGTCACCAGCTTGTGCCACCACAGACACTACAAAATATGAATAGGCTTCTAAACAATAAGGTATATTTCTTTGAAAGGCAAACATTGGCTGAACGACATCGGATTGCTTAGCCGCTCACGCGATACATGCAGCCGTAGACGCATACCACACCTAGAGGTGCCGGTGATGATTTTATACCGATTTATCGGATATCGTAGTTATAACAGGTAAAAGAACTTATATTAATTGCTATTTCGGGAACTACTGTAGCAAACCATAAAGTTTTTAATGCCTGGGTCTGTCAATTAAAAAAAATAAACAACTTCAAAAATACGTCACGACAATCGTGTGTGTTATTGTTTGGGATGGTGATTTCGGTGTTTATTTATTGAAAACAAACCGTAAGTAGCGTTTTTAAGTTTACCCTGAATATAAATGTTTATAAACTATACTTTAAGGAGTAATTTCATGGTAAACGTTAGAACCACTCAAACGGAATATTATCATATTTATCCAAGTACAGCAAAAATTTCATTAGGTAGTGCTTTTTAAGTGCAGGATTTGCGGTGTATTACTGCATTTTATTTGAGATGTTTTTGTTAGTAGTACGGAGGGTATTTATTTAGCAATGCAGAATAATAATTTTTATTTATAAAAACTTGTATTTAAACTAATAAGTTATCTGTGTCGTTAGTGAGATGTATTGTTAGTAAATTAAATTAGGTCATATGTACATGCCGCTACGGCGATTTGATTGCAAAGTTACACCATTCTCCCAGTGAGATGCTAGCCTCCTTAATTAAAATTACTCATGAGAATTAGTAATTTTAATTAAATAATTTGTTATTTAACACAATGCTGCCTCGCACCGTATTTATGCTTCACTAAGCATACTTTTTCTTACAAAATTACAAAAGCATATTTAAAAAAATGCCTATGACGATAGGGATAAAAGCTTTCGGCCTGCGTTAGATTGGATAATATTATCAATTTATTCTATTGGACCCAACAGTTGCACAAAGGACTTAATGGTTGTCCTTCGAAAAATACATTTCGGAAGACACGGGTGCGCACCCGAGCGTCCTTAAGAAGGACACCATTTATTTATACAGGTTAGGATTTTAAGAGGACGTACAGAAGATCTATATTGCACAAACTAATCAAATTCTATGACACTATTTAAAAAGTGGTGATATCCCGACTAAATTGCTGGTGAAATTACAAGCACATGCCATTTATCAACTTGAATGCTATTTGAAGGTCATGAGTGGCAGTGGAACTGCTATATGCAGTTTTAGAATTTTGCTACTGAAATATTGTTTATTAGTGCCCCTTTGTATCAACCTCTTGCTTATCGGAAGAGCCTGCATACTCAACCGAGGTATCCTCTTTACAACAAAAAAATAAAAATAAAAATTTGTTAAAAATACTATGAAACAAAACACCCTATCTATTCAAAGTACTTTCCCTCCGTATCCCGTGGCCGTGTGACGTTCTATTATTGACAATTAATACCGTGTGTTGTGCCCTTCTAAACGCTTAACACTATGAACGCCAGCTAACAGACGTTTTTGCTTGGTTGATCAATTATCACTTGTTGTGAGCTCTTTTACCAAACTGATCTCTATAAAGAAAATCTTGACCTGGATTCTTTGCTCTTGCTCTTCATTGTCTGTTTATAGACACACAATGATAAAAGGCATGGGCATTCTTCTGTTGTCGATTTACTCTTAAAACATACTTCTATGTTATTAGTGTATTCAACTTTTTTTAAATAATAATAACGCACACACTCATCATAGCCAGCACTAGGGAAATCCTGTATCGCGGGTGCTATGGACACATACAGACAATCACAAATCACACCCAAACTCACGAGAGAAATAAATGTAGGTCATACAAATATTTCTCCCGGCCCGGGAATCGAACCTCGTGGCTGTCTGTCATGGTAACCGTTCGATCATGCAGGCAGTTTAATACTTAATAAATAGATTTTCTTGCTGCAGCGAAGAAGGTTCTAAAATCTCTCACTGACAAGAATTTTGACAACTCGATAACTATACTCTAGTATGTTCGTGGGTTTACCTCCCATCGGCTCGAAAAAAAATTCTGTTGTTTCCTACGATGTTAAAAATGTCACATTTGCAAAATAACATTTTTTCAGAAGAGAGATTTAAAGATTCTACAAACGAAATTAATCTGTAATTAATGTGAGAGTAATAATTTTTAGTTTCTTACTTTATTCTTTATTTTCAAACTGACTCCGTCGCCGAAGGCTTATCATGCAGTAGAGCTTCTTTTGAAAGAGTCCGTCCAAGGAAGCACTGCCACCTTACCTATTTCTGCCGCCAAGCAATAATGTGAGCATAACAGTATTTAGTAGTTTTTAGTAGAGTACTTGTCAACTTATGTCACAGCCCACAGGGTGACAGACATGTTATGTTATGGACAGGCGTGTCGCTTACTACTTGTTGGTCACTAAACTTGGTGTTATAATAAAAATCCATACTCTAACAAATTCACAAGTATGTTTCTTAAACTGTTTTAAATAGGCATAGATCTCTGTAGTTCCTTATGAAATGCCCGGAGTGGTAATCTCTGGGCCATTCGTTATGATTTATGAGATCTTTCTAAATTAATGTGCAAAAGCTCATGTCAAAAACTTTTCTCTGCACGGTGAGCCACGGTTTGATTTATACGAACTTAGAAAAGTTTTTGTTGAAAATTGCACCATACGTCATTCCCATGACGTTGAAATTTGAAGTTTAATAATCTCAATACTGAGTACTAAAAAACCGACCTCAAAAGTTCGTAGAATTACATCTACCAAGGTTTATTGAAATCGGTTACCGGAAAGCGCGCGAAACTGGATTCGTCCTCCAGTTACTCTTTTAAGTGGCATATTTTCTTCAAATGTAAATGGTCAAACCACTACCGATGTACACCGGAGTTATCGCGAACCATATATACAAAAAAAAAACATACGGAGAACCTTCTCCTTTTTTTGAAGTCGGTTAAAAATAACTAAAGTTACTGAAATGTCTTTTCTTAAGTTTATTAAAAGTCACGACGTTTTGTGACCATCATATAATGATGGTATTCAATTATTTCTTGTAAAATTATTCCACTAGTTTGTTATAATTATTAATACAAAGATCGAACACTAAGAAATATGGCTTCGATTCGGCTGGATTCGAACCAGCGCCTACCAGGAATCCGTGCTAGACGCTATGTCAATTAAGCCACGGAATGAACCAACAGATTGAAATAAATGATTTGAATTTAAATTTAAATTTGAATTGATGCGTGTTGATGACGGGAAAGAATGAGTCACAAAGTGGAAAGTTATAATCTGTGCCTATATAAAAAGAGCGTGACGAACAAGTCGTATGCCTGATGGTAAGTTACACTCCTGTTCATAACAGTTACAGTGCCACTCAGAGCTTTAAACTGCAAAGATCTGAGGAGCACTACCACTGCGTCCGTCACCCTGAGACATAAGTTGACAAGTCCCATGTACCTGTAATTTCACTAGCACCCTTACTAGTAATGCTGAAATTACTGCTTGGCGGCAGAAATAGTTAAGGCGACAGTACTACCCTGGACGAACTCTATCACAAGGAGCTCTACTGGTACTAAGTTTTATGATTTACAGCATATAGGTTTGGCATTTCTTATCGGTTATTGTTCTTTCATCATCAACATATTTTACTTCTTAACAGTAAATACATAATAATGTATTATTATTGAATATTGGTATCTATTTTTTGAAAGTATTAAAACATTATTCATTTATACAAAAGCTAATAATCTCAGTACAGAGTACTAAAAAAACTGACCTCAAAAGTACGTGGAATTACGTCTATTTGCTAAGTTTTATTGAAATATCCCCTAGTTTGCCACTATACAGGACTTGACACTGGAGACAATATAAATAGGTTCTCACTACGAAACTACTCAAAGTATATTGAGAGTAAAAAACCTTGAATTGAAGAAATAGCAAAATCAAGCATTAAAGTAATTGCTCCTAAATTAAAGTTAGGCGCTATTTATAAAAATGAATCTTCATGCGTGAACAGCCACCCTTCGAGGTGGATAATTTTCTTCAAAATGAAACGGGACCACTATAGAAGTACCCCCTTTCCAACAAAAAAAGAATCATGAAAATCGGTTCACAAATGAGTTATCGCGTAATATACATACAAAAAAAGAAAAAAAAGAATATAAGCTGAAGATATTAACAATTAATTGATGTACACGCAAAATCTTACCCTAAAATAAAAAGTTTAGAAACCAAAATGCTTAAAATCCCACTATCTCTCCGAATTCTTACGTTCATGGTCACTGAATATACTAGCCGTTCTCCGCTTTGTCCTCCAAGTCACGGTCACACTCGAAATTATGACTATTTTATGAACGGCCTTGCTACAGTCGCATCCTAACTAGAATCTCAGTGCTTTGTTATTTTTCCGACTTAATATTACATGGTATATCAAAAATAAGCTTTATTTTATTACCTTTGTATCCATTTTATTTTGTTATCTCTGTTCTTTGGTTCGACCTATTGTTCAAGTTTCAACGTTATGGTTATATCATTGCCTATTCTATGTCAATGCATTATAATCACAGATTAGGTGTAGGCAGACATTTTTACCCATTTCAAGTCATAAACATAGAGTACATAATACTAAAATCTCTGAAATTTAGAAGAAAGAAAAGTCGTTTATTTGGTAACCTTATGACAACATATACATGACAGAATGATAGCAAAAAAATAAAATGACCTTGGGATAAAACACAAAATAAAAGTTACCAAAATGGTCTCCACTCAACTTTTTGTAACAAAACGTGTGAAAACACCTCGTTACACTGGTTGTGCGTCTAACTGTCTTGGCAAAATACGCTCTATTCGTTTAGCTTTTACGTTTTAACTTAAATGAGGGTCCAGTGCCCGCAGGCTAGGCTGGCTTGAATGTGGTTCACGCGGCGGCGGCGGTCCGCACGGCGTTGTATTCAGAGGAATTAAAATGTTGTTGCCTAGTAAATAGAATTCAGTTTCGCCATTAATTCAATTTTCGCAATTGGGCGGTCGCCGCGCTGCGGCCGCGCGATATTTTTCGTGTAACTGGGCGCGTAGTGTAGGTGGGACGTAATAAAATCAAAACTGATTGTGGGTGTCATTGACTTACAAATAAATGGACGACGGGTCTAATACAAAAACCACGAAAAAAATGTCCCAAGTCAACCTATTTAAACGTAGTGACATGTAAAGGAATATGAAAAAGCTAAAACGTTGAATTTAAATTGTAATGTCATCGCAGTACTGTCTAATTTTGTTTGCTTCGCTGTCAGTCGAACAAACGAAGACAAAAGCGTGAATGACGCTCAGTATACGATTTTAACGCCCTTTAAGTTCGGACACTTTTTAGCGCGGATCCGACGTCCATATAATTGTAAGTCAATGGTGGGTGTATTGTGTTCTCATGTATTTGTGGTTGTGACATTAATGTCAGTAGTAAAATTTCAATATAAACTTTGTAAATTAGATATTTGTACAAAGATCATGGCCGATCAAATTATAAAAACTATGCTCACAGAGTACAGAAATGGCATATGGCTAGATTTATAGAAAAATGTGTACTTTACAATGGTATATGTCACTGTACTGTGGGTATGGGACTTAAGTTGCTATTAGATTGTCTGCATGTTTGTAGTTAATGCATGAAGTCGTAATCAACTTCATGCAGCTGGGCTCTCGGATAACGTGTGACGCTGCGATCTTCTCCATCGTCATCCCACCTTTTTGTCACTTTTGCGATTCCTGGCGACTTATTTTTAAATTTTGAATAGTAATTCCTTTGCCTCGTCATTTTCACTTTGTTTCGTTCCGTCGTCAATACTACTGTTGCTCGTTCACTACGCTGACTTCCCTGAGAAGAACGAGTAAGAAACTCTAGTGATTGCTCTTTTCAAATAAACTTAAATGCTATGGAATACACTTTGAATACAATTTGTGTGGATTCTGGAGCCATGTCTTTCTTCCATACATCTTTATCTAACACGCAGTCTTCAATTTTGTAATATGACTTTTCAATCAAAATATTTTTAAAGTTATTTTTAAACTTAGGAAATGATAATCTTAATGTATGCTCCGGAATCTTATTGTAAAAACTTATTCAGTTCCCCATAAAAGAGTCGTTTACCTTGGCTAAACGAAATTGTGGTACATTGATAGATAGATAGATATATTCTTTCTTATTGAAATTATGTATATTTTTTTTTATTTATTTTTTTCTCAAAATCAAGTAACCTAACTAAAATTTGTAAAAAATACGGCCCTTTAAGGTCCTTACTGTCTCACATATGTTTCGTAGTATTTAAGTAGGGTGCTTTTATACTATTTTTATTGTTACAGTCTTTCTTCCTTTCTTCATCTTTATTCATACGCTTATACAAACAATTCATGTAGACCGAGTAATCGATTATTATTGCTCCCTATGGCGGTTTATAACCTTTTCAAACGACTTCTACTGATATAGGCTTTAAACCTCGCAAATATGCATATTGCCCCTTGAATTCATTTCTGGCTTTTTGAAGATAACTGTCAAAAATAGTCAGTACATTTTTACCTCGTTTTTTTCTGTTATGTTTATTGCAATTAATTACATTTTTATTGAATTGATATTCAATTATTTTTTGTGAAATTACTCCACTAGTTTGTTATAATTATTAATACAAAGATCGAACACTCAGAAAAACACTCAGAAAAAATTCCTTCGATCCGGTCGCATTCGAACCGACGTCTTCTTGCATACCGTGCCAGACGCTATACCAACTAAGCCACGGAACGAACCAACGGACATCACGAATTTTTCTTATCTATCTATCTATCTTTGTATTAATAATTATAACATTTTATAATTACAATAATAAATTAAAATATAATATATAATGGTTAAAACACGAGACAGCACATAATGTCAAACAGATATGCCTCATTTTGGTGTATTTAAAATATCAACAAGATAAATGATTTATTTACTTTATTTATTCAACTAGATACAGTTGTAACCCCTTTACTAGTCATCAGTCATGGTCATTTTTCAAGAATTATTATTATATCGAGTTCTTAGGTTTTCGCGCTTGTTACACATAGGAAATGAAACTATTTTTCCGGATTTAAATCGCGTATAATTTTTTTTCAAACAAACCAACGTTTCGGGCCTTTTACAGGTCCCATGGTCACGGTTGACTGAGGTGGTACAGTCTTCAACCAGTTATGTCTAATATTGATGCAATCCACCCTATTTTTTCACTATAGTTACAATAGTTATTAATTAAATAGCTTATTTTTAATTTTACAAAGAAACATTCCAATTTACGCTACATTAAGTTTCACAAATTATTTTATTGAATGAATTTTTATTAAGTTCAATTTATTATCAAAACATGTTAATTAGTACTGCAGTCTTATGTCTGTTTGGGATTTTTCATTAGAGGAAATACAGTAATTATAATTATTTCCTTAATTGTGGCTAATAGGCTTCCAGGCATGTTGTCGGTTGATACATGGCTAATACCGATCGAGAACACCAACGTTGAGGTAGCAACAAGGTATTTATTTTTGGAAGAACCACTTCGATTTCAAATTTAAAACCTTTCCACCTATTCTTAAAATGCAATTTAAAAAAAATCATTCATCCCCTAGTTTGCCACCCTTAGAGGTGGAATATTTTCGTCTTTCCAACAAAAAAAATCTGTCATCAAAATCACTAATAGTTATCACGTAACATACAAACAAAAAGGGCGCAGTATTAGTGCCCCTCAGATCTTTGCGATTTAAAGCTCCGAGTGGCACTGCAACTGTTATGGACAGGCGTGTAGCTTACTACCAGGCGCACGATCTTGTTCGTCCCGTCACTAGTTATTATAAAAAAAACCTGCTGTCGAATAGAGAATCTCCTCCTTTTTTCGAAGTTCATACAAAATTTTTGGCCAACCCATCATAATATTATTATGTTCGAATTTCTCAAACATTGAAATCGTAAAAGTACGTCGTAAAAGTAGAGTAAGTGGGCACAAAATCTTTACTTCCGTACTTGAGTAGTATTTACCGAGAGTCGACCTAAGCCTGCTCGTTACGAGGTACTTTAGGCCGAGAACTAAACTTACAGTCTAACAAGAAGTATTTACACAGCCACGGCCGCTTTAATTACTTGTAAGCCTTTGTATTTCCTATTTTTAGTATGTTAAATAAAGTTTGTTGTGGTAGAACGGTTTCTTCTATACTCTATGAAATGAAATTATTTTTATTTGCCTAAGATAAGGTTAAATAAAAGTTTATAAAGAAGTTATTAATGAAAACGGCATAAGTATCTTCTTTTTAAACGATTTCAAAACATAAAAGAGGAGGTTATATGTGCGGCTGTATGTATGTTTTTGGATATCTCCGTGAATTGTGGACAGATTTTGAAAATTGTTTTTTGTTTGAAAGGGTTGCACTCTCGTGCTGGTCCCAATGTCGCCGTGTCAGAATCTGATGAGGGGATCTCATTAGAATCGAAGGTAATCCACAAATTTTATAGGCATGTCCGCGTACTCACTAATTTCTCCGTCAATTGTACACCGATTTTAAAAATTCCTTTTTTGTTAGAGAGTAGTTTAGTAGAGTGTTCAGAGTTCGTTTCGGCTATCACAAATTACTAATTATTTTCCGAAAATTAAAGTCGACTTTACACTTGACACAATACATGTAATCAACAAATTACCGTCACCACGACTGCTGCAAAAGCGCCATTACTAAATTGCATACAATATTTAGAAGCGCAGTTGCAGCGTCACTGTCGTGATACGCGTGCGTTACATTTGCAGTCAAACAATAGTCTGTTATGCAATCGGTGCATAATGAGGATTTTTAAAGCCGTAAGTACAATGTAAGTAATAGGTGCGAGATTTTAATACGAGTACCTAATTATGTAATAATTGCATGCAATACTTTTTCTACAAGTAAATAAAAGTACGAAACGGAACCAATATTTAATGTTTGTTAACTAATTTTAACCCATTTATTAGCGTAGCAAAGGTTCCGCCAGCAAAGAGATACCGAGATACAATTGACCAAAGAGACCGCATATATTCCAACCAATATTTTTTTTATAAAGTTTAATGACCCGATTGCAAGACTTTTAGACCAATCATTCATCAGGAGGCATTATAGCGCTTGAGTAGCGTCTTAATTGATATTTTTAATTTAAAAAATACGAAATTCTTTTTTTGAAACTCACTATAGTTCTGCGTATGTATGTAGTGGCGAGTATGTACCATAGACAATAGGATTTTGATTCAGAACTAAGAATGGTTTATGAAATTGTAATTGACAGAAAAAATATTGAAGTGACGACTAGATACAGGCGCGCCACTGTGGCGCTTCTATAAGCGTCTGATTTGAAGGGGCCCTTACCGATAGTCGCATGTTCAAACTTACATTACCCCTTTCGGACCGGCTCCGAAACTACTCCGAATTTCTCCGAAAAAAACTTGTCATCTACCTGAAATTGACGTCCTGTAGATGACAAATCTAAGGACAATTTTCCATTTTCCGGCCGCCATATTGGAAAATTCTGGCCCGCACAATTGTATTAACTTCGACCCTATATAACAGGCGCACAATTGTGTAAGAACGCGATTGTATTTAGATGGGCCTTTAACATATATTTCAGTAAAATACAACAACAATAATTTTCTTAGAATTATTATTTATTTAGTGAATCAAATCTTAAGACATTTCTTACATGCAAAATCAAGAAATAGTTTTAAAATATACCTATTCTAATAGTACTTTTTATCGTAATGTGTCTCACTGTGTCGTCGGGTGTAAGATATTTTCCTTTGGAAAATTATTCTTATAAACCAATCAATCGTATATGGCCGGGTTGGAATAGTAAAATATTAATTCTTAATAATTTACGACAGTGTTATAATTATTAGACATAGATCTAAAATTTATATTTATATTAATATTTCTTTGATCTGGCTTGACTAGAACCAGCGCCTTCAGCATACCGTGCCAACGCTCTCTCAACTGAGCTACGGAACGATCTAGCAGACTTTTTAATTTTTCAGTGTGCTTGTTGCGGATCTTTGTTTTTAGTTTTAACAGCTTGTTTGATAGGGGGTGTCGTTTTTAGAGATGTAATACTGATTTTAGAGAATACCATGATGTTTTACAACAATGATATATTTTTTTTGTAAAACTACTCCACTAGTACCTATCCAAGGCAGCACCTGTAGGTACTACAGTGTTATAAATTTGTTAAATATATTCTGAAATTTCTTTGACTTTCTTTTTATTTATTTATTTTATTATATGGTACAACAACAGATAACAGACTACAAATAATACTTAGCACTATTACATATATATAACATTATAAATCTGACATCCAATTATAATTGTACACAACATTTGTATTATCATAAATAACAATATAAAAGGACAGACGTTAAAAGTTTAAGTTTAAGATATTTTTTGCCAATACTAGTAAACAGTGTTCTTTTGAAGCATTCAAAACTACAGAAAAAATGTCATGGTGGGAACATATGCTATTATATGATCGACACATTCTGCACAATGGTCCATTCTGTGAAACATTATTTTTTGTAAGAGGTACACTAAACAACTGCGGAGTACGCATAGAACGAGTGGGTACCATAAAACACAGGTGTTCGATCAGCTGAGAATCCATGGCAGAATTAACAATTTTGTGCAAAGTACATAAGTACATAAGACACTTGCCTACGATCCTCAAGACTGATCGTGCCGAATTTGCACAAGCGATCACTGTAATTCGGCAGCTTACGTCGCAGTCCAAACTTTGCACTAAGACATCTCAAGAATCGTCGCTGAACAGACTCAATTCTTTCAATGTGGACATTGTATATAGGACACCAAACGGGCGCGCAGTATTCCAAAATACTTCTAACCAAACAATTATACAATAATATTAATGAGGCTGAATTTCGGAATGGTTTAGTGTTAACGGAGGATAAAGACCTATGTGCTTTATTGCATATGTAGTCGTAATGGGACCTAAACGACAGGACTGTATCAAACATGACACCCAAGTCCTTAACAACACTTACTCGGTCTAATATATCATTTTTAATACTGTATGCATGATTCAATGGCTTCTTATTTTTGGTGAAAGTGATTACCTGACACTTTTTAGCATTGAGAATCATACAGTTGCTGTTGCACCACTTTGTTATCGTGTCAAGATCTATTTGAAGAGCCAAACAATCCTTCAAAGAATCAACTCGACAGAAAATCTTGATGTCGTAAGCATATGTAAGACAATCACTCCTAATCATGTTCAAAAGGTCATTAATGAAAGCTATGAATAGTAAAGGACCAAGATTTGATCCTTGAGGCACACCAGACGTCGCAACGAATGGAACAGACTCAAATCCACTCAGGGCCGCCAGTTGGGAACGGTTCATAAGATAAGACGAGAGTCAGCGGTGGAGATTACCGTGAATACCAAGGTGATATAACTTAGAAAGCAAAATTGTATGATTAACACGGCCGAATGCTTTTGAGAAATCCAAATAAACCACGTCAACCTGACACCTATCATTAAATACATCGCAGAGGTAAGTCATGTAAGCAAGTAAATTTGAAGTAGTTTAGCGGCCAGAAATAAACCCGTGTTGATTCGAACTGAGCAGATGCTTAAGGTGTTTATAAAGATGAGTGTATACTAAGCTCTCAAGTATTTTAGCAAACCAACTCAGAATACTAATGGGCCTATAATTAGTGACATTGGCTCTATCACCAGACGGATTACACCTATTCATAGGTGTAATCCTTGTGATCTTCCACAGTGAAGGAAACACGCCACTAGATAAGGACATATTATAAATAATAGTTAATGGTTTCACGAGAGCCGAAGCACAAAGACGAATAAAAACCGGTGGAATGCTATCCGGACCGGCGCTTTTTGTGATATCAATACTCCTAAGTTTATTCATGACGAGCTCAGATGACAATGAAAGCTTAAATGTTGACAAATTAGACGGAGAAAATTCAGGGGTATATGTCGAATTATTTTGGGCCCCATAAACTGATGAGAAGTAATCAGCAAAGAAGCCCACTATGTCACTACCACTATCAGACTCGCGGTCATTATATCGCATTCGCTTTGGGTACGTGTTTGTTACCCTTTTACATTTGGTGTAACGCCAGAAAGCTTTAATATTTACTGATAAATTAGTCTCAATACGATCAATATAATTCCTCAAACATTTCTCCAGTACAATCTTCACCCTCGTTCTCAGCATTGAAAAGGTGTCGTAGTCACGGGGATTACCATACTGTTTGAAACGATGGTGGTATTTATGTTTGTTTTGAATCAACCCAATCAGATTTTTTGAAAACCAAACTGGGTACCCCTTCTTACGTGTCGTGGTTCTAGGTGTATGCTTTTCAATAATCTCATAGATAATGTTATAAAATGTATGCACAAATTCATCACAATTACATTCATGAGTTAATGCTAAACGATCCCAATCAATTGATGATAGCTCATCCATGCAACTTGCGATATTAGTTTTATAAAAGCATAGTTTACTGCATACTGACCTAGTAATCTCTAGTAGTGGGATTTTATCGACAAATGTTACTTCTAAGGGAGGATACTGAGCGTCTAAACGGCTTAAGGGTAAAGTATTGGTTAGTGAGAAGGACTCCGGGCCATCAGTGATCACCAAATCAAGTAGTCTTTTGTTATGATTAAATACATTATTTAATTGAGTTACATCAGCGAGTTGAAATAAGCCAGAAAGAGCTCGCGACTTGTCACAATTGCAGGTCATTATATGACCGTTATCTTTAGACCATACACTGTCCCCCAAATTAAAATCACCGATAATAATTGTTTTGGCATTTGTGTTGGAATTTACTACATGTTTACACTTAGTAACAAAATTAAACAAAAATTCAACAGGCAGATATTCTGGTAAATAAACAGTGCACAAATTAATAGTTATTTTATTGTTAATTGTTATTTGTATCCATAAATCCTCTACAAAGTCCGATTGCCATTCTGTCCTATTTTCAAAATTAAGGTATTTGGAGATCGCCGCCAGCACCCCCCCTCCATGACGTTTATTGAAGCGTTTAAGGAATTCATCACTTCTGTCTCTACGCACTACGCAGTATCTGTCATCAAACAATTCTGAAGAATCAATACCATCATTGAGCCATGTCTCCACCATACATACTACATCAAAGTTATTACATAAAAAGGAATGGTAGATATCATTAGTTTTGCTTTTCAAATCTTGTACATTTTGGTAATAAATAGACATAGCCATTTCATTGATTGAATTTCGATGAACGCATAAATAAGCACTAACTAATCAGTATTACTCTAGCGTATGAGTTCTAGACTATCTTGGTTCTTGATGTAGATATACGAAGAATCGGAGTCTTTTCTCACGTAAATGCGACCATTGCGCACCCATACGAACTTGTACCCAGCCTCCTTTGCTTTCTTTCTCGAAGCCGCATGTAGACTCTTGAAGAATGGGGACAGATGCTCAGAGACATAAACTGGCTTTTTTTCACCCGCTATTCCCAGGTGATTTGTGTTTAGTTTGTCATTTGGGTTAGCTTTATTGTAGCGGTACACAGCTGAGTAGAATTCGTCGCGGCAACGAACACTCCTAAATTTGGCCACTATTGTCTTCGGAAACTTGCTATCTTTGAAATAGTCCAGTCCGAGGTCAATAAAAAAGAAAAAAAATGCCGTGGTAAATCTCTGCGATTTAAAACTCTGAGCGGCACTACAACTGTTATGGACAGGTGTGTCGCTTACTTACAGGACTCGTTCGTGCCATCACTTAGTTCCATAAAAAAGTAGAAAACATTATATTGTTCTAAAGTCAAAAGAAAATTACAGCGCACTAAGACTTCTCTGTTCAAAGATATCTATATTTAACGTGAATTATGTCACATGTACTTGATGTAAAGTTTAATTTGTAACTCCATCACCTAATTACAACTGTCTTGAAAGTTCTAACGCTTCATAAGTAAACATAGGGTCAAACGAATGATGAGTCGAGCTTTTGGAAGTTGCCGCTTTCAGTAAATTAGTTTCGCTTTGCGAATAAAACTTGTGGCAGGCAGTTTAATTTAAATTAGGGCGAATCAAGATGGATGCGACGTGTGATTATCGTGTATTAATTCAAATTTGGCGGTTTTCATTCACTAATGTCGTAGCGTCGTAGTAACGTCGTCTATTAATGTGTTGTTATAAAACAGAAAGATAAAGAAAAAAGGACATTTATCATTTGTTTTGTTATGTTTTTGTCCATCAATATGAACAACTTTACTTTAAAACCCCTGTTACGAAAATATATCAGTTATTCCATTATTTGGAAGATGGTCTCGGTTGACCTGGCTCTTTTTGTTTCTTTTTAACCGACTTTAAAAACGGAAGAGGTTCTCAATTCGACTGTTTTTTTTTTGTATGTATGTTACGCGATAATTCCGCCATTTGTGAACTGATTTTGATGATTCTTTTTTGTTGGAAACGTACCTCAGAAGTGGTTAGGTTTTCGCGACTGTTACACATAGGTAATGATAAATTAACAGTAGCGCTTTTCGTGGTCACAAAAGGTCACAAAAGGCCCACAAATACGTATGTATCTTATAAACTAACGGACATAATAATATAATAAAACACCAACACTATTTATTTATAGAAATAGAAACCATTTATTGTAACGCCACAATATAAAAAAAAACACAAAAACAAAGACTAATATAACTAGAACAGAAATAACACAAAAAACAGCGTAAAAGCATTTAAACAACAAGTTACATAATATTAAACTGACATGTGTGCGGCTGTGGCGTGTACAAAAGGATTCCATTCAGCTAAAGTAACAACCAAGGTTAGATTGTGACGCTGGTTTTCATTGGACCCTAGCCGAGTGAGTGAGTGTGACGGACGTATGCGTCCCGAAACAGAAAATAAAATAAAATAAAATAAACTACGTAAATACTTATGTCTTATGTGTGTATCGTGTTCTCTTTTATCGAATAAATACTTACATAATCTTTGCAATATAAGTATAATACAAGCTTAGAATAATAACGCATATAATGATAATTTCATATCAAACGAACTGTCACAAGTGGGGCAAAAATCAAATTCATGTAGGCTAGTTTTAGTAGTAGGTTAATTTTCGGTTTTAGTGAATATTTATATAAAAATACAACTTGCAACGCGTTACTTCCTTGTGGAATGTGATGTTAGTATCTATTTTATGTTTGTCTGACGTATTTTTACACTCATTTACCGCACATTTCGTCATTTGTAGCTAAAATTCTGGAGCTGTTCGCGGTGCAAGTTGACCTTGAGCACTGAAGGTCCGCCCGCTCGTGTAGGCCCTTTGGGAGCGCTTCAATTTTCCTCACTTAGCGTGTGCGGGGTAGGTGTCTATGCATTATTATTCTAAGTATACAGGTATAAGTGTGAAAACAAATTAATAAAATATTCAATATATATTTAAAGTACATTACTCCAAATATACTACAAAATACTATTTTTCATATAATAAGAGTTCTTTGACTTCAACATTAAACAACTATTGTTCTTACGTAGTTACTATTTCGAATTATAATAACGTAGCATTGATATAAATATATTTTCTTTATCATATTTTATTAGATATTTTATTAATTGACTCTAAAAATAAAAGATATACGAGCGCGTTGTGAACTTGTGATCAAGAAGGAAAGATTAACGTAGATGTTTTCATTGCGCTTTGAAGTGTAATTTCCTAATTTATTAACAAAACAACAAGTCACAATCTGTTTCGTTCATGAAACTGTTAGCTGCACGGGCGCCGAACGAGTTACGGCAGAAGCGCGGAAAGTCCCAAGCTAGCACAATATAACAAGACGCGACTCGCTCATTTGAAAGCCTAATCTAATTAGGACTAGTGAATTTACAATGCGTTATAATGTGCAGTTTTATATACCATTAAGTAAGTATAACGATTCAATAATTCCACTTTTGACTTTTACAAATTAATACTAATTGTATAATGATTAGTGAATTACTTAAAATACGACATTAAGGAAAATGTGTAATATTTAAAAATTAAACAATAGATTATGATTGATAAATAGGCAGATAATTATTAACTAAGATTTACAGGGAAAACGGACACAAGATTAATGTCACAAAGGTGAATGTTTCGTTTGCCCCATACCGCAACCACAGTAATGAGGACAATAACAGCTGCTTACGCGTATGGACCGCGACAGAAACGCCGGAAAATGACAACCTTCGGCCAACAGTCCTCTTTCATGAAGGTTGATAGATTTTGGGTAAAATAATGCCACCATACCTTATATTGCCGCTGAGCAATACTATAAACTTTACTGCATTCCGGATTTTGGTGAAATTTCAAGCACATGCGGGCTTCTCAAATTTATGTCTTAGGGTGACAGGCGCAGTGACAATGCAAGTGTTTTGGATAGATGTGTCGATCACGAGATCACGAGATGTGTTCGGACTTTAGGCTCCGTTCCCACTTTGACGTGACGACAGTCAGTCGTGCAGTTTAAAGTGTCGTAGCTTGTATATTTAAATGCATTTGTTCACATACAGCACAACACGAATAAAGTCTTTAACGACTTTTTTGGAGTTATGACAACATTCTGTCACGACAATGGGAAGAGCTAGAACGACAGTCGTCTGATGATAAATGAAATGTCACAATAAAAATGTGACTACAGATAATCGCAGCTACTATTTGTTGTCACGTTTTATTTATCATCACATCGAAAAGAACGTAAAGCAGACTGCTGTGCATCAAATCGATAAATTATCATCACGATCCAGTGGGAACAACTGGACATAACAGTCGTTCAACGATAAAAAAAACCACGACAGTCACGATAGATAGTCGAGATATAGGAACAGACTAGAAGCGACAGTCGTCCAACGGTTAATGAAACCTTACGACATAATGGGAACGCGCCCTTACTTGACATCATAAATCACGAATTAAGACGAGAACGGTTTCAAAAAGGTGGAAAGGAAAAAGAAATACATCAGGCCTAATCTATTGACCGAGTCCACTGATACCGACAACGTTTTTATATGTGGCACGGCTTCATTACTCCACAAAGTCAACAGGATATGCTAGAGTATATACGGGTGAAAGCCAATGGTACCTTGAGAGTCGAACAATTGGGGTCCCGCCACAATATCAATTTTAATTCATTTGTGGTAAGAGTAGCAACTCAACATCGATTTTCATGAAGGAGGGGTTTTGACCGAAGGGTGTCATGTGAGGTTACTGAGGTTGGCTACCGGACACCCACGTTGCGTTACACGTTGCAGTCTATAAGTGTAAATAATTAGTCATTCGTGTTTTATTATATTGTTATGTATGTTAGTCTATAAAGTACGTATTTATGGGTCTTTGTAACTTGAATAAAGAAATAAAAAATAAAAATAAATCTATATTTCTTATAAATCTATATTTTATATCGGTATTTTTGATTGCTCCTACCCGCTCACGCGATACATGCAACCGTAGACGCATACCACATCTAGAGGTGCCGGTGATGATTTTATACCGATTTATCGGATATCGAAGTTATAACAGGTAAAAGAACTAATACTAATTGCTATTTCGGTAACTACTCTAGCAAACCGTAAAGTTTTTAATGCCTGGGTCTGTCATTTAAAAAAAATAAACAACTTCAAAAATTCGTCACGACAATCGTGTGAGTGTTATTGTTGGGCTGGTAATTGCGGTGTTTATTTATTGAAAACCTACCGTAAGTAGCGTTTTTTAAGTTTACCCTGAATATAAATGTTTATAAACTATACTTTAAGGAGTAATTGCATGGTAAACGTTAGAACCACTGAAACGGAATATTATCATATTTATCCAAGTACACCAAAAATGTCATTAGTGCTTTTTAAGTGCAGGATTTGCGGTGTATTACTACATTTTATTTGAGATGTTTTTGTTGGTAGTACGGAGGGTACTTATTTAGCAATGCAGATTAATAATTTTTATTTATAAAAAACTTGTGTTTAAACTGAATCCTTTTCTAATTTGCGAAACCAAATAGCCGCCATTTTGCGGTAGGAGGAGCGCATTGCGTGAGCGGGCACTGAGAGAATTTAATTCTTAGAAACTTCAGTGTTGTAGTAAATGTACAAATATATTATTCATGAATAATTCGTTGTTACACAAGTTGTGCTCTGGTAATCTGCAGTGACGTAATAAGCTGGTGTATTTTGAGAAAAAATCCCGCCACGCCAAAAAAAGTTTAAATAAAGAGAAAAAGTTTTCCTTGTTTACAGAGTGCCTGGGTCTTCGTCTTGTCTGATTACATTGAAATACATTT
>NW_020653690.1:727372-770818 GCF_003589595.1 Hyposmocoma kahamanoa | reverse complement strand
ACAAAGTTTGAAAATAAAGGTCTTCAATAATTGCGTCCTATCCTTTATACAATGTTGGGCCGAGACAGTGACGATCTAGTTAACACAAATTCGTCGTCTTCGAAGGATAAGATTCGAAATGAAGTTACCCCACAAAGAACCAACGTTGTCGAGATAGATGGTTCTACTGGCTGACTGAAGTAGCAGTGGGTTGACCATATCTGTCAATAAACCGTAACTGAAGGGGCAAACGTGTTTCTATGTGGAAATCTCTTTGTAGCATCCATCTGCTGGCAACAGATGGATGCGACATGCTGAGGACCGGACGAAATGGCACACATTGGGTGAGGCCTAAGCCCAACAGTGTTTAGTAGCAGTAGAGTTCTTTGTGAAGAGTTCGCCCGGGGAAGTATTGCCTCCTTACCTATTTCTGCTGCCGAGCTGTAATGTGAGCATTACGCCGATTCGGTTTTGGATAAGAATGCAGATGAAATTACAGGTTTCAAGGTGACAGGCGCAGTGCTCCTCAGATCTTCGTGACTTCTCATATCTTCGTGACTTCTCATATTACTGCTTGGCGGCAGAAGTTTAGTTTTAAACACAATATTGAACGATATATTAACTAATTGAACTGTCTCCGTGGCTGAACGGTTACCATGCCGAACTGCCATGCAGAGGTCCCAGGTTCGATTCCCGGACCGGGAGAAATATTTTTATGCCCTACATTTATTTCTCTCCTGAGTTTGGGTATAATTTGAGGTTGTCTATGTGTATGTCCATGGCACTCGCGACACAGGGTTTCGCTAGTGCGGGGCGATGTTGAATGTGTGCTTTAATCAACACCAACACTTGGTTTGTTTTTATTCAGTCTGCACGGACTCCAGTAGCCAACAAAGGTTAGTATCAGATATTGCTCTTCTTTATTTAACGAAGTATTTTTCGTTTTTGCTGACGAAATAAATCATTATTACATAGATCATTCCGGACATTTTTTCGATTCTCGCCTCCCCCGTGACCTAAAAAATAAATATTGATATTTTATAAATGAGAGAGGTGGAGTTTCTCGGTAATGGCACAGTCGGCTGGGACTTCGGTTCAAAAACCGGCGAACGATACGTACCCCACCGTTTTATATAGATTGTTCCACGGCTATGACACACGAACCTGCTAAAAGTCGTTATCTTGAGTTGGAACGTGCGCACAATTTGCTTAAAATGATGTATTTTAAAAAAAGAAGGTTTTTCACTAGCAGTTTGTATCCACTATATCAAATTTAGCCACTATAAGGAAACTCTCCACCGCTCAAACTGTATTCAACCAACATAGGTTTCTAAAATAAGATTTAAATATTTCGAAGAGGAGAAGGAAAGACATTGTGGTACAAGTACCTAAAGTAAATACAACATTTGCAAATGGACAATATAACATTATATATCATTTGTATAATTTAATTTAAAAGGAATTAGAAATATAAGACTGCAAGAAGCTTATATCAAAATGGCTACAGTCCAAATAGTATGAGGAAACTGAAGGTTAGAAGTTAATAAGTAATAACTTAAAAATGCAACATGTGCATTTATAGCTATGGAAGAGCGGTACCTCCTGACACAGGCTTGTTAAGTTTAATAGGAGGTATCATCTACTGTTAACGAAAAGTTAATTGTATTACTGTAAAAAATAAATAAAGTGGTAGTCTATATATCGAGTCATGAGCAACGACTTATCGTAAGCCACATTTTATACATAAACAGCGTTTTTTAAACCGACTTCAAAAAAGAAGGAGGTTCTCAATTCCACTGTATGTTCTTTTTTTTTGTATGTATGTTACGCGATAACGCGATAACGCGGCATTTGTGAACCGATTTTCATGATTCTTTTTTTGTTGGAAAGGGGGTACTTCCATAGTGGTCCCATTTCATTTTGAAGAAAATCATCCACCTCGAAGGGTGGCTGTTCACGCATGAAGATTCATTTTTAAAAATAGCGCCTAACTTTAATTTAGGAGCAATTACTTTAATGCTTTATTTTGCTATTTCTTCAATTCAAGGCGTTTTTCTCTCTATATACTTTGAGTAGTTTCGTAGTGAGAACCTATTTTTATTGTCTCCGGTGTCAAGTCCTGTATAGAGGCGAACTAGGGAATATTTCAATAAAACTTAGCAAATAGGTGTAATTCCACGTACTTTTGAGGTCGGTTTTTTTAGTACTCTGTACTGAGATTATGTAGAATATAGAACATATAGAAATTACAGCAAAAGTCGAGTTTATCGTTAGCTCAAGTGTTTTTTTTATATTTTAGCGTATCCGACAGAATCTCGTTAGAATTTCGTCGTTTACTTTAAACAAAGTGGCAAAACACGTGTTCACCTAGTTGCATATTTTTAATCGCAAGTGCTAGTTTAAACGCCTGAAAGTCTCAAAAATCTTTAGATAGAGATAGGAAAAATATTGTAAGCGCCAGAAACGGCTAACTTCCATTGTTTAAAAAAAATTAAATAAGTTTTTAACGCACACACTCAACACAGCCCCGCACTAGGGAAACCGTGTGACCTATTTCTGTCGCCAAGCAGTAATGTTAAAATTACTGTGTTCCAGTATTGAAGGGTAAGTTACGGTGCTGGTTATGTCTCAGGGTGACGGGCGCTGTGGAAGTGCCCCTCAGATCTTTACGATTTAAAGCTCTGAGTGGCACTGCAACTGTTATGGACAGGCGTGTAGCTTACCATCATGCGCACGACTCGTTCGTCCCGTCACTTTTTACTATAAAAAAATCTGGTCCGGGAATCGAATCTGGGACTTCAGCGTGGCAGTTAATAGTAACCGTTCGGCCACAGAGGCAGTTAAAAATAGCTCTTACACAATCGGTTTCCGAAATTCATTATTTATGTATTATAATAACCTTTTTATTAAAAAAAAACAACCTCAAATGTTCATGGGATTACATCATATTGAAATCGGTTACCGAAAAGTGCGGCAAATCGGATTCATCTCCTAGTTTGCCAGCTTTATAGCTAGAATATTCTCTTCAAATTTGCATGCTCTCTTTCCACCAAAAAAGAATCTATTTATTTATTTATTTATTTATTCACTCTCACATGAGGAAGATTGTACATTATAATTATATGTTAAACAAGACTTAATAATGACTAAAGTTAGCTACCTTAAGCGAGAGTCTGGAGTTCGTACTAGGTAACTAGACCTGTGTTACAAATCTCCAGGCTCCCACCCCGTTACAATTTATTTATTTAGTTTTCAAAAAGAAAGAAAAGAAAGAGTCATCAGAATCGGTTATAAAAATGCTGGAGTTTTTAAACAAAATAAAAAACATAACTTTAATACGAGGGTCAAAAACAAACTGGCTATTATTCTTTACAATCGTCTTCACAAAGTTCAACTATAGTGAAACATAAACTTTATAGTAAAGTATATACAGCTACTCCGTAGTTGGATGACAATAATCCATTGTAGTAACTCATTCAGCTCTTTCAATTTTATAGATTTTAAGGCTTTCGTGGTTATTCACAAAATTATTATAACTAATTTCAAGTTTCTTACCACGATATGACTTCTTTTTATTTTCCCGATATTTCGGAACCGTTGCACGCTCCACGGTCACGGGTTTCAGTTTGTCTTGATCTATGATATGATATGATATTATAATAAAAAAATATAGATTTATTTTAATCTAGGCGGGGCTCCGTCACTCGCTCGAAGTTACGCCATAAATGCCTACCGCTGAGTGTATCGCCGACAGTACAAGCGCTCAGACAAGTCTTTTAATTACATTACAATCCTCGTAAAACTCCAGCATTCGGTTCCGCATGACTGCGGCGGGCAACGTTATTTCCACCTCTCTGTCCGCGTGCTTAGGTCCATTTTTCCTTGTAGTGAGCGCCTGGTGTCATTAGTCAGATTTTGTAAGTTGTTAAATCGTAGGTATTTTCGATTTTGTACGAGAGTGATGTATCATAAATCATTGCTGCTGAACTTCTTTTAAGTATGAGAATACTTGTACAAATGATATTTGCGTACAAAATGTTAACTTACAAGGAACAACACCAAACGCTTAGAATAATAAAATATTTCACAGGAAATGAGACCTAAGATTTTATCTTGAAGATTATCTATGATTCTGGACCAAATTAATTTGTAACTTGACATGTTTGTGACATTTTTTTATTATTGTGTTGTGGTAGTCTGATTGACAATATATAATTAAACATTTGCATGCTATAAACATGTTTGTACTGACACTGTCTCTTGTAACATCTTCTGTTATACCATGTTTAGCAAATAAACGAATTATTATTATATCCATTTTAGACTCTCGCCTCTCCTAAGGCCTAAAATATAATTTAGATTTTTTATATGTGCGAGGCGGTATTCCCCGGCAACGGCACAGTGGTCCAAGAATCAGCGAACAAAACGTGCCATATCGAGCAAGACCGCCTTCTAAGGCTGACTGGAATTAACCCATTTGCGGACAAAACAATGGGATTATTTCAGTGGAGGCCACATCCCACATATCGGTGATCTCGTGCGCTAGGTCGAGATACTTCCGGCGTTTCTCGGTTTCGGCTTTCACGAGACCCTAGTCATGCGGGGTGGTGACGTGTTACTCATTCTTCTTTAGGGAACCTACCATACGAAAAAGTGGTACAGTGTAATCAGTATGACGATTTTAAATGTAATTTGCTTATCTTTTAAAAAATGCAAATTGAAGTTACAAAATAAAGTAAACAAAGCTCTACAAATAAACATTTCTCGGGCGCGACATCTGGTCCAAAATATTTCATTTGCAAAAACAAATTTCTCGTCCGCTTTAATAAACTCAATTTATTTAAAATTATATATCTCAAGTCACGGTTAAAGGACTTTGGAATACTGGCTTTCAGAGTTTGAAGAAAAGATTGTAAATGTTGTTAAGCTTGTTATCTGTTAAATCTAAGACTTCTTTGTATTTACTTAGTTTGATTAAGCAGCGTGTAGATGACTGACGAACTTGACCAACAATCAGATCAAAGTAAACTTTATTTCATAGGTATAAGCATTATTACACTTGAAATCGTCAAGTGTAATAATGCTTATGGTTAAACCCCACCGCTCATTCGTAAGGCAGATTCCCTTGAGAACAATGAGTAAGAAACTCTAGGGGGTTGCTCTTTGTTAATAACATTTGTACATTTACAATACATTTTTATTGTTTGGAAACGTCAGAGATGTGTTACTACCACGGATTTTTGTCACCCAAGTACGCAGAACGTGTATGATAACCTTTAGTATAAAGTTTTTGTTTCACTGTACTTTTGAACCTCCTAAGTGTTGAATAAATTTGAACCTCCTACGAATGGTAACTTTTGCATAACATGGATGATGAGGTCCCAGGTTTGTCAACCGGACCAATTTTGGTCACGAACTTTTCTTAATAAATGCTATTACCAATAATTTTTTTTTATATTATTCGAGGTTATAATAATAATAACGCACACACTCAACATAGCCACTAGGGAAACCCTGTGTCGCGGGTGCCATGGACACACACGTAGACAACCACAAATTACACCCAAACTCACGGGAGAAATAAATGTAGGTCATACAAATATTTCTCCCGGCCCGGGAATCGAACCTGGGACCTCTGCGTGGCAGTCCGACATGGTAACCGTTCGGCCGCGGAGGCAGTTTAGGAGGTGGGGTAATATCGACTTTTAAGCATAAGAATATTGTTGATTAATGTCGTTCGTAGAATCCTTGAATCTTTCTTCTAAAAACTTGTCATTTTGCAGATGTGACTAGGGGTGCGAACGGCAAATAACTTGTCAGAATAAGTAATAAATTATTTGAGCGTAATGACAGTTTAGTTCTTTTCTTGCGAACATAAGCAACATATGCCGCCAATGACGAAATGGGCGATACGACACAGCTCGGATCGTTCTAATCAAAACGCGCTCAACATGTGACGTCATTATAGGTAGAATAGCACAGACAGACTACTAAAAAATTAAAAACCAAAAAACAAGACTCTGAAAAAAGCAAAGAAAAATTTGTAAGGTCCCCTAGTTCGTTTCGTGGCTTAGTGGTTTGTATAATAATTATATAACAAATTAGTGAAGTATTGAATATCAATCGTAATATTCAATAAACTTGTAGAAATTACTACTAAACAATTATTATTAAATATATTAAGTTTAACTACACTAGTTTGTTATAATTATTCCATTAATATGCGCGATGTTTTTAACTACTTTTGCTACGCCATCTATGAGAAATCTATGAAAGTGTTTCTTTACTCGCCAAGGTATCTTTATAGCTACCAGCGGCTGACTAGAGATGTCACTGTAATGATTGTAATGTTACGTTTATTCAATATCACTATAATTTACTACAATAATATTCAATTAGTTTTTGTGAAATTACTCCATTATTCCTAATGTTGGATCTTTGTATTAATAATTATAACTTATAACAAACTAGTGGAGTTCACAGTTGTGATAAATAGGTCTAACCATTTTAAGTCTGTGCTCGTAATCGTGTTATCAAACAAAAAAATCTTAATAATGTTTGTTCGGATGTGTACATCATTAGCAGAAATATGGCCGTACCTTTTTTGCGCCTCGTATTTACACACTATAATAAATGATATCGCCCTACAACCATTTTGTAATATTACACAATTCCCAGCGCACAATACCACAAAAACACAATACACATCTGACAATAAAGAACACAATACACAGTGTCTCCTAATGAGAAAACACTTCTGCATACTAAAAATATTAAAAACTATTGTATATATAATTCACGATGAAATCAATATTGTTACTAAACCAAAAAGTCAACTTTCAGGAAATGGTGTTTAAAATTTATGAATATAAGTTTAAATTTGAAAATGCGATATATTTGTTTAGTGACGATATAGTTTCAAGCCGCTGAAAAAGCCGCAGTAGCCCAATTTTTGTCCTACTGCCTCTCAACCAGTGGGTTGTGGATTTGAATCAAATCGAATGCGGAATTTAGTTTGAAATTTACCATGAGCTTTTCGGTGCAGGGAAATATCTCGAGGAAATCTGCACACACAATAATATGCAAATTACTACCGTGTCAAACCAAAGTACTGTAATATCATAATCAGCATTTCGAGATAAAGCTGCTTGGTACATTAGATATTAAAGAAATCTTTTTCTATTGAAAAACGAAAACTTTTTTTCCCTCGTTAACAGCCGAAAGATTCTTGTTGTTATGAAATTACAAAGCACCTGTTGATCCTTGCAGTGTTTTTGACACGATAGAAGGACGTTTTTTATTGTTAAAATTTGAGCCGTGTTAACAAAATCCCGCTCCTATGACTTTTGCGCGGTCTGAGAGTTTTCGCTAACTCAGGCGCCTCGCAACACTGTACTGCATTTCGCGCCTTTGCGGTGTATTACTGCATTTTATTTGAGATGTTTTTGTTGGTAGTACGGAGGGTATTTATTCAGCAATGCAGAATAATAATTTTTATTTATAAAAACTTGTATTTAAACTAAATGCTTTTCTAATTTGCGAAACCAAATAGCCGCCATTTTGCGGTAGGAGGAACGCATCGCGTGAGCGGCTAAATATAGTATACTGAATATCGTTTTATGTCAAAATAATTTCTAAATTTAAGACTTATGTATTAAGTGTATTTTACTTTTTAATATCTCATTCAAAAACATAAGAGTGGTTACACAGCGGTGCAAATGCGATGTGCGTTTTAAATTAATTAACTAATTTATTCATTTAATGCAGGTAATTATTAATTTCACTTTTAAATTTACAATTAATGAAACAAAATAATGTGCATAAACCTACACATTTTTCGTACATAATTACTCAACATAAACGACTTTATCGAAGCAGGTTTGCATCGATGCAATCGCGCGTTTGCATCGATGCAGTCGCGCGTTTCGTCCTATAAATCGCAAGTGTTGTTTCACGAACGCGCGTTTGCATCGCTACTTTAATATGACATGACAGAGCAATGAATTGATGTGTAAGAAGTTTCTAATTCGTATTGGGCCCGCCGCATGGGAACTGCAGAACTATCATTGTGAATGGAGACCAACATACGGCTGTAGGACAACATATAAGCTAAATTTTATTACAGTATTATTATTGTTTTGAGTATGCGATATTGTCTTACATAATATAAGATAGAATTGAAATAGGTTCCATTATAGTCACAAAATAAGAGACATATTTTGATATAATTTGTCATCATAACGTAAATAGGCATGTAAACTAAAGATATCGATAACCATATGAAACGATTCTCCCGAGAAATTGATTTGAGATTTTATGAGTCTGTGATCATCTATTATATTTTTAGGGTCATTGGTTTTCAATTCTAGAGATAGAACATTAACATTTGTTAAGAGTTTTTATAACCTCGAATGGCTTTGGTTGATTTCACATAACATTGAGTGTTGAATAAATCATTTTGGAAAAAATACATATTAAAATTGAGGATATAAACTGATTACTATACAGTGTGAAAATACAATTCCTAAAAAATTTTACGATAGAAAAAAATCACAAACTTACCTCGAAATTTTGCAACAAAACCGTTCACTACTTTACGTATACCAATGATTTTTTTTATATCTACTGAACTAAACAGAACACATGTAGGTACTATATACCATATACACATTTTTCAAATGACCTTAATGTCGTTTATAAAAAAATTAATTCTGAAATAGAACCAGTGTCCCTGCCTCTTGACCCCAGCAAAATGAACCGTATTAGTACGGAACAAATTTGAATTCCAATTTAGACGGTATCAACTCTTAAGCAATATAGCTTTTAATATAAATAGTAATGTTAAATGATGTGGTTGTTATTGTAGGGTAGTTACATGAAATAATTCGTTTTACGCTTTTGTTTAGTATGTTTTATCGTGTAACACATTAGCACTTTCTTTAGATAATATCCTTAGATGTGTCGTATATTTTTTGTAAGACTGTTATTTAATAGTAAATACGTAAACCATTTGATCTAACAAAACAGTTATTCCCGCTTCTCCTCCAGCCTTAAGAAATAAAATGCAAAGTCGGCGTTCTGAAAATAACAAGCGACTGAGCAATACTTATGACAAAACACAAAGTGGGCGTTCAGAAAGAACACGCGACAAAGCGTGCGGACCGGCGTACACAGCGGCGTGTACAGCGACAGATGAAGGCGGAGGACGCGTTCGAGACGAGCGAAGCCACTCACTTAACGAAGCGGAATTGGCTTCATTCGGTCACAAATAGCTTTATACCTATGCAATAAGAGCGAAAAAGACGTCCATCGTTAGCAACGTCTTTCTCGACCGACTTAAAAAAAAACGGAGTAGGTTCTCAATTCTGACTGTATTTTTTTTGTTTGTATTTTTGAACCGATTTTGATGATTCTTTTCTTGTTGGAAAGAACGTGCCTCAGTATTGGTCCCATTTAAATTTGAAGAAAATATTCCACCCCTAAGGATGGTAAATTAGGGGATGAATCTGGTTTCGCGTACTTTCTGGTAACCGACTTCAATAGGTAAGAGATTTTAAGACCTAATTATGCAATGATTGCATACAATACTTTTTCTACGAGTAAACAAAATAATGAAATACGATCATTATTGCTGGTGACATATAATACTATCCTAGTTTAGGCTCCAGCCTCTACAAATTTTCCTATGCACACTACTATATTATATATTTCATTTAAATTGTACAAATTTGTGGAGGAAATAAAGAATTTACTTACTTACTTAATTATAATATATATTTTATTAGTAATCCATGACAACAAACGCATTTTTTTATTAATAACTAACTCGTTTATTTGTGTAGGCAAAGGTTCCACCATACAGTACCTTCACATAGTTACATGAAAACCAAAGAAATGCTACAAAACAAAAACCCAAACCGATAGAACGGAAGAGGCCAAGCACCGCTTATATTTTAACCAATATTTTTTTTACAAAAGTTTATGACCCGATTGCAAGATTAAAGTTAAAGGTTTATAAAGAAAAAGGTTATTTCAATATAGCTCGAGAATATTGTGATGAATATTTAAATTTCTTCAAATTACGTTTTCAACCTGTAGGTACGATTAAAATAATAATGTGACAACTCTACACTGCAAGTGACAAAGCGCTGAACAGGCGGGAGTTGCCCTGCTTGTTTTATTACACTATGTTACTAAGAAACGCCGCCGTCCACTAAACGTAGGTGCACTCATGTTATGCCAATATTAAATTACCTCCACTTCACTTGTGATATCGAATTAATAATGACGTCTGGAAACTTTTACGGGAAAACTGTGCCTCTGCCACGACATTACTGCGACAAGTTGGGGTTTATAGCATCTGAACCCGGGGTCGGTTTAAAGTTGGAACCCGAATCAACCCAAGTGCAAGTATCATGTGATCACGGGACTGGTTGCTTGTCGAAAATAATTACATTTGAGTCGCATCCAGTCCCGGGTTCAGTTGCACCTCGAGAGATGACATTAAATTTGTATCGTCTGAACATGAATTCATTTTCGATAGATGTACCAACATCTATCGAAAATGATGAATATTTCGTTGCTTAAGGGGGTGACGAGTTTGTTTCCGAACACAATTCCGATGAAATAATTTTAGCGAATAAGAGGCGGTAGATCGTCCCAAATGTTTGCTGTAATATTTAATTGTGTATAATACACAATATGCAATATAATTTTCCTTCAAATCATGCATAATACCCGCCATACAACTTGTTCCAAATCAAAACGTTTCTAGACAATTAATATGTAATTCGGGAGTTTTTGAGTTACTCGTATGTATGTACAATCGTACATTAATTTATAATAAATTACAATAAATTACCAAACGAAATTAAATTGTTACAAGGATATACTTTAAATTAAAATTGACAAAATGGCTTTTGACACATTGCTTCTATAGTAATAAAGAATACTTAGAATTTACAAATTCATTACATTAATTAGAAACTATAGAGACTAAATAAACATTGAATCCCATTAATATTTGCCAATCTGCTTGCAGGTTCAATACAATGTACCTAATTTTACTTAAGACCTTTGTAATTACTGTTTTCTGGAAAATAAACGTATTCTGTTCTATTCTATTAAAACGTATTAATCGGTTTCCTTAAAAAAAATATTTAATCGGAATAGTGTCCCCTTATAGCAACAAAATGTATCAACATCTATCGATAATGAATTCAGGTTCAGACGATACAATTATATGTCATCCCTCGAGGTGCAACTGATTATTATTGACAATCAAACAGTGCCGGGACTCAAACAGTGCCGGGACTCAAACAGTGCCGGGACCACGATACTCGCATTTGGGCTCATTCGGGTTCCGTTGCAACTCTAAACCGACCCCGGGTTCAGATGCTACAAACCCGACAGTTGTCGTTAACGACCGCGTAAATTACTTCACAATTTTGTATGGCAAATTATACAGCGCTCCTAGTGTATACAAACATTTTACGCGGTCGCTAGCGATAACTGCCAATTTTTCCATCCCCTAAGCTGTCAATGTAATCTCATAATAGAGGCACAGAAGGAAAGTACCGTGTGCGTACCATTATTCTTCTTCATCCAATTGCGATAAAACTTTCAAAAGCTGTTGCACCCACGCCCGTAGAGTTTTCTAAAGTATTATAAGCATTTTCATAGATTTCTCACAGACACGGCAAAAAAGCTGTTGAAAACCAAAAACGAGGATCTGCAACACGCACTTATAAAAATTTGTAGGATTTGCTAATTCGTTACGTATTTCAGTTGAAGTAAAGGCGTTGCTTCGAATTCCGCCGGTTCAAATTTTTTTTTTGTTTTCGACCTTTGTATTAAGAGGGAGCAGAGGAAAAATTCCTAATCTTCGATTTGATTTTAGAGGGGTATATCCACTTTAAAGTTAAAAATAAAATATTGTATGAATAACTACACGATATATTCAAGCATAGACACTAATCAGAAACATTAAACAATAAAGTTTCCTCGATAGATAAAAATCACGAAATGACCTCTAATTTTCACATTTTTTCGATTCATCCTCGAAATGCTACAGGTTATTAGGACAAAAATTAGATAATTAATTATATTTATTATACATGATCGAGAACTGTTACTACGCATTTTTTTAAATCCCTTTAGTTTTAGAGTTATTCCGCTAAAACGAATTTAGTACTTTTAATGCGCAAAATTCAACATCTCCTGTCGCATGTCACGCGAACTTCTGGTATACATTTGTTTCACAAATTTTGGGCGGAGCCAACGTCAAAACTTTTTTGGCATGCTCCCTCTTGATAAATTAACTAATTAGAGTAATTTCACAATAAACTTGATACTTCTATTAGAACAATTCTTAACCGACTACAAAAAGAAGGAGGCTCTCAAATGGACTGTATTTTTTTTTACGTATCCAATCGACCTCCTGTGTGACGTAACCGTTTGGCCACGAGGCAGTTTTGAATGGGAAATGTGAATTAGACCACTATACTGAGATACTACCTTTCGAACAAAAAAGAAACATCGAAATCGGTTTCACAAATCTCAGAGTAATGACGTAACATACACAATAACTCAGTACAGAATATTAAAAAACCGACCTCAAAAGTTCGTGGAATTATATCCACGTAGGCAGTTAATTGTAAGTATAATATAATAATTTATCCGCTCACGCGATACATGCAGCCGTAGACGCATATCACACCTAGAGGTGCCGGTGATGATTTTATACCGATTAATCGGATATCGAAGTTATAACAGGTAAAAGAACTAATATTAATTGCTATTTCGGTAACTACTCTAGCAAACCATAAAGTTTTTAATGCCTGGGTCTGTCATTTAAAAAAATAAACAACTTCAAAAATACGTCACGACAGTCGTGTGTGTTATTGTTTGGGCTGGTGATTTCGGTGTTTATTTATTGAAAACATACCGTAAGTAGCATTTTTTAAGTTAACCCTGAATATAAATGTTTATAAGCTATACTTTAAGGAGTAATTTCATGGTAAACGTTAGAACCACTCAAACGGAATATTATCATATTTATCCAATTACACCAAAAATTTCATTAGTGCTTTTTAAGTGCAGGATTTGCGGTGTATTACTGCATTTTATTTGAGATGTTTTTGTTGGTAGTACGGAGGGTATTTATTTAGCAATGCAGAATAATAATTTTTATTTATAGAAACTTGTATTTAAACTGAATCCTTTTCTAATTTGTTAAACCAATAGCCGCCATTTTGCGGTAGGAGGAGCGCATCGCGTGAGCGGATAATTTTGAAATTTGACGGGAAAGTGACAAACCACGAGCCTTTAAAGTATATTCAAGATATCTGCCTATCAAATGTCACAGACTTTGATAAATTAATGTCAAAAATAAGATCAAATTTCGCGCTCGCCGAACAGACCTCCGGAGGCGAAAATATACGTCGTGTGGATGGTACTACATTAACGTATAATATTTTGTATACAGAGCATCCGACGAATATGGGACACGTAAAGACAGTACGTTAAATATTATAAATAGGATATTAGCCTCGTTCATTACTTATAATAAATACTCATTATTAAAATATATCTATAATTGACCCTTTTCGCTTTTTTATAAAAAAAACCGACTTCAAAAGTTCGCGGATTTTTTTGCCAAGTTTTATTGATATTATTTAGCAGAAGTGTGCGAAATCGGATTCATCATTTAGATGTGGAATAATTCCTCAAATTTAAATGGGATCAATACTGAGGTACCGTCTTTCCAACAAAATTCAAATTCCGAACCTCCTCCTTGTTTCGGTCGGTTAAAAATAGTTTCAAATTACATGGAACTAGTGGAATAAACATGACATGTTACGGTTACAATGTTCCACGTGGAACTAAGGACATAGATCTACTGGGAATGAACGTGTGGATTATGGCCTGTACTCTCTCCTCTGACTCATTATCTTACTCCCCCCCTTCGCTGTTTGTGTGTGTGTGTCTGTGTGCACGCTTATGTTCTATATTTCACATATTGACAGTGTAGTATATACCAACCCAGAAGCACATGGCGTGTCGCCAAGTTATCAAACCGCCTAATGAATTCCATATCCTAGCAGCCAGTTAACAACTACCACTTAACCGGTATTTACTGGATCGATTCGCCTTGCCCTTGCACTATGAGGCCGCTGGATTTCCGAACCTGCGCATTAGATAATCTACCTCAATGCCATTAAAATAAATGTGTATGTTGAAGTATTACGAACAGAAATACGTGTAATGTAGGAAAACCCTGGGTTTAATTCACGGGGAAACATCTGTGCCACTGAATCATATTAATTTTTTTGCTTAAGGCATACGAGTACATCATTACGGAATCTATAGAGATCGACTTCTTAATATTTTCCCGATTGCTTCACATCGAAAATGAAACTATTTGTTATTACTTTGTTGGAAACAGACTTACGTTTCAGGCTAAAGAATTGTAAAGACGGGTCCCATGGCCACACAACAACTGACTAGACAAACATATCAAAAAAATAATTATTCGAATGCAATTTAGATCATTTTTTATTATACCAAGTGAGGATGACGGGACGAACAGTTCGTGTGGCCGGTGGTAAGCAACACCCGGGTTCATAGCAGTGGCAGTGCCACTCAGAGCTTTAAATTGCAAAGTCTTGAGGGGCACTGGTACCGCGTCCGACACCTTGAGACATAAGTTGACAAGTCCCACGTGCCCGTAATTTCACCAGCACCCTTGCCCTTCACAACCGGAACACAATAATACTCAAATTATAAGGTAAGGTGGCAGTACTTCGTTGACGAACTCTTTTACAAGGACCTCTAATACTACTAAATGTACTTTAAAAAAAAACTTTGTGAAATGCGTGCTTACATAAGTGACTTGTTGAAAAGACCACAAATACAATAATAACTACGCCTGCTATTTGATATCATTTTTAAACACCGAACGATCGCTTTTATTTTATAAAATAATAGCGCGTGTGACAACCATAGATGTAGACAAAAAAAAGAGATATGGTACCTGTGGAGGCGTGGTCCGTGTCGGCTCTATATGATCAAAATGATCGTATCGAGGTGACACGCCTACAAACATCGCCACAGTGACATGGCGATCGTTGTACATACAAGATCTCTCGTAAAACGTGAAAATGCCAAGTTGTAAAAATTGTAGTGAAAACAAAAATTTTAAAACCAGTGAGATAACATTCCACCGGCTTACAATTTTAGTTACTATTTCTATTATTATTCAATGTTTTCTTTATGTCTCCGTACAAATTTCTAGACTCAAATATAGTAATGTTCATTTACAATGACTGATGTTTATCGACAATAAATTTTTACTGATATGTTTGAATTTCTATGATTTTTGTAATTAAAGTCCCTAAAATATCGAAGCGAAAAGCATTCACGTTAAATTGATTTTTTTTTTATTTCATTATTATTATTATTACTAAACATTTTATTTCGCGTAACTATAACACAACTCATATTTCGGACAACCGTTTCAATTTCATGTCAATTTGTATGCTGTTGCTTGTTTTAAATTCCATTTTACTCATAGATTAAGCGTAGAGTAGTTTTAATTTTTAAGTTTTTCCAATGAGTTTAAAATAAAAGAAGGCTGGATTGAAGCTGCAGGAAAATCGAAAGATTAGTTTTCTTATTACTATTTCTTTCTGATTTTGTTTCAATTTCCATAGCAAATGCGTTTAAAAAATAAATTAAATAAAATCGGCTTTATTTTACATGTGCATGCAAAATAAATTAGAAACAATTATAGAAAATTACGTAAATACTTCATAAAAAAGCAACATAATTTAATTTATTAAATTCGTTGATGGTTCGAGTTTACTCTTGACAGTGACAGCTTCAGCAACCCGTGGTAACGTATAATGGAAAACTGACACTGGCGACGATCGCCATATTTTTTATATTATTCTTATAAAACTGACACTGGTCCAAGCCTAGTGGCCGCCATTAGGAAAAAAAAATAATTTATATAAATATATTATTTTAATAATACACCAGTACCTACCAGTGTAGATATAGCATGAAAAATGGAATATTTTTTTAATATTAAAAATAGCCACATGACACATCGTTGAGTAGCGTCAGTTTAAGGTTAATAAGGTTAACAATTCACGGTTTCCATCCGCGCCCGCCGGTGCTGCTAGACAGCGCTTATTTCAATACTCACGACCCTGCAAATTTGTGCGGGCACGTAGCCGCCGCGGTTGCGGGCACGAAACCGTTACGATTGCGGAACAGGGGCTCTACTCTCGATGTTCGTCCGACATCCGTCCGAAACAATTACTGCCAAATAAGCAATACTTGACCAAATGAAAAGACGCGTGATGCGAATGAAGCTTCATACTGGATACTTGTCTTTTAATTTTGTCGAATATTACTTATTTGACAGTAATTGTTTCGGACGGATGTCGGAGGGAGATCGGGAGTAGCCCCCTGACCGCGAAGTTAGTGGGAATTAATTGCAAGTCGCGCGATTAATAGAGAACTCACCCCGCGTGCGCCTGCACCACATTGCGCCTGAACCGACCGCCAAAGTGCGAGGGCGACGACGACGGCCGTCAAGCGCGCAGGTCATCGCATCCTGTCGCGGCAACCGCGAGCAACCGTCACCACTACAGGCGTAAAACGCGCCGTGAAATGTGCTACTAATTTTACATAACTGTTACATTCTACCAACCGAAAATGTGATGTGAAAACCGCGCCGTGAGTTCTTAGTGTAACGAAAAATGAGTTTCAGTGCCATCTAATGTGTAATAGTTAGCTATTATATAGTAACATTTCTACTAAAACGCCACCTGATGGTGAATGGCTGAACCAGGATGAAAAAAATACTGAAATATTGTAATAAACTCTTATATAAGTGACTGTAAGTGTAATTTTGTTAAATTTTAAAATTGTCTTACGTCGTTTTCACGTTTTAAGCCCTACCCAATCAAAATCTTTAAGTTATAGTAGTAGATAATAGAGCGTAAAGTTTGAATTGCACACAAGCTAAAAAGTGGCTACATCGGCACCCGATCTCATATAGCGTCATTACATATCTTCCCTTTTTTTTCTATATCTATGGTGACAACCGCGCTGTGCAGCACGAGTGCGAACGCACATATTCGTATAATCTTGCAGTGCACTCGATAACTAGAAATAGAGACGAAATAATCGCCATCCATCCCTAGCAACTCATAAGGCAAATGGGCCTTATCACTTTTAAATATCAACTGTCGTTTGCGCTGAAATCACAAATTAGAAAGCTGAAATAGTACAGCACCAATAACTGATCTGTGTGTACGTCTCAGTATATTCCAAAAATATTCTGTATTTACTGTACTAATATCTCAAACAATGAGCGGCTGTTCCATTCGGTGGTGTGGGAAAAACAGTAAAACATCTACCAATAAAACAAATGGAATCACACTTCATCGGTATGTAATTTTTAAATTTTTAATCGTATGTAGATAGATAGATAAAAGCTTTATTCACCACCATGACATCAGATACATGATATAGGCATTAACTTATATATAACAATAATGATATTATTATCTACTAATATTACACTTGGAAGTCATGGCAGTGATAAAGGCGCTGGCTCAGCATAAATGACGCGGCTGCCCGCGACGCTGGTATTCTGCCAGGACCCTATAGGATAGAGACGCCACTCGCAATCCAACAAAAAACTGATTTCATCTTTAAATTATTAATTTTCAATTTTCAATCTTCTTCTCCCAACCTCCACACATAATACACTATTTGCAGTCCTGAAACGTAGTTTTGCAATTTTATAGCAAAGCTCAAGTTAAACTGGTCGGTTTGAAGTGAAACAATTGACGACACCCGTCAATCGTATAGAATTCGGTCTGGCCAATCGGACCGCAGTTTATTAGATGTAGATTTGACAGAATAGTTTTCAAACAAATTAAACAACATTTCGTCTGTATTTCATGTTATGTACTCGATGGCGTTCGGAAACTCGCTACTGGCGAGCACACATACAAGTCACGCTGCTACGATTGTATGGAGTTATCATACTTGTTACACTATTTTTATAACTGTATAGATGCATGGTGGACCATAGCATTAACCTTCGTCAAAGAGAAAACCCAGGACTGTGACGTATATATGTTGACGATAACAATCGTTCAAAATTTACCTGCCGTATCGATCCCCATTGCCATTGATTTGCATACAAAGGCCGTCGTATTTCTGAATCAGATCGGTCGATAAAAAGCCCGCTATAATTTGAAATGTCATGTCAATATTGACTATTGAATAGAGGTGTACTGAGGGCTATTTTGGTGTTATTGATAATGAACTTTAAAATGTTATACCATAAAACATATTTAACAATGGAGAGGACAATACCGTGAATAGGTTTGACATAGGTTCTGACCTCTGCTTTATTATAAATACAAAGAGAGAAAACAAACTTTTTTTTTCAATAATGGTCAGTGCGGAGTACTAAAAAACCGACCTCAAAAGTACGTGGAATTACATGTAATTACCAAGTTTTATTGAAATCGGTTACCGGAAAGTGCGCAAACCCGGATTCATCCCCTGGTTCGCCACTATACGGGACTTGACACAAGAGATAATACAAATCGGCTATCACTACTCAAAGTATATTGAGAGAGAAAAACGCCTTGAATTGGAGAATAGCAAAATCAATCATTAAAATAATTGCCCTTTGTAATAAAATTTAAGCGCTATTTATAAAAATGAACCTTCATGCGTGAACAGCCACCCTTAGATGTGAATGATTTTCTTCAAAATTAAACGGGATCATTATGGAGGTACCCTCTTTCCAACAAGAAAATAATCATGAAAATCGGTTTACGAATACCAGAGTTATCGCGTTACATAGGTACATACAAAAAAATCACATTCGAATTGAGAACCTCCTCGTTTTTTTGAAGTCGGTTAAAAACCAAATGTCACTCTGAGAGGTAAGTTAATAAGTTCAATGTGTCTATAATTTCACCAGCACCTTTACCTTTCTATATAGTGCATATCTTCGATAATAAAAGAAGAAGTAGACTGAACGAAGAAGTCAACTTTCGGAAAAATGACCAGTAAAGTTTCTAGAAATAAGGTTAAATTTGAAAATTTCAATATCAACCTTCGATACAAGCGCATCTATGCGCGCGCCATTTTGGTAAATGAATTCATATTAAAAAAAAATCACATGTACTCTCCACGTGTAATCCTTATAGAGATAGCTTTTTCAAATAAAAGAAGATAATTTTAAAGGTTGTGAAAAAATATCTTATTCTCTAGGTAATATCAATATAAAGCCCTTTCCGAAACAGGAAGCAGTACTACCATACTTTTTTTTTCAAGACAAAAATGATAATTCAATGCTTACAAGCATCTTTTTACGAGAATACAGTCGATGAATATTCTATCGATTACGCTTACGAAATGATAGCGGAACGTGTTTCATTTGATATAAGATATAGATATAGAATATAATATAAGATAATTAAGAATATAAATTAATTTAAAAAAAACTGAATAATAAATATAGACGTTATCGTGGCAGAATACAATCATCGAAATAATTTCGATGTCATTGGACATTCACTAATTAACAAATATCTAACTATCGATAAAACTTATCGACTATAACTACATTACTATTTAATGTTGTACGAAATATGACAACCCTGCCAGCGTAGCGTATAAGTTGACATTAAGTCCGTATCGGCCATGGTTGTCATTCCTCTAGGGAAAATCTTAATATCGCGATTCAAAAATGCATAAAAATGGGTCAGTGCCATCCCGCCGTATGCGAGGGAACTTTACTTATTATACAGCACTAGAGATATGTTATAAATACGTTAAAAGAAAGATATTATGATGATTATTGTATACTACCTAATATAGTTTTTAGTAGCAGTAGACCTTGTGATAGAATTCGTCCAGGGAAATACTGCCGGCTCACCTATTTCTGCCGCCACATAGTAATAATAGTAAATCGCAAAAATCTGAAGGGCACTGGCACTGCACCTGTTACCTTGAGACATACACCCTCACCATTAACCCTTCAAAACCGAAACGCAGAAATGCTCACATTATTGCTTGGCGGCAGGTCTCTGTCGCACCGCAGGGAAGTCTGGAGACTTCCCTGGGTGAGCTCTTTCACAAGAAGTTTTTAGTTTTTAAGCTTTCAAGTTTCTTTATAGATTAGCCGCCTTCACACAGTCACTCAATCGCACGTGATCTGGAGCGTCCAGGATTGCGTGTGAGACAGCCTGCACGCGCAATCGTGCGCGATTACTATAATCGAATACATTGCTTGTGTTCATTTTTGTTACAACGGAATGAGCATCCGTGTAAAGGCTAATAGGACAGGATAGACCGCGTGAAACTGGCGCAATTGCGCACGCGACTGATGAGCGCAATCGCGCGGTCTTTCCCTATTCTTCTATAGACGTCTATATCTATAGACGTGCGCTTAATCGCGCATAATTGCTATATCTCGCGCGATAGAGTCTCTGTGTAACGCCCGCTATTATGTAGTGTTTTTAAGTGGAGTAGCTCAAACAAATACAGAAATTTATTTATTTATTTGTCTAAAAAGAAAACCAACAGCCTGCAGTTAGCTGTAAGCCTCACTATGAGTCAAAAAAGTGTCCACTCGGTGCTCTACTTGCTGAAAACATACACGTATTGGAAAGATTCAAAGATCAAAAATAGATATAAGTATATATTACTTCAAACACGGTAACGTGGCTTTGTTACACCATAAAACAAATCGTATTAATCTTACTGACACCCACACTCTTCCTTAAAATTACGAAAGACCTGCTTTGAGACACTAAAAAACGTTTGACGATAAAGTCAACTATTATTGTTACGCTTCTTTACAAATGAAACACAAACCGACCCGAAGTAATCTAAATAACGAACGGTTAAAAAAAGTAATCACTTTTTACCTAAGAGCAATGGTTCGTTTTAAGATCCTTTATTTCTTAGACATAATTTATTGTAAAATGAGATCTTAGATTGTCAACTTTATTATTTAAGGTATAAGAGAAAGTAAGAAACTGAAAGATAGAAAAGGTAAAATTTACGATATTGCGGTAAAAGGTTTCAATACTGGCTTCAGGAAAAAGTCATTAGAAATTCATGCGATAAAATGTACGGCATGCATTTTGAGTAAATTATTTATAAGTAAGTGCTATATTTGATATATGTGTGCTATAAAACGACCAAAAGAAATGCATTCGATTATAATAATTTATATGATTAAAAATAAACGCCTGTGATAAGCGATGAGCAATGCGCCGATGTTGACTGATTGGCTACTATATTTTGAGCAGGCGCTCAAGTTGAACTTGAAAGTTTTTATTATTTGTTTAGAAAAAAGTTTGTAATTGTAAGTTAAGTTCTCGTGAAAGAGGTACTGCCACTATATCTATTTCTGCCACCGATCAGTAATGTAAGCATTACACCGGGCCAGGTTTGGAGGGTAAGGACGCTGGTAAAACAACCGAGTGACGAGCGCAGGGGTTGTACCTCTCAGGTCTTTGCTATGAAAGCTCTGAGTGGCTGTTACGGTAGTTGTATCGCATGGTGATAGATATATTTAAAAAAAAAGAAAAAAGATATAAGACACAAATGAAAAGAAACTCGCAACCCGTGATTGCTTGTCAAATAGCCATTGTGAACATTTTCGGTTGAACGTCAATAACATTTGAGACGTAATATAATAAGCCGAAATTGACTTACTTTTGTCTCGTATTTCCCTTTATTCGGAGCAAGAAGACTATGCGACGGTATGAGATTTCATTGCAGCCGCTACAAAGGCAGACTGCGAACATATTATCACACTGTATCGAGATCCGCGGATATTGGATATAGTCGGTGATTTTGCACAAAGACTTCAAACGTATGTTACCACCAATTTTTCTGTGATACGAGCATCACTATAGTTTGTGCCATTTAGCAATCAAAAGCGGCATTGACCCAACTTTCATCCCGAAGTCACAATTCGACAGCGACCTATCGCAGGTCTCTGCGACATTTGTCGCAATATTGACATCGTTTAAATAACATAATAAAAGCCAATGACATGTTCTTAAAAAAATGCGAAATTGAGGCGTATCACTCTGGAAATTTATATATTGTTGTTCAGTCAACCTTTGAACATTCCACTCAGCAGGTGAGCGACTCAAAAATAGACTGCAAGAAAGTGCTTCAGCAGCACTACTCACCAAGATGAACGACCGAAAACCAGGCTGCAAGATAATGCTTCACTGGCACTTTATACCAATGAGACCACGGAAGAAATGAAAGAAAAGAATGGAAATGGCATCAAGCAACATTTGTATCAAAACATGTGTCGCCACACGCACACATTTGAAAACGTAATCTTACATTAGTGCTAAAATAACATAATTTTGATTGGTTTTAAATTATCAAACGAAAATAGACAATAATAAAAAACGTTTGGTAAAAAAAATTGAAACTTATTTGGATCTAATAAGGTTTTATTGTTACTAGTTACTATAAGTTAAGAATCCTATGAACATAAACTTCTTGGAACAAAAGTAAACAGTTGACAAACAACAGATAGGGATGTGACATTTAATTGATATCGACATTATGTTTCATAACGAGCAGAATATTGAACTAAGCATTACTTTATACTTGCTATAATTAGGGTTAATCACGGAGTATATGGAAACGCATTTAAAGCAATTTCTTCGAGACTATTGCAGCTGACTTTTGTTACCAAATACGCATAAGTTTTTACTACACGCAAATATTAATTGATATTAGCTACGCAGGCGTGTGCGTATACGTAGCTACATGATACAATCACAGTATTAATGATTTATTATACTGTCATCGTATTTTCATTAACCTACTAGATTTCCAGTCAATCCGATCACTGGAAGGGTTGAAATATTAAAACATAGTCATCATAAAAATCTTTATTCTCCCTGAAATATGATATATTTGTTCAACAATTACCTCTTTCTGAACTGACTGAACATGACTACATCTATAGCGTCGACGAGCTTGTCAAGAAAATGAAGATACTTATTTCCGAAGGCGAAGAAGCGTATCATTTGTTTCATGAAAATTTGACGAAAAATAATGACAATGCCTCAGAAATGTTTTCACATTTAGATGTGGTCTATAATTTGCGACTTTTGAGTTTCATGTCGTATATTACCTGATTAACCAAATGATTTATTTGTTAATGAATTTTTCGGTTGTTATTCATATGTATATAATTTAATGTGATGTCATGAAATGCCTATAGCAATGGTGCTACATTTAGTAGGTACCCAGCTTTTACTGCCTGTTGCTTCAGCCCATTTTCTCCTTTTACTAAACTAAACTAAACTAAACTAAAAAATCAATACAAAAACTGCAAATGTAAATCATGTCTGTGATAAAACTACGAACTCAAGCGGACGAAGGTGACGTATAATAAGCAAGTAGGGAGACAGGAATCATGTAGATAAGGGAAAGAAAATCTCCAATCTCATAAAGTCTTCATTTGATACTCCACGAACTTACGTGCAAAAATTATCGACACTGTACCTCTTCTATCTATATTTCCTTTTTTTCCATTAATACATGTTTTTACTTAAATTCAAAATTAAAAAAAACCCTATTGCTAGTGTTGGTACCAAACATTTAAGTAATCAAAATTGTTAGCTTTTAAATACCTGTAAACAATTTATGTTTACACATTGGTCCAGCATGATAAAAAAAATGTTGAACTGAACCAAACTCGGGTTTCTAAACACAGAGTTTCTCATCATCATCATTCAGTCATACGACGCCCACTGCTGGGCATAGGCCTCCCCCAACGATCTCCACGACGATCGGTCCTGCGCTGCCCGCATCCATCGGCTTCCCGCGACCTCCACCAGATCGTCGGTCCACCTGGTGGGGGGCCTACCCACTGAGCATCGTCCGGTGCGCGGTCGCCATTGAAGAACCTTTCCGCCCCAACGGCCATCGGTTCTCCTAGCTATGTGCCCCGCCCACTGCCACTTCAGCTGAGCAATTCTTCGAGCTATGTCGGTTACCTTAGTTCTCCTACGGATTTCCTCATTTCTGATTCTATCACGCAGGGAAATACCGAGCATCGCTCTCTCCATTGCCCGCTGAGTGACCTTGAGCCTTCTTATGAGGCCCATAGTGAGGGACCACGTTTCTGATCCATATGTGATCACTGGCAACACACACTCACTGGTCAAAGACTTTCGTCTTGAGACATTTTTTTGGAGTTTTGGAGACAAGATTTTTTGGAGTTTCCCGAACGCTGCCCATCCGAGCTGGATTCGACGAGAGATCTCCTTCTCAAAGTTGGACTTACCTAACTGGACTGTCTGCCCCAGGTATACGTACTGGTCAACAACTTCGAGTGTAATGCTCCCAATTTTAACTGGAGCGGGTACAACATGGACATTCGACATGATCTTCGTCTTGTCCATGTTCATCTTAAGACCCACTCTTTGGGAAACACTACTGAGATCTTCGAGCATTGTGTTCAGGTCTCCCAAGGTCTCAGCCATAAGAACTATATCATCGGCAAATCGAAGGTGTGTTAGGTACTCGCCATTGATGTTGATGCCAAGTCCTTTCCAGTCCAGAAGCTTGAAAATATCCTCCAACGCAGCAGTGAACATCTTTGGAGATATCACATCTCCCTGTCTCACGCCTCGTTGCAGTTGGATAGGATTAGAGCTCTGATCCTGTAATCGGACTGACATAGTGGCATTTTTGTATAAGTACCTTAACACCTCTATATACCTATAGTCTATTTGGCACCTTTGGAGAGACTGCAGCACCGCCCAGGTCTCGATCGAATCAAAGGCCTTCTCATAGTCCACAAACGCTAAGCAAAGTGGCCGGTTATACTCCTCGGTCTTCTGTATAACCTGCCGCAGCGTATGGATGTGGTCTATGGTACTAAAACCCTTTCGGAAACCGGCTTGTTCGGGAGGTTGGAAGTCGTCAAACCTACGAGCGAGACGATTCGTGATAACTCTCGAAAACAACTTATAGATATGGCTCAGAAGCGAGATTGGCCGATAGTTCTTCAATAGTGTTTTATCACCCTTTTTGAAGAACAGAACGACCTCGCCTCTGCCCCATGCCTTCGGCGTTTGACCTTCGACGATGACAGAATTGAAAAGCTTCTGGAAGACTTTAAGTATCGGCTTGCCACCCGCTCTCAGAAGTTCTGTAGTGATTCCGTCATCGCACGCCGCTTTGTTGTTCTTGAGTTGTTTGAGAGCCACACTAATCTCATACAGGCTGACGTCCGGGATATCTTCGGTATAATGTCGGGTAAGCTAGGCTCTGGGGTCTCTAACCTCGCTTTCAACAGGTGCTTTCGTGGAGTATAGCTGTCGATAGAAACTCTCTATCTCCCTCAGGATTTCAGGCTTAGATGAAATGATGCTACCGTCATCAGTCTTTAGCTTCGTCAGTTGGCTTTGCCCAATAGACAGATCTCTCGCGAAACCTTGGAGCCTTTGTTCCGCTCAGTGGCCTCTTTAATACGCTCTGTATTAAATTGGCGTATGTCGCTAGTCAAAGACTGTAGTGACTTGCATCCTCTGAGTTCTGTAGCCTCACTTCATTTCTATGTTCCATGAGTTGAAGTGTTTTGTCGGAGAGTTTCTTTATTCTGGTACGGTGGGTTTTGAAAAACTTAGACCCAACCGTACGGACAGTGTCCACCACCATGTTGTTTAGATCGTCCACATCTATGCAGTTTTCGAGGGCTTCGAAGCGGTTTTGAAGTTCGAGCTGAAAGCTCTCGGGGTTTTGGAGTTGTGCAGGTATTGGTCGGAGCGTAGACTCTATCAGTCGAGTTCTTTCCAGCCGGATATTGATATTCAATGTGCCTCGTACCAACCGGTGATCACTTCCTGTTTTAACGGTGTTGATCACAGAGACATCATTGAATATATGCTTTTTCGTCGACATGATAAAGTCAATCTCATTTTTTATTTTGCCGTCCGGACTCATCCAGGTCCACTTACGAGTTGGAGATTTCCTGAAAAAGGTGTTCATCATATAGAGGTTCTCCTTTTCCATGAAATCAACCAACATCCGGCCTCTGGCGTTCCGTTGTCCAACTCCAAATTGCCCCACTCTCAGTTCATCACCGCAACGCTTTCCCAACTTTGCATTGAAGTCCCCCATAACAATCGTGTAGTGGGTTTTGTAGCTATGCATGGCTTTTGAGATCTCCTCATACATAGCCTCCACTTCGTCATCTGGGTGTGTCGAGGTCGGAGCATAAACCTGAATGACATTCAACGAATATCGTTTTGATATTCTGAGTATCAGGTATGCCACCCTGGTCGACACACTTCCGATGGAAATCACGTTGTTAACAAGGGACTTGTGGACAATAAACCCGACACCGCCAAGGGACTGTTGGTCGCCCTCCCGGTAGTACAGTAAGTTGCCGGAATTTAGGATTATCGAGTCCTCCCCCTCTCTTCGGACTTCAGATAGCCCAATGATATCCCAGCGTAACTTACAAATAGCTTCTTCCAATTCTGTGAGCTTTGCGTCGGTCCTCAATGTGCGCGTGTTGTAGGTTGCCAGGTCCAGTCGTCGTCGTTGATGGTAGCCGGGTCTCCCCCGGGGATTCTTCGCACCCCATGCCCTGTTTCCAAAGCCGCTACCGTGACTAGGAAGAGCAGGACTGCCGGGGACTAGGGGCCAATTCTTTGGTGTGTGTATCATAGGGGGGGTTGTGCCATAATCGCCACGCTTGGCAGGCGGGTTGGCGATCGCAGTTCTGGCCAAGATGGGTAGAAGACGCTGCTGCCCGTCTTCTTCTGACAATTTTTTCCTTAGTCGCCTTTTACGACACCCACAGGATAAGAAGGGGGGTGGTGCTATTCTAGGCCGGCACCACACGGCAAACAGAGTTTCTACATATCGATAAATTTGATTACAACACGCGGACCCAGTACCAAGTGTAATACGACACTAGTGCAAGCAATTCATTGAGCGCCATTAAAATTGTTCTTTTGACGGTGGCGATGACTAGCAACCAATGTAAATTGTTATTACCAAGTTGCAAGAAAATAGTTTTGTTTCGAAATTATAGTATTGTATTGTTCAAAATATTAGAAAATACAGAGTTTTGGTACTTACCGATAAAATGAAATCACTCCCGGAGTATTTTTTAAACTTTGGCTTTTTACGACGACGACTGACGCGCTGTTGACACTCATATGCCCGTCTGGTGATAAGCTAGGTAACGCGGACCCCGCCCACTACCCAGTCTATTACTAGTGTGTGCTCAGTGGATGATACACTTAGATTTTAAAGACCTTTTTTGCAATAGTGTGTGTTAATGTAAATTTGTATACATAGCAATTAATTTATTATTAAAATTAGTCTTACAACAACAGTCGCGTTTAATTTATCTCCTACTAGCATCCTCTCACTGTGGCCCAGATACCTTTAGCCGTAAGTAGATCGATCTTGTGAGTCTGTGAGACCGGCAGTGAGAATATCCATCTCAGTACACCCTCATTTCGTTGCCCCGTCCGTCTTTTGCCTTAGGTCTCTCGGCGCACATATCCTGTTCTTATTTATATATTTATTTAGCACACTTGTATGGATCGGGCTAGGGCCTGTTAGGGTATTTGGGGTGATAGGCACACACTTAAGGGCGCTAGGTTTCTTCTTGCCCTTTCTTATTAAGTTTATTCTTGTACAGTTTGTCGACGACCACAGACACACCACAAACATATAGACAAGCACTAGTCGGCAAACCATACAGTTGTTAATAATACATTTTTATTATTATGTAATGTTTTAGTGATATATATGTTTAATTCATAAGCAATATAAATTACGTAAAAAAGTACCTACATCACTTCACATTAAAACTAACAGCCGCCTCAAATCGGCGCCTTGACTGACATGACTTTTATAAATAGAAAAAAAACGAATTCTATATACATATAAAAAGGAGCAATTTATCAAAATATTCGATAATTATGAAAGTGTATTTACTAAAATACAATACTGTTATTACAAAAATACTGCTTATCTTTTTCTAATACAATTTTACTCTTAAATTTATTCTAATTTTTACACAAATACGTTCACTTGACTTCAAGATTTTATTTCATTTCCAATCAATTAACTGGACATTTTACTAGTATCAAGACATTTTTACCACTTACATTAAATCTAAATAATCTTATGTGAGTTTCAAATTTCTTGGATGTATTTTACGAAAATATTTCCTTAGACAAAAACAAAAGTATTTTGCTATATTAACATCCTAAATTCAAAAGTATACTTTTCTAAGGCAACAACATTTTGTTGCGTTGTGATTATTAAACATGGGGCTGTTTCAGATCCTTAAGATAACTCAGTTATCGACCGATTTCTTTTCATTTATATTCACAACACCCGTGTCGAACGTCAAACTGTCGTATTTGAAACCGGATCAAAATGACGTCACACCCGTATGATTTACTCGTACTTCTCGACCGGAAAAGGCTGCAAACGTTATTCAGAGCACAGTTATCGAATGAAAGTTATCAAACGTCCTATTGTTTACAAAGCCAGAATGTAATATGGAAATCTCTTAATGTTTTAAATAAAGTCTGGATCGAAGTGAACAATTACCTACTTACTTTTAATCGTAATCCTACAAAGGGTAGAAAGAAGAAGAAAATCTTAACAAAGAAAGTGATTTCTCTAAAGAAACAGTACATATTTTGCACAGTATCTCTTTGTAGTTTGGAATCTCTCTCACTCACTGTTTCGGCCGAATCTAGGTGCCAACATTATTATATCTGGCAGCCGACGCTCCACGTTCACGATCAATATCAGTTTGGGTTTTAAGATCCTCCGTCAAGACAATGTTCTAGGTATTGAAATTTGCAAACTCTATCGAATTATTAGGTTTTCGCGATTGTTATACATACTCAACCGTGATTAGCAAAGGACCCGCAACGTTGGTCTATGTAAAAAAACAAACATGCGCGATTTAAATCTGGAAAAATAGTTTCATTTTTTATTTGCAAACTCTCTTTATGGCCACCTCATTAAGGTTAATGTAATATTGTAAAAACACAATAAATTAACCAAAAATAAACTTTTAAGTTTTTTGTAATTATTAATACAAAGATCGAACACTCAGAAAAAATTCCTTCGGTCCGGTCGGATTCGAACCGACGTCTTCTTGCATACCGTGCCAGACGCTATACCAACTAAGCCACGGAACGAACCAACGGACCTCACGAATTTTTCTATGTGCTTGCGTCGTGTCTTTGTACTTGGTCTTTCAACGACTTTTTAGTCGTAGCGCCATCTATGAGAAATCTATTACAGATTTATCACCCAGTTAGTACCTTTACAGCTACCAGTCCTGGCGAGAGATGTCGCTATTCACTGTAAGTTTTAAGTTTTTGTTGTACTATCTGACACTTTTGAAATCTGTATATGATAATGAAGTAGTAAGTTCAAAGGTGCAAGCGTCAGTTGGCGTCATCGTCCTCGACGATCCCCACCAGCGCTCCTGCGATTGCACAGAGTTTCAGTAATTTATCACATATTTAAATATTTTTGTGTGTAAGTAAAATGCGACACATTACTAAACGTCATGTAACAAAAGTTGTAATTTATGATATTAGGGACGGGTGACGGGACGAACAAGTATCATAATGGTAAACTGTACGCCTGTCCAAAACAGCGTCAGCATCAGCAGCGTCAGTCAGAGCTTTAACTCGCAAAGATCTGAGGGCACTACCACTCCGCCCGTTTCTCTGAGACACAAGTTAACAAGTCCTATGTACCTGTAATTTCACCAGCACCCTTACCCTTCAAAACTGGAACACAGTAATGCTGCTTGGCGGCAGAAATAGGTAAGGTGACAGTACTACCTTGGACGAACACTTTTACAAGGAGCTCTACTGCTACTAAATATGTAGACTCTGTCTGCATGTTGGTCTGTACGTCAAATATTTTTCCAAATACAACAAATATAATAAGTACAAATAGAACGACATCCGTGACCTGACGGTGTGCTCTATGGGCACTGGATGGACGGTATTTTTAAGCCTTGTAGCGTTAGCAAGTTGATGGCATAGCCTTGTGCAAGGCTAATCAAATGACATCGTTCAGAATGTGGCCGAATATTCCGTCTCAACAAGTACCTTAGTTACAGTCACGTCACAACCCATACTTACAAAACCACTTTTAAAACCCCACAAATCCACCCTCGTCATTGCTAAACCAACCGCTGTCCGCCTGTCGGTCTCAATTTGGGCATGGATGTTCACAGAATCTATCGCATACAAGCATTATGCTCTTAGCATCGGCTGCCCAAAAATGAATCAACGACTCCGCAATATTCTGGCGGCGAGAAGGTTAACTACATGTGCCTCTAAAGGTGGGTCCACATTTGTGAAATTTCAACGCACTGAGTCTTCTTACCGATTATGTAACAACCACAATTTTTTTAACAATGGATATTAAGCCTTTTTTGGCGCTTACAATATTTTTGCTATATTTACCTAAAGATATTTGAAGCTTTTAAGCTTGTAAGGTAAAACTTGCGATTAAAAATATGCAACAAGATGCAACAAGTTTTGCCACTTTGTTTATGGTAAACAACAAAACAGTGATATACTATGTCGGTTGCGATAACAAGTGGGGTCGCTTACGTTATGATTCTTTATATTGATTCCGTCAGTTCCACTAAAATAATAAAAAACAGTTGAGCTAACGATAAACTTGGTTTTTCCTATAATTTCTATTCGATTTAATTTTGGCGGGAAATGTTGACGAGTCCTTGTCCTATATGTTATAGTACAAAATATAATTTGTTACATTAACAATTTTATAACAATTTCTGTTTATTTTTATTTCGTTTTAGTTAAATTGTTTACTTTCGTTTCTTTTTATTTCTTTAAGAAAAATAAACTTTAGTAGAATTGCTTGCGTCAATCAATAGTGGCAGCCTTTTCTTTTTCTAGTTCTTCTTTATTAATGTCTCACAAGAGCAGTATTTCATATATTCAATTCATGTAATAGTTCGTATTGTTAGTAATTTCTAATAATTTCTACTTGTTTTTAGTTAATATTTAAGTTATATTTTAGTGTTTACTACACTAATAATTACGTGCTATCTCATCTTGTAAAAGCTTTCAACTGAAAACCAGCGCTACAGCAGGCGAGCTGTAACATATGTTGAGCCAACTCAACCATCGACTCACGGATCCAAATCCGTTTCAGCTTATAGGTATATATAATCTATAATTTATTTTGTCTGTTATGTTTTGTTTGACATTTCTTAAGTTGAAAAAACGTTTCTTTCTTTCAATACAAAACTCTGTTTAGGTAAAAATATTTCTTACAATAAGTCGGAGGTCATAATTCGATGCATACAAACAGGGTGCACGAAAGGACCCTCCCCGCAATGGCGTACGAATTGTATTCCCAGCACGTCTGGCACACCCTGGGCAACAATCAGCCGGCACCTTACGCTGATTGGTAGATCCTTTCGCCACAATGGCATATCCCATGTACAGTTCAATATAGCGGCTGGACCGTGATAATATAATAACGCACACTGACATACTCAACATAACCACGCACTAGGGAAACCCTGGGTCGCCTGTGCCATCGACACACACTCACACACACAATAACAAATTACACCCAAACTCATGAGAGAAATAAATGTAGGCGATACAAATATTTCTCCCGGCCCGGGAATGGAACCTGGACCACGGCCACTTCCACGGCGGTTTGGCCACGGAGGCATTGAATAATATTGTGTATGCCATTAAGTCACGGAACGAACCACACCTTACTTTTTCAAATTATGTTTACAACTTGTAGGTACAAGTAAAATAATAATGTAACAACTCTACGCTCGGAGCTAAGTGTAGGCATTTAAGTGCCGAACAGGCGAGAGTTGCCCTACTTGATCTTCTTATACTATGCCATACCCGAGTCATGGCAGCCTAGTAGCCTAGTAGTAATCGTCGGCGTCGGTTCGAATTCCCGTGACGGCGAGTCCTTAATACCGTCTATTAAAATTTAAATTCACACGACATGTCACGGTATTAGTCATCTTCATTCGTCACCAGTTACATTAATACAAACCACTCTATTCTCGAATACTTTACAACTGCCTCCGTGGCCGAACGGTTACCATACCGGACTGCCACGCAGAGGTCCCCGGGTTCGGTTCCCGGGCCGGGAGAAATATTTGTATGGCCTACATTTATTTCTCTCGTGAGTTTGGGTGTAATTTGTGGTTGTCTATGTGTGTGTCCATGGCACCCGCGACACAGGGTTTCCCTAGTGTGGGGCTATGTTGAGTGTGTGCGTTATTGTTATTACTTTATTTTTAATAGCAGTGGGATAGACAAGGCTCATAATAATAAAAGAATATTAATAATTGCAACACCACGTACAAGAAATATTAGTAACCTCGCCTTGCCGCTAGATGGGATCAAAATAGAACGCGCTATTGTAATGTTCACAAAATTACGATATAAGCTGTTATAGGAAATTGCTTAGTATTGAATAATAGAGCATATGAGTGGCATACCAGTAGTTCCACCGGGTGGGATACTCGGATAAAAACTCACAGAATCGTCGGCTGCTGCTTCAACCAGGTGGGACGGTAAGCTAACATCGAGAATGAGCGCGATTATGTCTCCTATGTCGATCATACAACTACGTCAATAAAAGCCGTTGAAGCGTCTTTCGTCACTCGCTACGAATAAATATTACGTAATAATATTATTGACGTTAGTTTGTTTTAAAAAAACTAGTATACGAGATTTAGCACTGACTAACTTACGTACGTAACTAACGTACCTTTTTTAAAGTTAAAAAAACCGACAGCAAAAGTTTGTGGAATTACGTATCGCACATGACAACTAACATAGTATTTATTATCTCTAAATTACTCTAAGGTATATTAATATTATCTATTTAATTTCAAAGCGATAGTGTTGTCCTGTCATTTTGAAATTAAATCGTATACGAACGACATACAAATATAGCGAAATTTTGGAGATAAATTATTAATATAGCGCAATTTTGAGATAAAATATAATATAACATAATTTTTGAAATAATACTATGTTAGTTGTCAAGTTTTATTGAAATCGGTGAACAAAAAATAGGTGAAATCTCCAGATTAGTCTCCTAATGTGCCACTCTCAGCAGTAGTATATTTTAGGAAATGAAACTATTTTTCCGGATTTAAATCGCGTATATTTGTTTTTTCAAACGGACGTTTCGGGCCCTTTACAGGTCCCATGGTCACGGTTGACTGAGGTGGTACAGTCTTCAACCAGTTATGTCTAATATTGATGCAAACCACCCTATTTTTTCACTATAGTTACAATAGTTATTAATTAAATACCTTATTTTTAATTTTACAAAGAAAACATTCCAATTTACGCTATATTAAGTTTTACAAATTATTTTATTGAATGAATTTTTATTAAGTTCGATTTATTATTAATTATTAATAGAAATTAGAATAAACTAAAACATATTAATTAGTACTGCAGTCTTATGTCTGTTTGGGATTTTTCATTAGAGGAAATACTGGATCCCAAACTGGTGGTACGGAACTGTAAAGGGCCTGACACGTCGGTTTGTTTGAAAAAAACAAATATACGCGATTTGAATCCGGAAAAATAGTTTCATTTCCTAACAATCGCGAAAACCTAAGAACTCGAGTGGTATATTTTCTTCAAATAAATAAATAAACGAGGCACACACTCACAGCCCTGCATTATGGAAACCCTGTGTCGCGGATACCATGGACGCACACATAGACAACCGCAAATTACACCCAAACGCACTAAAGAAATAAATGTAGGCCGAGACAGTTTTAAATGGGATTTACACAATAATATCAGTACAGAGTACTAAGGAACCGACCTCGAAAGTTCGTGGAATTTATTTGCCAAGTTTTATTGAAATGGGTTACCGGAAAGTGCGCAAAACCGGATCCATCCCCTAGTTTGCCACCCTTAGAGCTGGATTTTTTTCTTTCCAACAATAAAAGGATCATCGAAATCGGCAAACAAATCGTTATCGTGAAACATACATACGAAAAAAAAACACACAGTACAAGTAGAATGGAGAACCTCCTTTTTTCGAAGTTGTTAAAAAATTTCCTATCACAAATTACAGTCAATTACAGATTACTTGCCGCTACGGGCGTTCCAAACATAGACCTTAAAACGAAGAGAATAAGAACTGATGTAAATATTGATCACTTTCCTTCTACAAATGGCTCGTACATTGTTGTACATTTTTATTAAGGTGAAACCATTGACTTACAATTATATGGACGTCGGGTCCGCGCTAAAAAGTGTCCGAACTTATAGGGCGTTAAAATCGTATACAGAGCGTCATTCACGCTATAGTCTTCGTTTGTTTCTTCTGACAACGAAGCAAGCAAAATTAGACAGTACTGCGATGACATTACAATTTAAATTCAACGTTTTAGCTTTTTCATATTCCTTTACATGTCACTACGTTTAAATAGGTTGACTTGGGACATTTTTTTCGTGGTTTTTGTATTAGACCCGTCGTCCATTTATTTGTAAGTCAATGGGTGAAACGCACTACATGTTGAGAGATACAGGATTTCCTGCTATAGTGGCTTCATCCTGTTAGCAGTAGAACCACTGGTGAAAGAATTCGTCCAAGAAAATGCTGCCAGTCTACTTATTTCCGCCGCCAAGTAGTAATGTGACCATTACATTCCGGTTTTGAAGAGTGGTGGTGAAATTGCAGGCAAATGTGACTTGTCAACTTATGTTGTGACGGGCGCAGAGGCAGTGCCCCTTTTTCGTTGCGATTTGAAGCTCTGAGTGGCATTGCAACTGTTATAAACAGGCGTGTCACCACGTTTACCACCACGCGCATGACTTGTTTGGCCGTCATCGCGGCACCTGGTATCATAGGTCAGTGCAGAGTACTAAAAAAACAGATCTCAAAAGTCATTCATCCCCTAATTTGCCACCCTTACAGGGGGAATATTTTCTTCAAATTTAAATAGGATCACTTCTGAAGTACCCTCGTTGTAACAAAAAAAGAATCATCAAAATTGGTTTATAAATTAGTTATAGCGTAATATACATACAAAAGAAAACATACTGTCGAATTGAGAACCTCCTCCTTATTTTGTCGGTAAAATTTTTTTTTTGAAACGTACATTCCACAGCCAGAGTCAGGTCAGGCATTGTAATGCAATATATTATTTACTGAATGAATATTTTTATTAGTAATACCTCTGAATTGAGTTGCAACCGTCCTCCCTCTCAGCTACAACCGCTCTCATTAATTCATTCCTTAATTCTATTTAATTAATTTATAATTAATTATATCACAATTTACTTTTCGCACCACTGTTAATTAATTAATTCATAGAATTCCACTACCCAGTCGTTGAAATCATTATACAAAAAGATCCTTCAAAAATAAACTCCTTTTCTCTTTTCCCATTTACAAATTAACATTCACCATTTAAAAAAAATCGCATTCATTTCTTAATCTTTGCATAGAAATGACAGTTAATTACCCGAAACATAATTAATAACTCTACGCACTGAAATATATTTGCAGACAAGAAAATCCTTATAATTATCTCAATATATTTCTATCGAATATGTCTCCATGTTTTTATAAATAAATACTTAAGTAGTAATTTCCAATAGCAACAACCTTAGATATAAGAATAGACTGGCATTAAACAATTGTCAACAACAATTCAATCAAAGTGTTCAATAATATAAGTAAGGATCTAAAACTTTGTAAGAGATTTTAGAACATTGGACAGAAAGGTGAAAGAGTATTTTATAAATAGGCCATTTTACTCAAGTAATTAATTCTTTTCTAACGCACTGCATAAATCAAGTATAATTTATATTGTTATTTAATAAACGAAAATTATTTCTGTGGCAGTTTGTCAAGTAATATTGGGACGCAGGCCTTGCGCAATAGCTATTTGTGTATATTGCTATTGTGCAAATTATTTTTTTATTATTATTTAATTTGATTACTTTCATGTATCATAAACTGCTTCCGTGGCCGAATAGCTACCATGACGGACTGCCACGCAGAGGTCCCCGGTTCGACTCCCGGGCTGGGAGAAATATTTGTACGGCCTACATTTATTTCTCTCGTGAGTTTGGGTGTAATTTGTGGTTGTCTATGTGTGTGTCCATGGCACCCGCGATACAGGGTTTCTCCTAGTGCGGGGCTATGTTGAGTGTGTGCGTTATTTTATTTTTATTTTTATTTTGCAAACCCGGATTCGAAACCACAGCCTCTGCTTGAGAGGCGATAACAACATCGATTTAGATCCGAATAATCTCAGTACAGAGTACTAAAAAAACCGACCTCAAAAGTACGTGGAATTACGTCTATTTGCTAAGTTTCATTGAAATATCCCCTAGTTCGCCACTATACAGGCCTTGATACTGGAGATAATAAAAATAGGTTCTCACTACGACACTACTCAAAGTATATCGAGAGAAAAACGCCTTGAATTGGAGAAATAGCAAAATCAACTAAATAATTGCTAAAAGTAATTGCTCCTAAATTAAAGTTAGTTAGTTAAAAATGAAACTTCTTGCGTGAACAGCCAACCTTTGAGGTGGATGATTTTCTTCAAAATAAAATAGGACCACTATGGAAATACCCCCTTTCCAACAAAAAAAGAATCATGAAAATCAGTTCACAAATACCGGAGTTATCGCGTAACATACATACAAAAAAAAAGAACATACAGTCGAATTGAGAACCTCCTCCTTTTTTAAAGTCGGTTAAAAAATAGTTTCATTTCCAATTTTAAAAAGCCCATACATTCTTTCTGCTTGATATTTAACTACCGCTCAGAGAAAGGTTGCTTCAAGTAAAAATTTAAAAAAAAAAGCTCTTTACTAAAACGAATTCCGAAAATATCCTTCACCATCGTTAGATCGTTCATTCGTATTATTTCCCTTATTTCGAATTTGATCGTAGGAAAAATTTCTTTGCACTTTGATGTTTAGATACCTTCTTTGCCAGCGAACAATGACCCTTAAAAAATTTGGCCTCCATTTTAATGTTTGTATTTTTGTTAGTAGCATCATCGCTATAGTCACCAATAGAGAAGATTACCGCACAAAAAGTATTTAACACAAGCGAAGCTATTTTGTATAATTTAAATTATATTAAGGTTCCCATAGTTGCAAAATTACTTTCATTTTCATTATTAGGGCTATGTTGGTTGCTTTTATTCCTTTGCTTGGTTCTGATTTAGAATTATCACTGTAATAGTATTTAACCTATTAAAAACAAGTGTTAGGCTTAACCAATTTAATTCTTCTATTGATTATTTTAATACCATTTGGAATCGTCTTATGGTACGCCTTCAAACTACAATGAAGGTCATAAAAGACCCATGGTAAGAGTGAGCAGCTCGGTCTTCATCCGAGTGATCTTAATAAATTCTGAATAATAATAAATTCAACGTCAATAAAAGCGAAATGAAGTCGGGTTAGGTCAGTTATTTAGCGATAATAAAAAAAAAAATTCTTCCTAATAAGAAAAAGAAAATAATAACTCCTAACGCCATTGTAACGTCAGCCTTTCGACATACAGCAACTGTGAAAACGTTGGTAAATTCATAAATTATGATCGACAGGCGGATCGATGCACCAGGTGATGTAGATTCACACCCATATCACATGCGGCATCGTGAATCAAAAGCGATAGTTGATGGCAATAGTTTTAGATGTAACGCAAATACAGTATGAATCGCGCTTGCTGCCAGTCTTTCTCTCATCGCTTTTTGCAGAACTTATACGTTATCACAATGTAATTATTCAGGCCCAAAATTAACACTCGATAAATTTGTCAGTGAAGGAGTAATTTCGTGATAAAACCTGCACGTCAAACGTCCGGAGTTTCTAGTCAACCAAAGGAGCAATGGTGATAGAGGAACTAAACTGAAAAGTTCCTGCCCATACTCTTCGAAATGTATCCGATTGAAGACCAACAAATAGGCTATTTATTATGGGGTCGAGATTTTGAAATTTCGAGTCCACAAGAGAGTCTCTATTAATAAATCTCTTTGCCTTTCGCTCCACAGAACACAAATTGTTTTCTTTTTTTTTATATTCATTAATTCATTCACTTTCCGGCAAGTCAGACAATTTTTTATGCAAATACGAATTCTTATGAAAAAACTTTGTGAACTCTTGAAAATACACAATCCAACAACAAGAAAGTCTTTTGAATAAATCAAAACAGCACCGAACTTCACAGCGCCTACATTCAATGGCTCGCCGCGAGCATCTTGGTCTACCAAGGTAGGTATAGCAAAATGGTAGCGGCGAGCCTATTTACTGTAAATAGTTGTATTTACTTTAAATTATTGAAATTTTTGGGAAAATTACTGGCACATGGGACTTGTCTACTTACGTCTCAGGGTGACGGGTGCAGTGGCAGTCCCGTTCAGATCTTTGCGATTTAAAGTTCTTAATTAGCAGAACATTTGACATGGATTGCCCGAAGGTGTTTCTACGTGTTCGATCTTTGTTATTAATAATTATAACAAACTAGTGGAGTAATTTCACAGAAAAATAATTGAATATCGTGGTAGTAAAAAATCGTGACATTCAATAAACTTAAAAATTACATTTTTTTTATATTACACACTCAACATATTCCCGCGCTAGGGAAACCCTGTGTCGCGTGTGCCATGGATACACATAGACAACCATAAATTACACCCAAACTCACGAAAGAAATAAATGTAGGCCATATAAATATTTCTTCTGGGAATCGAACTGAGTTAATAGTTAATTATGGCGACATCTCTAGTCAGTGATGGTAGATGTAAAAATACCTCTCTGAGTGAAGAAATAAATATCTCAGATGACGCAACGAAAAAAAGTCGATAAAAACCAAAAACAAAGATTTGCTAGAAGCACATAGAAAAAAAATATAAGGTCTGCAGGATTGACAGAGCATCTGGCACGGATTGCCCGAGGGTCCAATATAGCCGGATCAAATGAATTTTTTTAAGTGTTCGATCGTTATTAATAATTAACATTAAGGTGTTCATCACAGTAATTTCGTGCCATATTGAAATAGCCTTCGTCAAATTTAACTATTGCAGTCCACTGCTGGACATAAGCCTCCCCAAGTGGACGCTATATTGCCCGATCACCCGTTTTCCGCATCCAACTTCTACGCCTACCCGCGACCTTCTTCAGATCGTCGGTCCATCTTGCAGGGGGACGTCTTACGTTACGTTTGCCGAGACGTGATCTCCACTCGAGAACCCGTCTACTCCATCGCTCATCGGTTCTGCGACAGATGTGGCCAGCCCACTGACCACTGACTTCAGCTTGCTACATTTCTGGATAATGTCCACAACTTTAGTCTTATGCCTGCAGATAACTTCGTTCCGGACTTTGTTCCTTAACGAGATACTCAGCAGATAGACCTTTCCATAGCTCGCTGAGCGACGTGTAGTCTTTGAGCCAGTTTGACCGTCATATTCCACGTCTCGGCTCCGTAAGCCATGACCAGTGGGACGCATTGGTTGTAAACCCTGGTCTTCAGGCACTGCGGAAGTGGTGACGAGAAGATATGACGCAGTTTCCCAGATGCTGCCCAACCCAGCTGCACTCTCCTAGCTATTTCACGCTCGAAGTTGTCTCTGCCTAGTTGCAGGGTTTGCACGAGGTAGATATATTATTTTCGGACAACTTCGAGCGTCTCCTGCCCTGAGAAGTTCAGAGGCTATTCCGTTTTCTGTGGGAACCTTCCCATTATTTAACTGTTTAAGAGTCCTCCCAATTTCGTCTTCATCCACTTCTGGCAGATCGTCTGTGAAGTGGCGTGAAAGTGTGGCTCTTGGGTCGTTCGCGTTGGGTGGTGGCCGGAGCGAGATCCCGGGCTCAATTCCCGAACCGAGAAAAATATTTGTATGGCCTACATTTATTTCTCTCGTGACTCTGGATGTAATTTGTGGTTGTATATGTGTGTGTGTTTCCATGGCACCTGCGACACTTAGTGTGGGGCAATGAGTATGTGCGTACCAAAAAAACTTTCTATTCAAACTCTATATGCAGTTGGTTACCTATATATTTATACTATCAGGCCAGCATCGCAGATTGGTATCTTGATTATGAAGTAAGATTAAGAAATAGAAATGAAATGCTGAATAATTCTGCATGCGAGGCACTCTTGCTTCAATTCTATAATTAATGGCGCATGTGTCGCCACGCGCTATGCAACTCGAGTGCACTGCGAAATTATGCGAATGTATGCGTCCGTACACGACGCGTTATGGGTGTATATACACAAGCCGCACCGCCGCTGCGTTTGTACGAAGTTACCAAACTTGTTTTATTATACCATACTTCATAACAATAAGTGAATTTAACGAATAAAACCCGAAACAAAGTTGTTTAAGTAACTACAAGGCATGTAATACATTATTATGAACAACTTGTCACAGAAGAACGTTAATACCTGCACCATAAAATCGTATGGAACAGTTTTATTTATCCAATTTTGTGTTTGACTAAACAAAAAACGGACCAAGAACCGTATTAAACTCAACTGACTAAAATTTTACAAACAAAACCAAATTTCTCTTAAATGTGCGAGCGTCAAATGGAATATCCAACTATTGGTACAGTTTGAAACTAGTATCCCTTTATTGTTACCTGGATACTGACGATTTTAATACGGATTAAATGTAAAACTTAAATTGAGGGTTACAATTTACAAATACTCTTTTCACAGAGATATTTATTTAGATATTTGTTACAAAGCTTACAAAAGCTTTTGCATGTTCATGTCGTAACACTAGTGTTTTCTATTTCCGCCAAGGTAATCTGACAGTGGATAATATTACATTATCATTTTAATAGAAAACACTGTTAGCAGACGAATGTGACAAAGACTACTGTGCGAAAACAGAAACGTTACCTACCACAATAACTACATGAAGCATTACAATTGCAAAAAATTACGACACTACCTTCCAGCGGTTGTCATTGAAAGTGAGTAATAGATAGGTCCTACAAAGAAGGATCGACATCCCGTGTATTTTGTGACCCAGTGTATTTGACGATGTGCATTAAAAAGACCTATCAATGCTTGTGATTCATTATCAAAACATCGAAAAAGCTAATTGAGTACAGTCTGTAGAAGCTGAGGGTTATAAACTTGATAAAGGTTATGTTTATAACATTGTCTTGTATTTAGCTAAAGATATTTGTTCGTAGTAGCAGAAAACAACTAGTTTTCAGTTTGTTTCTAAATATAATAAAAAAACTTGCTGAATATTCCTAAATTTGCCAAACTCTGCCACATTTAATACAACGTTAACATGTTCTGTCGCTATGAAAATGAATGCAAATAAATCTGCACAAATGGCAGAAATCTGTCACAAATGGTCACACTGTTTTCAATCTCAAAGTGACATTAACATTGGCAAGACGCCTTAATGCAAAACGTTCCTTTGCTAACTTCGTATCTCTAATTTAAATATTGTCTAAACATTTTTGCCACATTGTGCTTTATTTTTTACTTTATGTCATATTTAATTGATTATTTGATTAGGTATTTTACAGCTTTAATTTTTTATGTGTGTACTATAAATACTTTAGGCAGGCAAACATTCAATACAAGACATTACCTAATTTATGGTCAAACCGAATCAATTGCGTTGTGTTCTTGCATCTATTCTAAAATACATTGTTTTGCTATTTCTTTATTCCCGACTTCTAAAAATATACAAAAATATATTAATAACTAGGCATAAACTAAAACGTGAAATTATACTAGCAAAGTCCATGAACGGCACTTCATTGATTTTGGGTCAGCTTTCGCCATCCTTCTTTCTTTGCAAGGGCAACTTTGACGTGTATTTAATAGACAGTGCAGTGATCGTCGAATCGGATGCCAATATTGGCGGAATTTTAATTGTATATGGCAAATCTACCTCTTCTTCTTCCTTGTTCTGTGTTGTGTTCTGTGTGGATATATTGAATGTCTTTAATTAATGCTAATCTTTGATACGAAGTGATGGCTTAATTAAGACGTGGCCATGGTGATCCACGACATACCTACCCATAGCAATTATAGTGCTACTCAGAGCTTATCGCAAATCTAAATCGCAATGATCTAAGAGGCACTGCCACTGCACTGCAAGTTCCATGTACCTGTAGTTTCCTCAGCATGTTTATCTTTTCAGTTTTGAAGTAATGCAGTAAAAATCACATTTTTGTAGGCAGAAATAGTACTTTCTGGATAAGCACTTTCACAAGAATATTACCAAGATCAAGTGAAACAAATTTTAGAAACCCTTCTGAACTAGTGCCGAAAGTATTCTGTTTCATTTATGATGACCAAAGCATCATCCCACCCAGTTTTTTTTTCAGTCTGCCTTGCCTATAGATCCGTAGATTGATGTTCTTGAACACGGAATAACATTACATGTTCTTGACAGATCCTCGATATTGTGGCGATAGGACAAACATAGAAGTCGTCAGCCATTTTAAAGCGAGTGGCTACGTATTATGTTTATTATGCTTTTCGAACACTCGAACATTACTCATGCGGGATAAATGAGATGTCCGAAAATTCAATAATTCATTGAAACAGTAAAACCTTGTTAGTGAAATCCCTTTTACTGTTTGTGGTTTAATTAATCCCGTGGTTTCGTTCCGATGTGTTACCCTTAATTCCACCCGAGGTATCTGGGACAGCCTTTTTGTGAATTAGTGCTAGTGGATATTTGTATTGTGGCTTCTTTAGGCATTATTATCTCATGTTACGATTACGTTTATTCCATGGTTACCTGAGAGGAGATCTCCTCACGTCTCTGAAAATCAAACTCAAAATCGATCATCTGCATGACGATGCTGACCTCCTTCATAGTCATCTCACCTTTTCATCACCCTTTTTACTGGTTCCTGGAATTGGAATTTTCTTTTTCATCACTATTGTTACGTTTGTTTGATTCGTCGTCACTCCCACCAACACTCTGGAGAGGAGGGCACGTCCTCTCCAGAGAACAACCCAAATTTCGTCGTTTACGATTAACATAATATAGGTATATATAGGCCCTTTTGAGCCTCTTCTTTTCCTCTATTTACAATGATTATATGGACCGATCCTTCTGCATTTACATTTCGCTAAGGCTAGGCTACCTGTATCGACCATGTCACTCATGGAATGAAGCCTGAAAACTCAAAATCCCATTTTGCCAAAGGAATACTCAGAATTCGTAATTAAAAATATAGCACTAACTCAAATAGGTTTTCACCATGCACGAAGACTGAATCCTAGAGATGTATAGAACGATAACGAAGACGAAGACCTTGGCATTACTACATAAGCTTTAAG
>NW_020653690.1:654966-717372 GCF_003589595.1 Hyposmocoma kahamanoa | reverse complement strand
CACACCAAATTAGATATCCCCGCTGGTGACGAATAAGAGCCCACAGATTAGCATAAAATCGCTGAGATTCTTCCCAACAGCACGCCTTTCTAGCGGAAGTATCCAGTATTGGCCTATCTGGGCGCCAATAGGCAAGGTACGTAAATTGTAACGCAGATTAAGAGCCTTTAGTCTGCCTCTCTAACTGCTGGTGAAATTACAGGCACATCTGACTTGTCATCTTACTAGTATGTCTCAGGGTAACGGGCGCAGTGGCAGTGCCTCTCAGATCTTTGCGATTTAAAGCTCTGTGGACACTGCAATTATTATGGACAGGCGTGTAGATTACTATCGCACGACTTGTTCGCCCCGTCAATTGATAGTATAAAAAAAGTACTTTCCTGGACTTTTCACAAGCAGCTCCCTCACTACACACCACTATTGCAATTCTTGTTAAACTCAATCGAGTATAAGCGAAGTGCACAATATCACATGTCCCACAAAGTTTAAATTACAACACGCGCCGCTGTAGACTTTCATAATTCATATATACGACTGAAGTTTGCTTTCGTAGAACATATTGTTTAACTTGTGTTTGCTTATTGTTCTTGTTGAGGAACACGGATTAGTAATAATGTTTACAGAGGTATGTGCAGAGAGTAGGAAAAGTAATGTTTTCGCTTTTAAATTGTATCATCTTTTCGTTCATCGGTTGGATACACTCCACCGTAGGGTTGTTAGCTGCACTTTATATTTTGTTTGTTACCCGAATATTTATCTGCCATTACTAAAATTGGCTATAACACAAATTATCATGAACTGATTTTGATACATCAGTTCATGATATAACATGTCGCTGTTCTTCAAAAATAGTGGCCTAATCCAAAATTGTTATTTTTTTTACTTGTCAAGTGTGATTCACAATAAAACTTAACATGTTAATTTTTTTTGTTGAAAAAGTTGATAAATCTGTCATAGATTTCTCATAGACGGCGCTACGACTAAAAAGTCGTCGAAGACGTCGGTTCGAATCCGACCGGATCGAAGGAACTTTTTCTGAGTGTTTTTTTCTGAGTGTTCGATCTTTGTATTAATAATTATAACAAACTAGTGGAGTAATTTCACAAAAAATAATTGAATATCAATTCAATAAAAATTTAAATAACATGTTAAGTTTTATTGTGAATTAGGCACCGCGCTTACAGTTGCAACGAAATAATCATGTGTCAACATTGGACCCATATATTGATTTTGGTGAAAACAAATTCGACAACCAGACCACACGAATTTATAATAAATAATATCTTAAATTGATCCTACTGGGAATCGAACGCGAGACCTTCCTATACAGATTGACAAAATAGTCTGTGATGTCAATAGTGAGCTACCGAGATCGTTACGAAAAGAAAATTAATTCAAATTATTTTAATGGTGTATCATTGATAGAATCAAACAACCCCTTTGAAATCGCAAAGTTACTATCATATATACACAGAGATGAGCAAGCACTTGGGTTTTAAAAGCGGCCCTGTGTTTGATCGGTTTAAAAACCGAAATCAAGGACTAAAACTATTTACCACTTAATATTTATTGCACCTAAATTGGGTTTTGCTCAAAATTAATGATATTATTACAAAACGTTTATTGCTAGACGATTCAACTTGACTTTCTATTGAATCGATTCAAAAACCGTATGCACTTGAATCGAACTTCATACAACCTAACCTAACCTCCGTTTAAAAAACCGACCTCAAAAGTCATTCATCCCCTAGTTTACCACCCTTAGAGGTGGAATATTTTCTTGAAATTTTAATGGGACCACATCTGAGGTACCTTCTTTCCAACAAAAAAATAATCATCAAAATTGGTTCACAAATCGCAGAGTTATTGAGTAACATACATACAAAATAACATACAGACGAATTGAGAACCTCCTCCTTTTTTGAAGTCGGTTAAAAATCAAATCATAATGATAATATGCATCCTTAGTAGTGACAATCCACAGGATTGCAAGGCAGGTATTATGTGGAGATGCCTCCTTTTCATCTAAGAAATATTTCTTTTTATTGAAATTTGTAATTTGTGGAATTGTATCAAATTCCGTATTCGCCGTTTCTGCCCAAAATTTTTGGGTAAAAATCCATCATGGCATCACCACCCACACCACTTTACCCACTCATACTTTGTTGTTTTAGCATTTCACAGAAGCAAATTTTTGGATTTCTTTTTATAAGGCATCATTTTATTCAGCCATTTTGTAAGTAACGCGTTTTAATATACACAGATAAAAGAAATTCTTTTCCTACTTATATTTGAAGTTGGAGTATCAACACCAGATTACACAAAAAAAATTAATCTACGATTATCACTTGAAGAAAAATAAACATTTTAAACACAAAAAGGAAACTTTTTAACCGACTTAAAAAAAAGATGTTCTCGATTGGTAAATGAGCATCATTTTTTCGTTAAGTATTCATCATCTAAATTCAGTAGCTGTAGAGCTCGTTGTGTAAGAGTTCGTCTAGGGAAGTACTGCCTCCTTACCAATTTCTGCCGCAAAGCAGTAATGTTAGCATTAGGTACTGCGTTCCGGCTTAGAAGGGTAAGGGCAGTGGCTGAACCCCTGAGATCTTTGCGATTTAAAGCTCTGAGTGGCACTGCAAGTATTATAATTTTTATGTACGTCATAATAAATATCACAGCCCCGCACTAGGGAAACCCTGTATCGCGGCCACCATGGACACGTACTTAGACAACCACAAATTACACCTAAACTCACGAGTGAAATAAATGTAGGCTATGTAATGTATGTATATGTAGGTTCCGGGAATCGACCTCTGCATGGCAGCCTAGCATGGTAACCGTTCAGCCACGGCAGAGACGTTGGCAGGGGCTATGAGTATGTGCGATAAAAAAAAATTCTATGTATTCTATATAGTAAATTGAGATACAATTTAACTGTTTTGTGCGTAATTGTCTGCTCTCCACTTATTGTAACTCCGTAATTGTTTGTATGGTTGCATAGTCGAGATCGCTATCTAGCAATAGGACCACCACCGCCAGTTATACCTTTCACTATGTCTTTGTATTCTCTTTTTAATTAATAGATTCAGGCGTTAGTTTGCGGAAGTCCATGTTAATAAAAATGGAAATAAATTAATTTCCTACTCCGCGAACCCAGGGAAAGTCGTGCAAAATTGCTGCGCTTGTGTTGAATATTTTTTCATGTAGTTAATTATCCCACAATAACACAAGCGCAACTACAGTCACAAGCCACCACCAAAAATATACCCGACACGTGTTTCACCTCTCCGCGAGGCATCCTCAGGGGCTGTTGACTGTTCGACACTCGGCCGAAGAGTGAGCTCGTTTTTTTTTATGAAGGATATGTTGCAGTTGGCCGCTGATGGCCTTGACTGCGCCACCGGATTAAAGGGCGAGCTGAACGGTCGGTGTTTTATACCCCGCTACCCCCAGTGTTGCTATTGTTGAAACCCGAAAATACTCGTAATAAAGGTGATGACGCTAAATTCAATTGTTCATTAATTATAAAGCGCTTGTTGTTGCACCTTTACCATGGCGCAGGTGAAAAGGTGTTGGTGGTCACCGCTTCGCCATGGTAGTTTAGTGGAGAATGATAGACGAGTCGTGGGTTGGTAAAAGACTGTCAATGTCTGTGTATGAACTGACTATATTTTGCTTGAGCTACTTATTTATACTAATTTGGTACGTGTGTCTTATGCTGATCCACAAGGCATGATTGTTACTTTTGCTTGCACCAAGACGTGCTTGAATGTCGGAAGAGGGTTAGACATTCTGGCACGTCTGTGGCTGCTACAGGGAGTTATAGGGAGTGCTATAGGGAGTTCTAAGAGGGTGGGCTAATTAACTGCACGAAAAAATATTCAACACAAGCGCAGCTATTTTGCACGATTTAACTTTCACTGGGTTCGCAGAGTAGCAAATTAATTTACTTCCATTTTTATGTCTTTTATTTATTTCACGTTTACTGCAGTTTATTGTTAGAAGAAAATGGGTTGTGACAATGCGACCGCTTTCATCGGCATTCCACCTTTTTGTCATGCTTTTCTCTGGTTCCTGGCTACCTACTTTGAATCGTTCTTAAATTTCTTTTCTTCTTCGTCACTTACTTTTCTTCTTTCCATCGCCACTCTCTGCTAAATTTCGGAAGCGAGCTCACATGCTCGACTTGACATAAAATTCTGACCAGTTAAATATGGAACCGAACTGCTTATAAAGCAAAGTATATCTGGCAATTACAGGCTCTTTTGAGGTAAGTTCCTTTTGACCATTACCTGTATTTAAGTAGGGAGTGTTTTTATACGATTGTACCTGTTTTTATATCATTATGTATGTTTTGTTACAACCTTTATTTATAGTTTACCTGTTCTTTTCCCTTTCTATACTCTTTGTTTTTATTTCTCCAATAAAATTAATGTGGACCGAGGATTTTATTTAATTACACGAGACCCGCGTGTCAGTTTTACGATTACTGCTTCTTTGTTTACATACTTTGTTTATTTATATAAAAACTGTCAGAAAAGGTCAGCAGTCTTGGCTCAGGTAGGGATCTGTCCGGTGTTTCCCAGACACGTCACAGGTTTGCGTCCCCGACCTCTCGAGCTATCGCTATTGCAGTTCCCACTCTTGTCCGTAGTAGCGGTGTAATTTATTTTCCTTTATATCCTTCCCACGTTTGTCATTTTATCCTGTCTTATTTACTCCCTATTCCCTGAATCCTTTCCGCCAATCCAAGATCTGCCATGCCGATGGATTGTTTACGTATTTTATAATCTGAAAAATATCAAGTATGGCGACGTTGAAAATATTGTCTACCCATCTCGCTGCAGGTGCACGAGAGTTATAGACATTACTTAGTAGATACCGTGCAGTTGCACTTCCTGAATTCACCGTTAAAATAGTTTCTGTTAAAGCTTCTACAGTATACCCCAAAGTTTTAGTAAAACTTTTCATCTTTGACTCCAGCTAAAGTTATATCCGCACCCATTCCGCACCGCACAATACGGGGATAGACAGCTAAGCTTGTAAAACTTTTTTGTTTTGAGAGTGGATGCAGGCAAGTTCTAATTGTATTCCACTTTATCAAAACTTAGTCGAGGTTGCTTAAGAGAGTTCTTTGTTGATGTTCTTTTAATAAGGCTCGTCTACATGATCGAGCGTCACTGCGCTTTGGTCACTTCCCTTATTTTACTTATCCTTAAGGGATCTTAAGGCCGCAAATTCGGGACGAGCGGAGCTTTCCAGGTTTGCGCGTACATTGTGATATTGGATGTATCCACAGAACAATAAATACAGTGGAAGTGGTTAGTTAGCGACCGACGCGTGCCAGCTATAGGTCTTGAAAGACCAATCTGAGCTCAGTCCGCCATTTTTGCTTTGTATGGTAAGGTTGTGTCATTATTTCGTGCCAATTCTTTAAAATCCTATATAAATTGCCTTATTGGGCTGTTTTGGAGTGCAAAAATGATAGCCGTACCAAAAATATTAACCCTGATGGTATTTCATATCGGAAAGTCTTCTTTTATGAAATTTTCAATTTTCTGTTTACCGAAATATTTTTTTTGTTACAAGAAACGAAAGTAAAGCTTATACCCCTGCAATATGTCACTTCTTGTATAATTCTAATTCCGCAATAAACCGCTAGATAACAGCACACTGATTGAAATTTAAATATAATACCAAAACGTCATAACTTGTAATATCAGGTAGTGATGGTATTCAACTTTCAACTATACGCCAACAGGGTAAAGTTTAAATTATATTAACAACCCAGAATTTGTTGCCTCTTTTTAAATTTGAAACTACGAGCAATGTTGTAATATTCCAAATTAAGAATGTGTGAGTTTTGGCAACATCGGTTCTACTTATGGCGCTTCCATTGCTTTTTTCCTTCCGTGGATGTATCCAACGCAAGATACACGTTTGAGTACAATATGCGTACATTGCGCCTAAACTTTGAACGCTCTGATGTCCGCGCCGCCCGTCCCGAGTTGCGGCCTAACACCTTTCTCACCCCGTGCTATCTTAATATATATATCCGCAATTTCTAACTATATTTTCTAGCAATAGACCTTCTTGTGAAAGAGTTCGTCCAGGGTAGTACAGTGGCAGTGCTATACCTATTCCTGCCTCCAAGCAGTAATATGAGCATTAATGCGTTCTGGATTTGAAGGGTGAGGGTGCAGGTGAAATTACAGGCATATAAAACTTTCAAACATATGTCTCAGTGTGACGGGGGTAGCGCCAGGGCACTGGCACTTCAGTTCTATGTAATTTAAATTTCGTGGTTCTATAACAGCTATGAACAGGCGTATCGCTTAACACCGGGCGTACGACTTGTTTGTTCCGTCACTAGGTATCAATAAAAAGTATCAGTAAAAAGAAACAAGCTTGAAACTGCCAACGTATTATATTAAATGATAAAATGTTCAAAATGTCATCCTTTAAAAAAAAACAGAAGTTAGAAATTAAAGTTTTGAGTAAGATCCGTTCTCACACCGCTATTCAGTACCTAGCTTAAAAAAAACTCGTTTAGTTTTTCCGTTGAATAAAGGTCATGTTAGGAAAAAAAATAAGATACATTAGGGTTTTTACATTTTTGCGTTGTCGAACGAAATTGTTTCTTTAAAATTGTATAACATGACGAGGGTCAGGGCGGAATCCGTCAATCTTTATTACCAAAGCCCGAACCGATATACAGGGCGCCCTACGGTTATGGGACACGGAGGAAAAGTTTTTATTCCGAACACTAAATAGGTATTGCAGATAAGATTCATGGAGTCATTATCAAAAGCAAATCGTTGTTGTTTCTTTTCTTTTTTTTATAATATTTTTTTATTATTTCGTTTTGTTTTTAGTGTTATTGTTGTCATACTTTCATTTCTCACTTTAAGTTGTACAATAGAAAATCTCTTGTGATTGTGCAATACAAAGATCGAATACTCAGAAAAAATTCCTTCAATCCGACCGGATTCGAACCGACGTCTTCTAGCATGCCGTGGCAGACGCTATACCAACTAAGCCACGGAACGAACCAGCGGACCTCACGAATTTTCTGTGTGCTTGTTGTCGTGTCTTCGTATTTGGTTTTTCAACGACATTTTAGTCGTAGCGCCTCCTATAGGAAATGTATGAAAGTAATTTGGAGGAATTTCACAAAAATAATTGAATATCAATTCAATAAAAATTTAAGTATCTTATTTCCAAAATACTGTATCATACTATACTCTAGCCAAATTCGATGTAGAATAAATGTACAAAACAATGTATAAAACAAATGAAGTAGTGCTGGATGATATGTGGTAAATAAATATCAAATAAAATCTTAAAATTTTGTTTCTTTTCATCTACCATTAGCAGTAAATATTAATAGGATGCAGACACTTATTTTTATTCTTAAATCATATGCATCAATAGGTGTTTTGGAAACTTTATTATAAGTGGCTAGGTAAGTATTCTACATAACCCAATTACCTACTTACCTATTAAAATTCCAATTAAGGAAGCAGTGGGCAGAGTAAGCCTTAATAATGAGCATTGAAAAAAATGTACTTTTCCTATGCCATCATTGGTTGCCTAGTAACGTATTGTTATTAAATATTCTACATAGAATTTGGCTAAAGTATAGTTTGAGAGTCAGAGCATCACGATTTTGTAACTACAATTACAATTATAATTAGTCTGATGTAACCCACTGCTACCTGCCACCTCCCGATCCTGAGCTAACTAGACCCAAGCTTTATCGTAAGCGTCTAGTTCGTAACGCCATCGTCTCCTTGGTCTGCCGAGGCGCCTTACGTTCCACTGGGCGATTACCTTGACCCACAGGTCTTCGTCAGGCATGCGGCAGACATGACCAGCCCAATTCCTTTCAGCTTCGCAGCTTTTTGAGCTACATCAGCAATCTGACGTTGGAAGCGCAGTTTCGTGTTCCGAATTCGATCGGTCCATTTCATCACGATTTTGTGATACTTCATTAATTTAACAAATAACTACAAGCAAAGACTTGCCTCTCGTAATTGAACCGACCAAATGCAAAAAGAAAACATTCTGTATGTTTATTTTATAGAGCCCTGGTATCCTAAAATACAAGCTATGCTTAGTTTATGTACCTTCTCTTACAAACATAATGTGGGACATGCTTGAAATTTTCTATATGTACCATTGACCTACCAACAAAATATGTTCCATTGTTGTGTGTGCGGAGTAAATATATTATTATTATTTTGTATATCTATTTTAGACTTGCCTCTCCCGGCGATATTTTGTTTATATGTAAAGTAGGAGGCAAACGAGCATAAAGGCCACTTGATGGAAAGTGGTCATCATCGCCCATGGACATCTGCAACATCAGACGAGCTGATTATGTGTTACCAGAGTTTAGGCTGCCTTTCCACCAGAGATGTGCAGCGGCGCGGTGAGAGGATGCGTTATGGACTCTTTTCAGCTATGTGCCGGCGGGGTTCGGTGTGGTGTGGTGAGCAGTAGCGATATGTCAGTGTCAATTAGTGTCATACTTTCAGTAGCTCTAGTTTCCGACACCGTTTTGCACACATTCCTCTCCCGCATCACTCGCACACATCTCTAGCTATTTTGTATGTACAAACACTTAGCTCCGCTGACCCTTTTCCACAGGAGCTGCGCTAAGCGAGGCTAGGAATGTAAGCAAATGGTATTAATGTAGAGAAATGCTTTAATAGTATCCGAGCGTATTTTTAACTTTAATTCTTCTCCCGAGTCTCTTGGTGGGTAAAGGTTCACAGGAAGATGAAGTAATCCTATTAGTCGATTTTTTCCTCGCACACCGCGTTACTACGTCGTACATCTCTGGTGGAAAGGCAGCCTGACGGCTCTGTAAACAAGCTTTTTGAAGAACCTCATGTTATATCTCAAAGGACATACTTCAGGAGCAAGATCATTCCACATCTTAGTAGCATTACTGAGTTCCGGTTTTGAAAGGTAAGAGTGCTGGTGAAATACGATCGTCACTTCTGGGATCGCTGGCCAGCACAACTTCTACCTCCGGCAATGCAAAACAAAGCAGTTGTTTAGTAGCAGTAGAGTTCGTCCAGGGAAGTACTACCACTTTACCCATTACTGTATTACGGTTTTGAAGGGTAAGGGTGCTGGTGAAATTACAGGCACATGGGACTTGCCAACTTATGTCTCAGAGTGACGGGCGCAGTGGCAGTGCCCATCAGATCTTTGCGATTTAAAGCTTTGAGTGATACTGCAACTGTTATTATGACAGGCGTGTAGCTTACCATCAGGTGCACGACTTGTTCGTCCCGTCAAGAAGGAACGAACTTAATGCCCGCGTGGTCTTTCAATACCATCTATAATATGGTGCTGGGCTCTACGTCTTTGGCGGGAGGTGTGATGGTGGAAACGAGACGGTAGCATCAGTTTGAAAAGTTCTTCTGAGCGCTCTCCATTACTGAGACGGTAGAACGCACACAGAGAGCCAACGTCTCTTTGTATACTCCAAAACGGTAAATCGTTATACCGGTATTCCCCGGCAAGTATTATGATTGTGCCGAACGAAAGGGTTAATTATAAGAATTAATTTCTTATAAGCAATGTAGTATCTTAATTTAAGTGTAAACCATTCAATTATACTGTACTTTTTGAAGGGTAAGGGTGCTGGTGAAATTACAGGCACATGGGACTTTTCAACTTATATCTCAGGGTCACGGGTGCAGTGGTGCCCGTTAAATCTTTGCGATTTAAAGCTCTGAGTGGCACCGCAACTGTTATGGACAGGCGTGTCGCTTACCACCATGCGCACGACTTGTTCATCCTGTCACTTAGCGTCATAAAAACAGAAACAAACTTGAAACTGCCAATTATCTACGGTATTTGGAATAAATTTATCAAATGATCTAAATGTGATTTTTTTTAACCAACTTAAAAAAGGGGAGATTCGATCAATTCGACTGTTTTTTGACGCTGCTTGTAAACCGATTTCGATGATTCTTTTTTTTTTGGAAAGAGGATACCTTAGTATTGATCTGATTTCGTGCACTTTTCAATAACCAGTTTCAATAAAACTTGGCAAGGAGATGTAATTCCACGAAATTTTGAGTTTAAAAAAAATCTTGTATGCAAATTTTTAATCTTTTGATGAGTTCACTGCCACAACAAGACACAACAAGTTAAAAAATACACTTTTTAACTTGTTATGATGAAATATAACCGACCTTTTTATCAAATAAAACAGTGTGTTAGAATACTAGCAAATATACCAAGAACAGAGAGCTGTGAACCATTTTTAACCGACTTCAAAAAAGGAGGAGGTTCTCAATTGGATTGTATGTTTTTTTTTGTATGGGTGTTACGCGATAACTCCGGTATTTGTGGACCGATTTTCATGATTCTTTTTTTTGTTGGAAAGGGGGTACTTCCATAGTGGTCCCATTTTGTTTTGAAGGAAATCATCCACCTCTAAGGGTGGCTGCTCATGCATGAAGATTCATTTTTATAAATAGCGTCTAAATTTTCTTAAGAAGCAATTATTTTAATGGTTGATTTTGCTATTTCTCCAATTCAAGGCGTTTTTCTCTCAATATTCTTTGAGTAGTGAGAACCGATTTTTATTATCTCCAGTGTCAAGTCCTGTAAAGTGGCGAATTTAAGGATATTTCAATAAAACTTAGCAAATAGACGTAACTCCACGTACTTTTGAGGTCGGTTTTTTTAGTACTCTGTACTGAGATTATTTAAAAAACATTTTGACTTAAATATATTTTAGAACCTAAACTTATATTTGGTAAGTTCATAAAAAGTAAATCTGTATTAGATTTCTCATAGATGGCGCTACGACTAAAAAGTCGTTGAAAGACCAAGCACAAACACACGACACAAGCACATAGAAAAATTCGTGAGGTCCGTTGGTTCGTTCCGTAGCTTAGTTGGTATAGCGTCTGGCACGGTATGCAAGAAGACGTTGGTTCGAATCCGACCGGATCGAAGGAATTTTTTTTGAGTGTTTTTTCTGAGTGTTCGATCTTTGTATTAATAATTATAATAAACTAGTGGAGTAATTTCACAAAAAATAATTGAATATCAATTCAGTAAAAATTTAGTTCATAAAAAGTACCCATCTTTTTGAAATTGGAAAACGCGCCCCAACCCCATCCAACAAGATACGTAAATAATCTTGTAGTACCGACGGACATCAAAATTAAACATGCATGAATCGGACCCATACGCAATGTCAATAAAAATATACAACAAACTGCCCAATCATACAGAACAAGATAATAAATTCATTAATAACTTAAACATACGACAAAAACACAACATTCTACATCACAGAAGATTTAAATGCTTATTTTAGTTTATATGCGACACGGCAGGTACTCACTCAGTTTTAGGGTCCACTCAAAATTAGCGTCGGCGTAACAACCTTTTTTCGACGGTGACATTAGCTGAGCGGATCCTCTTACGAGTACATGCGCCACAGCCGCACACTACTACTTAGTATACAATAGTGCTGAATATTTAATGTGTGTAAACACGTTGTCGTCATTTCATTACCTTTTATTAAGATTTTATTTTTATTTCATTTTTTAACCGACTTCAAAAAATGAGGAGGTTCTTAATTCGACTGTATGTTCTTTTTTTTTCGTATGTATGTTACGCGATAACTCCGGTATTTGTAAACCGATTTTCATGATTCTTTTATTGTTGGAAAGGGGGTACTTCCATAGTGGTCCCATTTCTTTTTGAAGAAAATCATCCACCTCGAAGGGTGGCTGTTCCCGCATGAAGATTAATTTTTATAAATAGCGCCTAATTTAATTTAGGAGCAATTACTTTAATGGTTGATTTTGCTATTTCTCCAATTCAAGGCGTTTTTCTCTCGATATTCTTTGAGTAGTGTCGTAGTGAGAACCTATTTTTATTATCTCCAGCGTCAAGTCCTGTATAGTGGCAAACTAGGGGATATTTCAAATAAACGTAATTCCACGTACTTCTGAGGTCGGTTTTTTTAGTACTCTGTACTGAGATTATTGTTATTCTATTTTATTTTTGTTTGAATTTAGCTTTATTTTTTTGCATCTTTCTTACTATGTATTTTTTTTTATAATATCAAGTGACCAGACGAACAAGTCGTGTGCCTCTTGGTAAGCAACACGCCTGTCCATAACAGTTGCAGTGCCACTCAGAGCTTTAAATCGCAAAGATCTGAGGGGCACTACCACCGCGCCCGTCACTCTGAGACAAGTCGACAAGTCCCATGTGCCTGTTATTTCACCAGCACCCTTACCCTTCTAAACAGGAACGCAGCAATGCTCATATTACTGGTTGGCGGCAGAAATAGGTGAGGTGGCAGTACTTCCCTGGACGAACTCTTTCACAAGGAGCTCTACTGCTGATTTTGTTTTCTAGCATTGTGGCTTTTTGTATCAAATGGTTTCTATTGTATTATATTATTTTCTAAATAACTCTCTTACTAACAAAAACAACTGTGCACTCATTGACTTTCGGCTGTACGTATGTTTCATATTTCTCCGTCAATTGTAGATCGTATTTGAAATTTTTGTTTTTTGTTTGAAAGGGTACACTCTTATGGCGGTCCCATTGTCACCAAGTCACAATTTGATGAGGGGATCCATGGAAATCGAGAAAAAGCCTCAAATTTTAAAGACATACATTGACATACCGATTTCCCCATGAATTGTGGACCGATTTGGAAATTATTTTTTTTTTTAATTATTTGGAATTGTAATTCTGTCGAGGTGGTCCCTGATGCCAACGGTGCCGTTCCGGGTTCGTTTCGGCTATCACAAATTAAAAAATATATACTGCAAATAAAAGTTGACATTTCACTTATCACAATACATGTAATCAACGAACCACCGTCACCATGACAACCAGAAAAAAACTATTGCCACCATTGACTTACAATTGTAAGTCAATGATTGCCACTAAGAATTCGGAATCTGATGAAGGGAAGCCGTTGAGCAAAGTTTTGAGGTCATTTTTTTTGTTCAATAATAAAGTTACCATTATTATTATTCCTCGTGTTAATGTTATGCCTGTCACTATTATTCATGAATATATTATTATGTGATATATATAATGCTTAGAATAATAACGCATAGAAACCTAGCCCGCACACGCTAAGTGAGGCAAATTGAAACGCGCCCAATGGGCCTACACGAGCGGGCGGGCCTTCAGTGCTCAAGGTCAACTTGCACCGCGAACAGCTCAAGAATTTTAGCTAAAAATGACGAAATATGCGGTAAATGAGTGTAAAAATACGTTAGACAAACATAAAATAGATACTAACATCACATTCCACAAGGAAGTAACGCGTTTCAACTTGTATTGTTATATAAATATTAACTAAAACCGAAAATTAACCTACTACGAAAACTAGTCTACATGAATTTGATTTTTGCCTCACTAGTGACAGTTCGTTTGATATGAAACAATCATTCTATGCGTTATTATTCTAAGATACAACGTATATATATGTGTAATGTTTTCGTGTTTATTTGTCGCGTACACTGCAGAGCTAAACCGTTTTGATAACTTATTTATATGTGGACCCCATTGCAATATAAACTACTTCCATTGATTAGCGCCATCTAGGTATAAGATGGAATTTTGACCTTTTCGAAATTACGATGTGTGGTGCTGAGATTAGAAAATCCTCTTAAAATTATTGGTCCATAATGTTACATAGGATAGAAAAGGCTTAAAACTAAGTTAACACCGAATTATGAACCCCGTAATATACGTTACTCACTATACGTGCATATATACATTATATTATGATAAAGATAACTTTTCTTAAACGCAATCTTCGTGGAATTAATCATAAGCCTTGGAAAGAAAATTGACCGACGATGGCGTCAGGCGGTCTGACTCTTGCTGTATGAAGGTTACACACAAGGTAAGGTTGTTTGTCAAAAACTTTGTGTTGACCAATGTCCCATTTAATCCTAGTTGGATATGCGGTTATTTTTCAGTTTTATACACAAAAACTGCTTTGGAGAAGTAATCAGAAAAATAATGTAAAATGTAATTGGAAAGAATATTTGTTATAATAAAAAAGTTAAATAGATCAACGACTTCAATCTATAGACAAACAGTTCCAAACAAAACACTATCAATAGTGACAGTGTTATGTTTTAGTGTTCAATTTTGTCAAAGAGTATCAGTACCGTAGTACCGTCGACAGACGTAACAGTCTATACCTATTGGGAATGACCTAGACGGGATGATAATATTGAGTGTTTACCATTGACTTACAATTATATGGACGTCGGGTCAGCGCTAAAAAGTGTCCGAACTAATAGGGCGTTAAAATCGTATACAGAGCGTCATTCACGCTCTAGTCTTCGTTTGTTCGACTGACAGCGAAGCAAGCAAAATTAGACAGTACTGCGATGACATTACAATTTAAATTCAACGTTTTAGCTTTTTCATATTCCTTTACATGTCACTACGTTTAAATAGGTTGACTTGGGACATTTTTTTCGTGGTTTTTGTATTAGACCCGTCGTCCATTTATTTGTAAGTCAATGGTGTTTACCAATGATATTTATCCATAGTTGGGGAGTTAAAGTAAAGCCCCTAGCAAAGTCGCTATTAGTTGCCTAATACATTTCAGTTTGCTTTGCCCCAGTGTCCTTCCGTTTACTATTTATAAATTATTATTAAAAAAAAGAAAAATAAATTAAGTAAAAGAAAAAATATACAGTCGAGTTGTTGAAATTATCTAGGTTATTTTATGTATTTTTCCCTGCGGAAAGACAAAGATCTTTAGACAATGCAGCCTAGTCAAGTACATAGATATCGTTGAGCCTAGTCTTTTTTAATATTTTTTTAAATTTATATGGTAATCTCTGTCGTTTATTAATCTAAGATTTATGTTTTGTCTTGTTTTAACACGCGTCATTACATGCTTGCAAAACGAGATGCCTAGTATGAAATTTTGTATACTGTTTCGTGATTATCAAATATTATAATGCACAATCAAAAACCACAACATTGCTTACCGAATCAATGTGAATAATTTAAAACTTTAAATTTATGTTCACACAATTAGGCAAATAGAAATATGAGCAACATGCGGAGGTAAAATAATTTTCAAAGAGGACCGCATCTGCGTTCGCCATCTTGAATGTTTGGCAACCAACTAAATGATGTGAAACACAGTGTGTGTATGGAACGCCGCATCTAGTATGCTAGTATATAGATATCGTTGAAATAGATAAATATTTATGTGAAATAACAACTATTTGTGTTTTTTAATTAATAAAATAATATTTGAATAGTCAACCGTGACCATGGGACCTGTAAAGGGCCCGAAACGTCGGTTTGTTTGAAAAAACAAATATACGCGATTTAAATCCGGAAAAATAGTTTCATTCCTATTTGAATAGTATTTATTTCTGGTTTTAAACGGCTTTTTTGCCATAGCGCCATGTGTGAGAAATTCATGAAAGTTTTTTCTTCACTCTGTACTTTATACGGTTACCTGCGTCCGACAAGAGATGTCGCTGTATTAATTGCAATACCTTATTGAATACCATGAAGTTTTTACTTCCATGATTTTCTTTTTTTTTTTAATTAACCGCTAGTTTGGTGTTATTATTGATACAAAGATCAAACAAACACAGAAAAATATCTTTAACCTGACTGTTACATTTGTAATCTGTTAACATAAAACACAATAAACAAAGATATGTCACAGAATTCACTATTGGCGTATTATTCTTGTAGTTTTTCGCCGCTTGATATTTCTTCTGAAAATAAGCTGTATAAATTTTGGATTGAGGACAGTAGCCAGTAGGCAACACATGTCTAGTGTGTTTACCTACCAATGACGTCACACGTTCTGAGCTGTCATGTAGTGCTGTTTCCTCGGCAATATGTTTTATTTATCGCATTCAAACAATTAGTTAGGAGGTTTGAACAGCTTTATTAATTTTAAGTTTTGAGCTTTAAGAAGAACAGATAAAATGAAGTAGGTGTCTACACTGAACTTGTATTTGTATATCAGCTTTATATGTTTTAACAATCATTACTATAATAACGCTTCTCTTCCCCCAAAAGATGGGGTAAGGCGAACCGTGATCGTATTTCTTATAAAGGTAATCTCAAGATTTCACAACTATCAAATTTGTTTTATCTGTATTTGGAGCGTAACGACATTTCGTTAAGAAAAAAAATGATTTAATTCTGGCAACAACGACCACATTGAAATATGTGCTAATAATGTCAAACAATATAATCCGAGCATTGATCTACCAACAAAAATATGAGTTAAATAGGTAACGAAAATAAAATAAAATGAACCAATCAATTGAAATAAAGTTCTTAGGTTTACGCGATTGTTACACATAGGAAATGAAACTATTTTTCCGGATTTAAATCGCGTACATTTGTCTTTTCACACAAACCGACGTTTCGGGCCCTTTACAGGTCCCATGGTCATGGTCATGGTCCTGTCAACTGTGACCATGGGACCTGTAAAGGGCCCAAAACGTCGGTTTGTTTGAAAAAAACAAATATACGCGATTTAAATCCGGAAAAATAGTTTAATTTCCTAATTGAAATAAAATTAAATAAAAGCCAAAATTCAAATTAAAATTACAAACAGAAACAATGAAATAAAATAACTGTAGTTTATTGATGTCTAAGTCGATTGCCTCTATAACCGGCACCATAGTGGGCATGTTTATCACAACATAGGCGCAATCTAACATGCCAGCGATCATAGCCAAGGCGATATTGGAGCTTTTGCACATAACGTTGTGTGGAAGCAATCAGTGCATGCCGCCGCGAAGTACGCACGTAGTCCTAAACTTAAAACAGTTCAAACTAAATCTGGTTATCTGTTTTAATGACTCGGAGACGATAGTGCTAAACTTTTCAGATTATAAGTTATGGCTTCAAGTTCCCTCTTCAACCGGTGTCTCTCTTACCCCTATTATGGTTAATTTAAATTTATTTTTAATATTAATGACTTTAATATATAAGTTCCGCACATTTATGAATCTTAATAGCAATACCTCTAGCAAACGGTAAAAGAGAATGTGGTGGTGAAATTGCAAGTTGACATAGTTTCACTGCCCTAGCAAAGCGCGTAGTCACCAAACCATATTGGGCAGACTATGGCCTAAACCTTTCCCTTAGAGAAGATCCGTGCTCAGTAGTGTGACGTATTATAGGTTGATGATGATTATGTGCAATGAAGTGTATGTAAACTTTATTTATAATGAAGTAACGTCAATATTAGTATATGATGTGCATGCTCAACACGCTATAACCGGTTGCCTGTGAATGATTCGAATGTTAAACACGCATAATACTAAAGATAATCAAGTGAATAACTCTTTGAAAGTAGGTCACCTTTCACAAACGAGGATTAACCTGGATGAGAATTGTAGCAGGCGTATTCCAAATGAACTGTTCCTTAAAATATGTAGTTAATTATAAAGTGTTAAATTTGATACACACATGGACAGCCCATTATTAGATTGCGAAAAAAATATTGGCTCCCAATATGTTACCACCATTATGTGTAGGTACCAAATCAGTTGCAATGGTAATCAGGGCTCGAAATTGCAAAGACCTTAAGGGCACCACTACTGCATCCATCACCCTGAGATATAAAGTTGACAAGTCCCATGTGTCTATAATTTCACTAGAACTCCTACCCTTCAAACCCGAAATAATGATATAATGGTCATATTGGTGACAGAACTTTGTCAAAAAGAGATTTGCAGCTACTCAATTCGTCTTAGGCAATCACCGTACTTATTAACGCAGAATCGCATTAAGCCGGACAGAAACTCTTGTATAATAAAGCTGGAAGCAAATTTCCGATTCCTCACACAGCCGACGACGGCGACGGCTGATGAACTTTAGGGATAAATCGCACTCATCGATGTGGAGTCGCATTAAACCGATCAGAAAAAGCTTTAAGTTGATGAGCGTAAGAGCAAAAAAGACATTGCGCGTTTTGCATCGATTTATACGAACGCGGCTACACAGGTCGGCAATGAATCTGCTTATTGCGAACTTCCAATCGCTGATCCTAGTTTAGAAACAACAATTGGCGCGTTGCCGCCCGTACGTATGTCGGCGGCGAATAGGCTTAATGCGACAAATTTGGTTAAAACATGATCGCCTCAAGCCGATTCAGCGTCGATAACTGTGGTTTATCTCTTAGAAGAGCTGACGTCGAAATAGAGGGAGTGAGTGGGGATAAACACTCTTTAGTTTACAATAACTGAACAAACATCATTATTTCTATATCCAGTTTTAACATATTTTGGAACAATAGTTTTTAAAACTCTTAGTTGCAAGTTATATGTCGAACCATAACTACTTAAACCGTAACCAGTTACAGAGTCAGCTGGGGCCATATACATTAACCTTAATACATCATTACACTGCTTTGCAGACGTGTGCAGGTTTCCTATTGATGTTTTCCTCCACCGAAAAGCTCATAGTAAATTCCAAATTAAATTTCGCGCGTAAATTCCGAAAAACTTTGAGATGCAAGAGGGTCGAACCCGGGCTTGCATCTCCAACATTCCGTCCAACATTCAGACCATTCAACATTCCGGTATTTATATTATGTTAATACAAAATAAAAAAAAGTAATACCGGAATGTTGGATGGCGGGAATGTAAAAAAAAACATAAAGTTTCGATATCTGTGGGAAGGCAGTAAAGACGCATTGAAATCGAGAAATCCCTCAAAGCGAAATAGATACGCCCGTTCATTATATAGCAAAAGTCCATTTGTAACGCAACTGAGTAGCGAGTGCTTTGATGAAGTAACCATTTGTTATTGATTCATGTTTCGTATTTGCGAAAACGAAAAATGGGAGTTGTAATTCGAATATTGAATTAATTTCCTAGTTTACATAAATGTATATGTCCTAGAAATTATTTATTGCTTTTATAGTGGATTTAGTAGCAGTAGCGCTTTTTGCATAGTCGCCATCACCATCTGTAAGCCAACTTCTAGTCAAGCTTAATTGAACAAGCCTAAATACGATAGAATATAATAGGATACGTTTATTTACCAGAATACAGTATTAATAAAGGTTTTAAATAAAATTAGGTGTGTACAGATGCGCAAATGTTGATAGGACTTCATGTTCGGTCTCTACCGTTAAACGCACTTCAACTTAATGTAAATTTAATGACCGCGTGAACGGCGAATTGGCTTAATGTGACAAATGTGGTTAAACACGATCGCATCAAGTCGATTCCGCGCATTGACTTACAAATAAATGGACGACGGACGGGTAATACAAAAACCACGAAAAAAATGTCCCAAGTCATCATATTTAAGCGTAGTGACATGTAAAGGAATATGAAAAAGCTAAAACGTTGAATTTAAATTGTAATGTCATCGCATTACTGTCTAATTTTGCTTGTTTCGCTGCCAGTCGAACAAACGAAGACTAAAGCGTGAATGACGCTCTGTATACGATTTTAACGTCCTATAAGTTCGGACACTTTTTAGCGCGGACCCGACGTCCATATAATTGTAAGTCAATGATTCCGCGTTACAAGTTTAGTGACTAAGTGGCATAGTCCTCTAAAATATCAAATTTAAAGAAAAAACACCCTATCTGTAGAGACATTTAAAAACCTCTGTGATCAACCACCTAGAACGGAGCTTGCGCTTTACCGAACAATGCTAATACAAATTTATAACACTAGAATGATTATCATATTATTCAATAACACGAGTGATTTAGCTCATTGGCTTCCATTGGCTATAGTATCTATGTATAAGTATTACATGGTTTCATTATGAATTTCATTTAGAGTTAGGCCACACGAGCGTGATTTTGTGAGTTGTGTAAACATACCTATTTAGCTTCATACATATCTGCCCAATGTGTTCTTTCTAGCTAAGGCATCGAGTATATAACCAAAAATAGAGACGAAATACTGGCCATCCATCCCTAGCAACACATCAGGCAAATGGGTCATATATAATTTTTAAATATCAACTCTCGTTTGCACTGAAATCACAAATTAGAAAGCGTTTTATATATAATTAGTACAGCGCTAGCAGCTGATCTGTGTGTATGTCTCCGTATATTCCAAAAATATTATGTATTTATTGTAATAAGGATAATCTGTAACTATTGGGAGGCTGTTATATTTGGTGGTGTGAGAAAAACAGCAAAACGTTTGTTTTGTAATTAGATTTACAAAACAAACGGAATCACATTTCATCGGTAAATAAATATTAAATATGTAACTTTTAAATTTTCGTCCATTATAGCAAAGCTCAAGTTAAACTGGTCGATTTGAAGTGAAACAATTGACGACATCCGTCAATTGTTTCGAATTCAGGCTGGCCAATCGGAGCGCAGAAAAGTTTTCAAACAAATTAAATGACATTTCGTTTCTATTTCTGGTTATATACTCGATGAGCTAAGGTTATCAATTGTTAATCGTAGAAAATTATATGTGTCAACTTCATCTACGGTATCAGCATTACTACATACGCAACTATACACTATACATATGCAACTACATAGTTGCAATGCTTAATTTGGAGACTGTTATGGTTCCGGTATTAGATTAAGGTTACCATATTGTTGTTTTAGGGGACTGTATACTCGTAGATGACCGACAACTGCTATGAAAGAAGACGTGAAAGGTACGCTTTTTAAAGCTTTTTATCAATCAATGTACTCGAGTGGTCTATGGGTTAGATATACACAGCGCACATACAACTCAATAAGAGTACAGTACAATAACTTCTTCAGGATGCTGTTGGGACTGTCACTTCACTGCAGTGCGTGAGGCATGTTTGCTGTAGCGCGTGACAGCGGCAATGGCATCCTGAAGATATTTGCCCATCGTTTTGCAAGTACAGTTTTAAAGTTTTGTATTAAGATCATTGCTGGTCAAATTATGTAATCGTTTGTGCATTTTCTTAACTTGTTGTTCAACATTTAAAATATTTGAATCTATCTTTTCAAAATTCATTGTAATCATAGTTCTAAGATTTTCTTTTGTAACAAACACCATTATCTTATGAGCAATGGCCTGAAGTAAATGGTTTACTATTATTATAATATTATAATGGTCAGTCCCATATCTTACTACTTAAGTTTTGTTTATAGTGTCCGTCCGTATCAATCTCTTGGTTATGCGGGAAGGGCACTGTGTGCAAACAAGTCCGCACCGAGACCATATAAGTCAGGTCCTAACCCCAGATCATACCGTTTGCTCGAACTTCATCCGGTTCTCTATAAAGCTAATGCCTTAAGTGCACGTACAGCACCTTCCCTATTTTCCACAAAGGTACCGGAGCTGCAGGCGGTCACTTACCGTCAACTGCACAACTAGCGGCTGCCACCGCTGAGGCGTCGACTACCAAACTCCTCATTAGTGGCGGAGCTGTAAGACACTTCCCGATGCCGAAAAACGTCGTCTCTCCAGTTCCCAAATTCCTACACTACTGGAGGGACCGGAGAATGTATAGCTCATCCTCTGCTAGCTCTCCAGGTTAGTGCCGACGATATCGGTAGCAGTGTTCTGCGACAATAACCGGACATAGCTCCCGACTTAAAGGGCAACCAACGTGCCCCACGCGTCTCCGCGCCTCAGATCCTCGTCTAGACCACCACTAAGATACGCTATGCACCGGGGCAGACGAATGTGTTCATCCCTGCAGCTAACCACAAACCCGGGCGAGTCCATACCCAAGTCCGGGTTCGTCAGAAACGCCCGTGAAGACGTATCCTGGCCTCACCTGGGAGCCCGTAGTCTCCCCGGAACTCCCTATCTCTCGGGTCGGTAGATAGGTACAACTGCTATGGACAGGCGTCTGGACGTCAAAAATGTCTGCACCTTAACTTTAAACAACGTGTTTTAACATGTTTATCGATAAACAAACCTCTTTTACCCGCCATTTATCTCTATTTGAGGCTTATTGTGTGAAGGAAAAGTGTAGCAGGTGTAAATTGTGTTACGAGTGGGCTGTTAGTGTCACATGCGGGAAGTGGTGCCATTTTCGAGTTTATTTTATGCTTCTAAGTACCTTTTACGTTTAGATTGCTTAAAGTGTTTAAATCGTTTCTGTAGTGGCACTTATATGTATTTATTTAATAGTATATTATTATAGTAGATCTCCTTGTTAAAGAGTTCGTCGAGTGAAGTACTGCTACCTTGCCTATTTCTGCCGCCATGCAGTAATGTCAGCATTACCGTGTTCCGGTTTTGAAGGGTAAGGGTGCTGGTGAAATTACAGGCATATGAGACTTGTCCACTTGTATCGCAGAGGTGGCGGGCGCAGTGGCAGTGTCCCTCAGTTCTTTAAAATGTAAAGCTCTGAATGGCACTGCAACTGTTATGGACAGGCGTGTAGTTTACTACTGTTATTGACAGGCGCACGACTTGCCCGTCCCGTCTCTTAATATTATTAAAAAAAATATTATATACGTTGAAATTGCCTAGCCTTTCTTTTTTCAGAAATGTTTTCAATGTTCGATCTTTATATTAATAATCATAACAAAAGTAGTACTGCATTTAAATATTTAAAAGAGTTTCTTACCTTTTTGTTATGATACCTAGTGACGAGACTCTCGAGACTTACGCCTGTTGGTGAGCGACGCGCCTGTCCATAACAGTTGCAGTGCCACTCAGAGCTTTAAATCAAAAAGATCTGACGGGCACTGCCACTACGCCTATCATCCTGAGACATAAGTTGACAAGTCCCGTGTGCACGTAATTTCACCAGCCTCACATAGGTGAGGATGCCAATCAAAAGGGGCAGTATAGATCAATATAGTACACTATTCAGTTATACAATTTATAAAAAAGGAACGAAATTGCTCTTAGTCCATTTGATAAATCGAGTCTTAAGATTATTAATATTTTCCTACTTCCCCCGGTCAATAACCTGGAGACCATTTGTCTTTAACCGACTCCAAAAAAGGAAAAGGTTTTCAATTCGATTGTATTCTTTTTTCTTCTTTTCGCATCGATATATTTGTTTTTGTTTTTTTTTAAAAGTTTCATTTCCTACGTGTAACAATCGCGAAACCTAAGAACTCGATAGCATATTATTAATTAATTTTTATAATTATTTTTGCATAGGTAACCATTAACTACTAATTATTTTATTGTTAAATATAGAAAATCTTTTTTTAAGCTGTAACATATTATTTGTAATAATTGTACTGCCTTCGTGGCCGAACGGTTACCATGCCGGAGTGCCACCCAGGGGTCTAAGGTTTGATTCCCGGATTGGGAGAAATATTAGTATGGTCTACATTTATTTCTCTTGTGAGTTTGGGTGTAATTTGTGGTTGTCTATGTGTGTGTCCATGGCACCCGCGACACAGGGTTTCTATTATCGATAGTTTTATAATTATTAAAATATATATATATATATATATATGTAAAGAAATTTACTATGAAGAATGTATAGATTTAGATTCCTTTTTCAATGCTTATTTTATTACTATAATAGCTTCATTTACATATGTTTTGTTTTACTTGCACTGTATTAGATTGAGTTATACAGAAATAAATTTATCTTTGTTTTATCTATATACACTGGAATGTGTAAGATACTCGCTGGTCGTTGCCCATAGCGTGTATGCACCAAACGCACAAGCACGTATAAGAAAGGAATGGTACGTTGCATCGTGTAGAGAGGCTCCTTTCGTGCACCCCGTGTTTTTTTTTGTATGCATGTTACACTGTGGAGGTGCTGCTGGTGCTGCTGGGGGCGTTCTGGCGGATTGTAATGGTGTGTAGCCTGGATAGCAGTAATAGCCTCCGCAGCCTCGCAGCCTCCAACATGTTATTTAGTAAATTTAGCAATTCAAACGTTGAAAGTCCAGTTTATAGATATTTAATCGGTTTTAACAAATATAGTCTTTAAAATGTAAACTGTATAAATATAGCTAGTAAACGATTCAAAAAGTTAAATAATGGTGTGCTCGCTAACGCGGTCGCGCAGAGAGTGACGATAGAAAGAAACAAAATCAGAATGCGAGGTAGAATGGAACAATTTTAAATTTAAATATGAGTAGAAGAAGAAAAAATTATACGATACGAATGGAGAGAGGCGATACAAAAAGGTGGGATGACGGTATAAAGAGGTCACACCGTCACAACACGATTGCTCCGATATTTGTATACCGATTTCGATGTTACTTTTTTTGTTAGAAAGAGGTATTTCAGTAATGGTCTCATCCATATTTAAAGAAAATATTCCACCTCTAAATGAGGCCATGAGAACCATAGTGGCCTAACTCATTTTTTTACAATATTGAGTTTATGATTTTTTCCAGTTCAAATTGATCATTTTGATAGAACCAGAAAGGCCTAAAAGTGATACAACGAATTTTCAGTAGATGGCAGCATAATCATTGTTATGGTTTTTAGTCTGTGATCTAAATTTGAGGTGCCATACTGGCCTAAGTAAGATAGGCCACTATGGCTTGTCCACTGAATTAGGCCACTATGGTTCTCATGGCCTCAAATATGGCAAATTATGGGATAAATACGGTTTATAGAATTTTACCCACTTTCCACTATCTGATGTCAATAAAACTTGGCAAAAAAATGTCATTCGACCAACTTTTGAGATCCGTTTTTTTTGCATAAAAATGTTTACTTATTACTTTGAATTGTGTTATTATACTTTTTATTAACAATGACCACCCATTATATCAACTGCCTCCGTGGCCGAACGGTTACCACGCCGGACTGCCATGCAGAGGTCTTGGGTTTGATTCCCAGGCCGGGAGAAATATGTGTATGGCCTACATTTATTTCTCTCGTGAGTTTGGGTGTAATTTGTGGTTGTCTATGTGTGTATCCATGGCACCCGCGACACAGGGTTTCCCTAGTGCGGGGCTATGTTGAGTGTGTGCGTTATTATAATAAAAAAAAAAAAAATATTCACACTGACCGAGAACAGTGATTAATCATGCATTTTATTTTGTGGTATCAAGTGGCTGGACATTGTCCATTTGATGCGGGCATTATTAATACAGACCGACTGTTGTTCACTAGACCGGACTTATCAAATTACCCGTAACAAATTATACGTTAATTAAGAAATTGAACTCACAAGTGTACTCCGTCACGGGGATTCAAACCGTGGACCTCTAAAATTATGAAATATAATCTGTCCATGCTACTATTTACTAATAAATTAAGTTATAAGCTCGTGTTAAAACTATAATAATTAATTTCAGCTCCAAATAATTCTTGAGAAAATAATACACAAAAAGAAACACAAATCTGGTATTTTCATTGGGTCGTTAGGCACATCCTTTGTTGAGTTCGCCCTCTATCAAGCTAGTGAAGTACAATCGAAAAAGTAACTATCGACATGATCACGGAAAAAACCAATGGGAGTGCCTTAAGAGGGAGCAGAGGAAAAAGTCCTAATCTTCGATTTGATTTTAGAGGGGTATACCCACTTTAAAGTTTAAAATAAAATATTGTATGAGTAACTCACGATATATTCAAGCATAGACATTAATCAGAAACATAAAAAAATAAAGTTTCCTCGATAGATAAAAATCACGAAATGACCTCTAATTTTCACATTTTTTCGATTTATCCTCGAAATGCTACAGGTTATTAGGACAAAAATTAGATAATTAATTATATTTATGCATGATCGACAACTGTCACTACGGATTTTTTTAATCCCTTTGGTTTTAGAGTTATTCCGCTAAAACGAATTTGGTACTTTTAATGCGCAAAATTCAACATCTCCTGTCGCATGTCACGCGAACTTCAGGCATATATTTGTTTCACAAATTTGGGCGGAGCCAACGTCAAAACTTTTTTGGCATGGGAAGCCTCCATTACTATCAGAACCGGTGTCGCCAAAACTCACACATTCTTAATTTGAAGGACTACAAAATTACGATATTAATTGGGCGTAGTTTCAAATTTAAAAAGAAATAACAAATTCTGGATTGTTAATATAATTTAAACTTTACCCTGTTGGCATAACTTTGAAAGTTCAATATCATCTACCTGTACCTATTATTGCAAGTTACTACGTAGTAATATTATATTGAAATTTCAATAAATCTAGCGGTTAATTGCTAAACGGCGACGAATCGGAGTTATTAATTTAGTTCTACAAGAAAGTAGCGACTATATCGGGCGTGCGTGCGTGCGTTCTTGCGTGCGTGCTAGCGTACGTGTGTGTGTGGTTCCGTGAATGTGCTTTTGTGTGTTTGTGCTTCTGAGGATGTGGTGTGAGTGAATGTAGCATAAAGGGAAGTAATTTATCTTAATTATACAAAAATTTCGACATACAAAGTTACAGATGTGTGGCAAAAGAAAAAGTGAAAGACGAGTTGTAAAAGTGGTTCGAAGTGGCACTGGGATTTTGTACACACACCACTCAATGAGCTGTTTATAATTCTGAGATTTTAATGTTGTGCTGTGAGTAGATGTCACAGCTTTAAGTATGTATAGCTGACGAACTCTCAAAACTTTGCACTCTGCGTATAGTTTATCTGTGCTTTACTCAAAAAGTTTGCGAAGCATAACTTTGAGCACTGCCCGTTGAGTCTTTTCGAGTTCCATAAAATATGTTCTGGGTGCACCACCCCAGACTTTGACACAGTAACTAAGTAAAGATTGACTTGATTGATATTAAAGCTTTATAAACTAAGAGTAAAATATTCGATTGAGCCGAGTGTCTGATACATTTCATTATGAATATATTTTTCCTAATGCGTGCTGAGAAATCAGCTATATGAATTTTGTATGACAGATGGTCGACCAAAATAACTCCGAGATATTTCAAGTATTGTGAACGCTTTATTTCTAAACAGCAACAAGAGGGAGTACTGGTAGAGTTAGAGCTGCAAGTGTGGAGTTTTAACAGTATAGAAGAAGGTGGTGCGAAGCTTGCGTTTTATGAAATGTAATATATTTTGTTTGGAAATATTTAACGTCAACAGGTCCTATCTAGCCAGTCTGTTATCGTATTCATACCTTTTTTCGCTGTCCTGTACACATCTTCTCAAGATGAGTTCAACAAATATGAAACGACTGTATCATCAGCGTAACAAACAACATCAGCTCCAGCTATTGATAGTTCTAGGATATCCCTCATGTATATAATAAAAAGAGTTAGATCCAAGATACTTCCCTGAGGCACGCCAAACTTTACAGGCAGCTGGTCACTCATCTTTAAGCCGATTTTAACACATTGACTTCTATCCGTTAAGTAGCTACTAAACCAATTATGTGTTACTCCTCTGATACCTACTCGGATTAGTTTCTGTAAAAGTATTGGAATAGAGACAGTGTCAAATGCCTTAGTGAGATCAAGGAACACCCCAAGACAGCGTCTGTTGTTGTCCAAGGCAGAAGAGATCAGGTTCGTCAGGAGTAACACAGTATCCTCTGTTGATTTACCACGCCTGAAACCAAATTGGCTATCAGGTATGATGGCCCATTCTTTTCGAGGTAAGCTACGATCCTTCTGCTTACCCATTTTTCCAGTAACCTTGAGAAAATTGCAGTGAAATTAGACGATAGTTACATGGATCTCTCCTGTCGCCGTTCTTATGAGTTGGAGTGAGCAGGGATACCTTCCAGACCCTTGGAAAAACATCGGTGGATAAACTAAGACTAAAAATATGAGTTAAAGGCTTTACTATAATATCTTTTATTGTTTTAATAAGTAATGGGGTGCATTTATCAATACTCAGTGAACTATCCCGCTTGAAGTAGCTTATTAGTTTGCTAACCTCATTCGTGTCAGTGGGGTTCATGAAAAAGGAATCTGGCTTTGACGTCTCAATGTTTACCGCATTTGCTAAGGATGTCTGAGTAACGGAGAGTCTTTCTAAGGTAACATTGGCCAGGTTATTACCGATATTAGCAAAGTAATTATTGCAGTAACTGAGAGAAGTCTGAGGGTCTGACTTTGTATAACCTAGTTCAGTTGGAAGGTTATGCACCTTCTTTATATGACATATTTCTTTAATATGGGAACAAAACTTTCTAGGATTGTCTTTGTTTGTAGAAAGATTTTCGTTTTCATAGTTTACTTTGAGTCTGTTTAAGAGACGACTTACGAAATTGCGATATCTTTTATAGATTACTTGAGCTGTTTTATTCGAGGGGTTTTGATTGGCTTTAAGGTGTAGTAGGTCACGGTTCCTCTGACATTCAATAAGACCCGGGGTGACCCACAGTTTGAGGTTAAATTTAGAACGACTTAACTTAACTTTACTTACCGCAGAATCAATAATATATGTAAAATGTTCTACTTCCTCGTCAACATCAGAAGTGTCCATGATAGGCGCCCAGTTTACATAGCGAAGCTCTTCCATTACAGCAACGTTATCTGTTGTCAGTCGGGATCGTGTAATTGGGGGACGAGCTGTTTTTCTAATCTTTGTGCCTACCACGCAGATGTAAAGTTCTATTAAATCACTAAGGCAAACCATACCTACCGCCTTTTCAGGCTTTTATACAAAACAATGATCCAGACATGCTTCACCTCGGGTTGGTTTAGTGATAGCTGGTATTAGCTGGTGCTCTGTTAAGATATATAAGTATTCTGAGCACTGCTCACTCAAAGATACAGAACATATATCGAGATTCAGATCGCCAGTAATTATAATATTACGCAAACTCCTGGCATTACATAGGATAGCGTCCAGAGAACTAAAGAAGCCGCTGGCATTTGTGACGGACGGGGAGCGGTATATACCTAAAATCATAAGGTCATTTGAGAGATTGATTGAGAAGAATAAGCTTTACTTTTGTTTCTTGTAACGAAACAAATATTTTGATAAACAGAAAATTGAAAATTTATTAAAAAACACTTTCCGATGATATGAAATAACACCACGAGTAATATTTTTGGTACGGCTATAATTTTTGCATTTCAAAACAGTACAATAAGGTATTTTTCTAGGATTTCATTTCAAAGAATGACACAACCGTGGCACACATTACATATACGTAATACGTATTTATTGTTCTGTAGACATGATTGTACTTTCAAAACCAAGCTGAGGAGCATTGTTTCTTAGAGAACGGCCATATTTGCAAAATGACAACATAATATATCAGGAGACGAGTTTACAGATTCTACGAAATAAATTAGTCGACGACTTTTTGTACTTAAAAGCGATGTCACGCTATGCGTTGCGATGGCATTGCGACGATGCTACAACCCCGTAGCAGCGCTTTAAACAGGAGAGTTGTAAAATTTCATACAATATACATCATTTGTTTTTGTATGATACTAACTGCCACTGCGCCCGTCACCGTTAAGAGCGCAGCGGTTACACATGGTGACGTTTAGCAGCGAAGCTAGCGCGACGCAATAACGATCCAGTCGCTAATAGTCTATACTTGGTTTCAATCCATTTTCAACAAAATGTAAACAAACAAGTCACTGACCGGACCATAGATGGTTTAGTGATGGCCAATTGTAATGCCAACTACAACTCGATTCATTAATTGAAATCGATTCACTAATTGAATAAATCGATTTGTTCAATTGAGTCATACTACCGGTTTTCCCCACATAACCTATTAAGCATATTTCAAATTTCCGAAACTCGTTCGATTGCGATTGAAATATTCGAATTACTAATCGATTAAAAAATATTTAATTGAATGCACCGAATGTTTTTTCGTACAGCACAATGCAACCATAGACAAGTCATAGATGTATAGATGAAAAATAACCTCACTTTTGGACTACCATTTTTCAAATACAATTTTACGATGCTATTCAAATAAATTTTGATGGAAAAAATGATAAGATTTCAAGTCGAAATCTTCGAAATATACGTGAAAGTGTTACATATTCGATTTTTGAGTGATTGCTCAGAATTTTAACCAAACAATTTTGTTTACTTTTCTGGTTGAAAATGGATTGGACCTTTACACACACGTGCGACTTAAAAATTTATCATGAGTCATTTATCAAATTTACCACTCAAGGTTTGAATTTCATAAGAAAGTATTTGTGTTACCTTTTCAAAATGGCTCTGTAGCCAATGCTCAATAAATAAATAGACACATGCTCAGTTTATTTTATTATGACTTAACTTCACAACTTTTGGCCCATACCAAGTGTTGTCATATGTTATTAAATCTATTTGTAGTTACTTTATAGTTCTTTACATGTATTGCATTAGCGTACATTGGGTTTGTTGTAATTATTGATACAAAAATCGAACACAAAGAAAAATTCATTCATACTGACACATGGAGTATGTAAACAGAAATAGAGACGAAATAAGGGCCACCCATCCCTGGTAACTCATCAGGAAAATGGGGCTTATATCACTTTTAGATATCAACCCTCATTTGCACTGAAAGCACAAATTAGAAAGCTGAAATAGTACAGCGCCAACTACTGACCTGTGTGTACGTCTCCGCATATTCCAAAAATATTCTGTATTTATCGTAATAAATGGGAGGGAATATGAGAGGCTGTTCATTTTGAGATGTGGGAAAAACAGCAAAATATCTCATTACAAAATCATGACTGTGATTTGATTTGAAGTAAAACCAATTGTTTTACGACACTCGTCAATTGTTTCGAATTCGAGCTGGCCAATCGGATCGCTGTAATGATTGGGCAGAATAGTTTTCAAACAAATTAAATGACATTTCGTTTCTATTTCTGGTTGTATACTCAATGTTCTGACAAGACTGGAACCTACGTATGTGTGCCAATCTTTTGTGAATTTTTCTTAAAAATTGTAACAAACCAGTAGAGTGATTTCACAAAAAATAAACGTACGTCACGGTATTAAAACATCATGGTATAATATTCAATATTGCATTGAATTTTGTATTTAAAATTCACAATGGCTACTCAGACAACGAACTTTAATATATTACATTTATTTATCTTGTGAGTTAGGGTGTAATTTGTGGTTGTTTATGTGTGTCATCCAGGTGTCCCAGGTGCGGGGATTTAAAAAAAACCTGTCTCAATGGGCTGACGGTTGCCATGCTGGAATGACACGCAAAGATCCCGTTCGTGTTCATGGCACCCGTGATACAGGTTTTCAATAGTGTGGGGTTATAAGTGTGTGGGTTAAGAAAAAAAGAAAATTAAATAAATTGCACTATAATAAATGGAGTACGGCCACAGCGCCCAGGAAAAAGCAATAAAACATCTTGTTTGCTGTCATTTTGCCTGACTTTGACATAACTTCCTGTTGTTTGCTTGCACGTAGTTATTTTATGTGTTTTCTGTGGATTTTCCGTGATTTTTGAGTGACTTTGATTGTATCTGGAACAATCGAGGTCTCTCCGTGTGACTGCTGACTAGTGCTTGCCAAAGGATATCGATTATTTGCTATTTACGAGCATATTTTGCGCTTGATAATATTCAAAATCATAATCAGTAAGTATTTGAAATAAATTTTTCGTACTAGGTCACGCTGGCAAACGTAGGGACGGACGTGTATTGACAGACAGTGGGCTCGTGTTCTTTTTTTATATTAAGTGATATCAGTTTGTGCTTTAACGTTCACTTGCCTGTTTTTGATGAATTAAGAACGAATAAAGTCAAACATTGCAAAGTTATACTGCATTAAAAAAGACACCATATTATTATTTCATGTAATTACGAACGAAAATAATTGCTCCAAGATTTCGTAACAATGTCCAGTATTATAAAAAATCGATATGTGCAATGCCCAACAGCACTAGTTCTCAGATTATAAAGACTTATTTGTATTCTCGAGAATCGGCGTAACTTTTTCTACGAAAACACGAAAGTCGACTTAGCGACGTATTTTTATTCGTCTTTTATTTTCTTGGTATGAAGTAAATATTTATACGTTTGGACTTCTATACTTCCTAATACAACTATAGAGTACATTTTTATATAGCTCAATAAAACAATTTTTGATAATAAAAATGTTTATCTATGCAAAGTTTCGTATTTTTTTTTATATTGAAATGGGGGAATAATAAGGTTCATTATTCAACGATAGTTATTCATAAATACATTGTTTAATTCTTTATTTGTATGGCTACTTTAAATTCCAAAAAGAGTACACATTTATGAAATGATTAGTTGTCAATTGGGCGATGGAATTGCATGATACACCTTTCCCTCATCAGACGACTAGACGTAGGCTGGGGTTCCATCCCATGTTGTCGATATTCCAAGGATTCGCATAAAGCGTTTTGCTTCCACATTTACGTGGCTGCCTGCAGACTTATTTTCCGAACGCTACGACTTAGGCCTTTTCAAGTCAAGGGTGAACAGGCATTATTTAGGTATGCATGCTACATCGTCAACCTTTCCATCAGGGTTTATTTATTATGGAGATTTTTTGTGAAATAACTTTACTAGTCTGACCTGATGGGATTTGATCCCACAACTACCGTTGTACCGTAGTGCCGCTCTATACCAACCGAGCTACAAGTCAAGTCAAAACAAGGTCAAGTTACACAGTTGTCAAAATTTTCCTATGTGTCTTTGTTACAGATCTTTGTACTGGCTTTCGGAATTCGCCACCGCTGGTGACATCTAGGGATGCGCATTTATTTTTTATAAAGAAAAATGTTTTAAGCAGAATCGGTGACTGCAAAATATCAACAGGAATGGCAGTGATGGGGGAGCATTCGAGCGTTTCGACAGAGGAGCGGTATAACCTACGAAACCTCTTTATTATTTATAAGAGTAAAAAAATTGTAAATGTACAAACCCTAATGTATCTTTTTTTTCCTAATATGACCTTTATTCCAACGGAAAAACTAAATGAGTTCTTTTTAAGCTAGGTACTGAATTAAATAGCGGTGTGAGAACGGATCTTTCTCAAGACTTTAATTTCTAACTTGTGTGTACGTGTTCTTTTATAAGGATGACATTTCGAACATTTGATAATTTAATATAATATAATACGTTGGCAGTTTCAAGTTTGTTTCTCTTCCATGTGCCTGTAATTTCACCTGCACCCTCACCCTTCAAATACAGAACTCATTAATGCTCACGTTACTGCTTGGAGGCAGGAATAGGTACTGTAAACTGGGGCGTAGCTTAGGATGCATAGCGAGAGGTACTTTATAAATATATACTGGGATAATCTTCAAAACTTGATTTATTGTACTTTTTCACATATGTTCTATTCTTTCTATTTCATTTTTTTTAACACATTCTAAATACAAAACTATATTCACTCAGCCAGTGATTCTACTCATAGAGTAAGAGCCTAGACTACAGTACAGAGGCATACATAGGCCTTTGCCCGGCAGTAGTATACATCAGACTAAACCTGTGGATTCGTGAATATTTTTGATCCCGATAGTACCTGACCAGGATCCTTGACAAATTTTGTCTTAAATCCCTACCTATGTATATCCCATCTCTGATGCTTTGGCCGGGGCGTTTAACCAGGAGGACAGTTCGACTTGGATGTTGCACGTTGCGCTGGGCCGCTAAAGCGGCCCGCGAGGCCAGTCCCCTGCGTATTAAACTATTAGTTGTAGTTTTTGTTTCAGATTTTTTTATTGTTAGGTATTCAGAGCTTTAAATCATAAGTTACCAAGCCCCATGTGCCTGTAATTTCACCAGCACCCATACGCTTCCAAGCCAGAACACATTAATGCTGACATCTTTGCTTGGCGGTAGAAATAGGTAACTCTTTCACAAAGAACTCTACTGCTACTAAAATACAGTTACAAAACACAAGGAGCTCTAGTGCTGCTGTAGTTCAGAATAAGGTGATTTGAATTAATATTAGACATAACTGTCTTATGACTTTTCATAGGAATATTTTATATGCCCGTAAACATATACATAATTTCGTTAAGAAAGAAGATATCCATAATATTAACCTTATAACTAAGTCCAAACTCATAGTACTGCACAACGATTCTTTTATGGGGAACTGTATACGTTTTTACAATAAGATTTCGGAGTATATATTAAGATTATCATTTCTTAAGTTTAAAACTTACATTAATTGAAAAGTCATATTACAAAAATTTAAGATTTCGGTTCATATTATAATTTTGTCAAGTTCTAATTCAATAATAATGATATTTATTTTTTGTGAAATGACTCCACTAGTTTGTTATAATCATTAATACAAAGATCGAATAGTTATAAAAACATCCTTCCATCCGGCCGGATTCCAACCGACGTCTTCCAGTAAACCGTGTCTGACGCTATGCCAACTACGCCACGGAACGAATCAGCGAACCTCACGAATTTTTTCATGTGCTTTATTGGGTCTTTGTATTTGGTTTTCAACGAGTTTTTAGCCGTAGTGCCATCTATGACAAATCTATTAGAGTATTTCGTCACTCAGTTAAGTAACTTTACTGCTACCATCCCTGTCGAGAAATGTCGCTATTATTTGTAATTAAATTTGTATTGAATGGATATTCTATTATTTTTTGTGAAATACTAGGTAGAAGACGTCGATTCAAATTCAGCCGGATCAAAGGAAATTTTTCTAAGTATTAGATATTTGTATTAATAATTATAACAAACTAGTGAAGTAATTTCAGAAAAAACGATAGAATATCTATTTGTTTTATTTTCTTTTGGTTTATTTATTTTGGTTTCGATTTTTATGTTCTTAACTTTTATATTTTAATTATCTGTAATTTTTAATTATGTAATTGTATGTGTATTTTTGTTATGGATTGATTTGGGTCCGATATAAATGATTTGATTAAAACTAACTCTCGACTAATTCAAATTAACCAGATATATGTCGTGTTCTTAGGTTTTCGCGATTGTTACACATAGGAAATGAAACTATTTTTCCGGATTTAAATCGCGTATATTTGTTTTTTCAAACAAACCGACGTTTCGGGCCCTTTACAGGTCCCATGGTCAGTCAACCGTGACCGTGGTCGTTTGTTTGAAAAAACATATATACGCGATTTAAATCCGGAAAAATAGTTTCATTTCCTATAACCAGATATAATTTTTTGAAACGGTTTTTCGGCCCAAGATGTATAGTTTAATTTTTTGAGAGCCTCTGTCGCAGAATATCATATTCGCAAAATATCATGTTCGACAAAGTTTCTTTCCAATAAAGAGATGATGTAAATAAAAATAGATAGATAGAGCTCTTTGATAGGGAATCGACATTCTGCCTAGTTTTATTTACTTTATTATTTTCACTAATTGGAGTGGAGATTATCTCCAAAACCGATCAGGGACAAGCTGGCCTTCAATACCGATAATGTTTTGTTATTTTAGGTAACTTTCAAGGAATTGTCGAAACAATAAAACATTATTAGTTGCTCATAAAGTTCGTTAAAGGATGCAGACAGGATCTTTTTCTTTGTATTGTGTATTAAATTTCATATTATCTTAAAAAGAATGCGACAGCTTGATCTGACTCACTTTAGGATCGTTAATAGAAAACCGGACACGGCAAAATCGATAAGTTCTATTTCACTAGGGCACACAATTGGAAATATATTTTGTAAATCAAACCAATTAAAATTAAAAAAAATCCTATTCAAAACAGTGTCCTCGAAAAAGTCAATAATCTGAAAGCCAACTACTCATCGAAACCAATGAGCCCAGTTTAGTGGTCGGTAATCTTCAGCCTATCCTAGTTACAGTGTCATGTTAATGTTGTAAACTCTTAGGAAGAAAGGCTGAAAATAAAACTACTTATTTGATATATAATTATTAATACAAATATCGAACACTCAGAACAAATTCCTTCGACCCGGCCGGATTCGAACCGATATCTTTTCTAACATACCGTGCCAGACGCTATACCAACTAAGTCACGGAACGAATCAGCGGACCTCACGAATTTTTCTACTTGCTTGCGTCGTATCTTTGTATTTGGTTTTTCAACGACTTTTTAGCCATAGCGCTATCTATGAGAAATCTATGATATTTCGTCACCCAGTTAGATACCTTTACAACTACCAGCTCCAGCCAGAGATGTCGCTATTCATTGTATTTAAATTTTTATTGAATTGATATTCAATTATTTTTTATGTGAAATTGCTCCACTGCTTTGTTATAATTATTAATACAAAGATCGAACATTCAGAAAAAATCCTTCAAACCGGCTGGATTCGAACCGACGTATTCACACGTCGACGTCGAGCACACCGTACCAGACGCTATACCAACTAAGCCACGGAACGAACCAGCGAACCTCACGATTTTTTCTTGCAAATGCTAGAAGACGTCGTCGGTTCGAATCCGGCCGAATGGCTACTACAATACATTTTGTGATATCTCGTAAACGTTTGCAAATGCTTTAACACCTTAAGTGGTTGCAAAATTCGCCTGTAAAACAGAACGTAAAAATCATAAATTATGCTCCACTGCTACCCTCTGAAGATTCCAGAAAATGCTCGTAAAATACACGAAAAAATTTTAATACAAAAAATTAGGAGTTCAATAAAACAACGATAAAACCGTGATAAAACGTTTCAAATTTAGCGTTAAATAGTTTTTTCCTGAAATTAAATTTTATTTTTTGAAAAAATGTAAGAAAATATAACATTCCCTTTGATTTTTTTTTGATTTGATCTTCTTTGCACTAACAAGGAGTGAAGAGTATGGCGATTTGTGTTATCTGGCCGCTTTTAACTTCCACTGTAATTGCACGTTACGAAACTTTTCCGTCGCGTCGCGAGTTAACAGATAAGCAAATAAAATGTATATGAGTTTTCAGGAAAATGCTTTTAACAAGTTTTGAATGAACACAGCGTGGTGTTATCGTCGACGAAACAATCTTGTTACAATCGTGATGTGCCGTTACTGTGTAAAATACTAAGTATCGGGACGAAAAACTCATGCGCCTTGCAGTAAGCGACACGCCTGTCCATAACAGTTGCAGTGCCACTGAGTGCTTTAAATCACAAAGCTTCGAGGGGCACTGCCACTGCTCCTGTCACCCTGAGACGTAAGTTGACAAGTCACATACCTTGGCTGCAAAAATAGATAAGGTGGCAGTACTTCCCTGAACGAACTTTTTATACTTCCCTGCACCAGATCATGTGCTTATGACAAATATTTATTAATACGTAGATACTCTTTTTAACCGACTTTAAAAAAGGAGGAGGTTCTCAATTCAACTGTGTTTATTTGTGTATATTATTAGATTACTTATTTGAGAGTCGAGAGTACTTATTTGTGAGTGTATATTATTAGATTACTTATTTGAGAGTCTTTGTATTGGTCCCATTTAAATTTGAAGAAAATATTCGATCACTGAGGGTGGCTAGTTTGATAAATTCGGTTTCGCGCACTTGGCAAACAGATGTACTTCCACGAACTTCTGAGATCGGTTTTTTTATTACTGAGAATTTGAATTGATATCGAATTCCCCTTTCTTTCACTATTCTGACGTTATTTCTATCCTTCGTTACGACCATTAAAATTTTTGAAACGAGAATCGCAAAACACCTTTATTTTGTTATAAGTATTAATACAAAGATCGAACAATCAGAAAAAACACTCAGAAAAATTAAAGGATTCGAACCGACGTCTTCTTGCATACCGTGCCAGACGCTATACCAACTAAGCCACGGAACGAACCAACGGACCTCACGAATTTTTCTATGTGCTTGCGTCGTGTCTTTGTACTTAGTCTTTCAACGACTTTTTAGTCGTAGCGCCATCTATGAGAAATCTATGACAGACTTATCACCCAGTTAGTACCTTTACAGCTACCAGTCCTGGCGACAGATGTCGCTATTCACTGTATTATTTAAATTTTTATTGAATTGATATTCAATTATTTTTTGTGAAATTACTCCACTAGTTTGTTATAAGTATTAATACAAAAATCGAACAATCAGAAGAAACACTCAGAAAAAAAAAACAAAAAAAAAGAACCTTTATTTTGTTAAACTTTCCGTCCATTTCTAATAAAATTATATAAGTGTTAATTTTGTATGAACAAAGTTTTTTATTAAATTTGACCAACATCTGCTGTATCGACTTTATCGTCCCATACAATGAAATGGTCCTTACATGAAACGAAGTCGTCCAGCACTGAAAAAATTTGATCAGTTTTATTCATTTTTATATACTATGCCGTTATGTTTTTATTTTTGTTTAAAAGATAGTTTTCTTACGTTATTTACAGTTTTGTTATCTGTAAACTTATTGTTACCTATTAAAGCCTCTCTACGAATGTCAAATATACGGATATGTATGGGAGCGTTTAATGTTAAAATTTTGGATATTTCCAGTTTTATTTTTAAAAAAGTTATTCATGTCGATTTACTCATTAGGTAACGTACTTACGATATCAATTTCAAGCTTTTTGATATCTTTTATATTTATGGAATAATCGCCTGAGCACATTTAACGGTTCCACCCTGTATAAGCCCTTTTGGGCTTTCTTTTCCTCTTTTAACACCTCTGACAATTAATCTTGTGGACAGAGCCTTCTGCATTCTAATTTCGCTAAGGTGACACCAGGTACAGGAGTTCGTCCCGTCACTTGATAAGTACTCCTAAAAAAAACACCTGCCGGTAGATGACGACGTTATCGAAGATGTAGCATGCATACCTAACATGTACGTATTGAAAGTGTAATGACCCAGAAACGCGTTGGGGCTTCGAGATAGGGCTTCCTCTCTATATCTCTAGATAAGCTGAGATAACACGAGAGGCAAAATGAGGATCGCTTGACATTGTTTTTACATTTAGATAACCGACTGTAACGGATTTATAGTAAAACTGAAAAGTCTGAAAGGGTCTTTCAGGTATGATTTTTTTTGTATGTAATTATTTAATGAGTGCTTAGGTTTTCGCGATTACTACACGTTGGAAGTGTAAGTTTTTTTGAACGAAAATTGCGTGCAAACAAAATTCCCGGGCTATTTCATACAACATCTCCTTCGTTCGCCCGTACATTTGTTTTCGCCGCGTCTAGCCCCGCGCGCCGCTGCTGTAAACCGCTCTGCAAAAATTGCATGCGATGCGTGCTTCGTACATTTTAATATATTTGTTCTTACCAGTCGTCGCCCCGCACTAAGCTGCCGCTGACAGCGGCAGGGTCGTGTCCAACTACTTACGTGCTTGAGTCAGCAGTTAAATATGCGCGACTTTAGATCCGAGAAAGTAATTTCATTTTAAAAAGTATACGATAAAATATAATAGTCCAATAATTGTAGTGTTCCTTGTGAAAGAGTTCGTCCAGGGAAATACTGCCACCTTATCTATTTCTGCTGAGTTATATAATATAATATTTTATATTGAGTATATCCAAAGTCGCCATCTCTGATGGTTCGGTTCTCGACCGGGTCAGTGTTAGAAAAACTAACTATTCTATATTGTCTTGGGTCTGGGTGTATGTGGTACCGTCGTTGTTTCCGATTCCCATAACCCAAGTGCTTTAGCTACTGACTTTGGGATCAGAGTAACTTATGTGATATTTATCGACTTCTTAGTTTTTCGCGATTGTTACACATAGGAAATGAAATTATTTTTCCGGATTTAAATCGCGTATATTTGTTTTTTCAAACAAACCGACGTTTCGGGCCCTTTACAGGTCTATTAAGGCCTAAAAGAGTAACGTGTGTGATGTTGTCTATTCTAGTTTTTATTATTATTATTATTATATCTATTTTAGACTCTCGCCTTTCTCAAGGCTTAACAGATTAATTTGGAATTTTATTATCATTGTCATTGTCGTTGTCGTTGTCGTTGCCGTTGCCGTTGCCATCGCCGTCGCCGTCGTCGTCGTCGTCGTCGTCGTCGCCGTCGTCGTCATCTTCATCATCATTATCATCATCACCATCATCATCATCATCATCATTATCATTATTATTATTATCCAGTTTTACTAATGCTATCTCCGTGGCCGAACGGTTACCATGCCGGACTGCCACGCAGAGGTCCCAGGTTCGATTCCCGGGCGGGGAGAAATAGTTCTATGGTCTACATTTATTTCTCTCGTGAGTTTGGGCGTAATTTGTGGTTGTGTCCATGACACTCGCGACACAGGGTTTCCCTAGTGCGGGGCTTTGTTGAGTGTGTGCGTTAATAATATTCTTTTTCTCGTGAGTTTGGGTGTAATTTATGGTTGTCTGTGTGTGTGTTCATAGCACCCGCGACACAAGGTTTCCTTAGTGCGGGGCTATGTTGAGTGTGTGCGTTATTATTATTATTTTATATTACTAGACGACTGTCAATAGCCCCCTTTTCAAAGTTACTCCATCGTGCGGGAAATCCTGCACGCGCAAACGCGCGCGATTACGTGTTTCAAGTTTTTTAACCCTTAACTACCTTCGTGGGGTACTTATGTACCCCCCAGTCATTTGTTTGCTAATACCTTCGTTCCGATTGTGCTTTCACAGTGTGTGGACGTGTGTTTAGTGGCAGCCAGTATTTAGGTAGGTATGTATCTTTGGGGTCAAAATTTACCCCACGAAGTCATCTACGAAATTTTTTTTTATTTATTTGATATTATAAAACGAATCGCCATTTAAACGAAAATCCAACAGGATAGATATTGCTAGGTTGTGAAGGTTCAGACTTGGCGAATACATTGGATTTTTTTGAAGATGCCATCGAAATTAGCGGCAGCCTTCCAGAAATGTCAGATCATGATACCGCCAGTGAAATAGAAGTTTATGGAGACGGAGAAGAAGCAGAAGGCATACAGATGATCAAGAGGGAGTAAGACAATCTGGTTACTTTTGTGGAAAAAATCATTACAAATTGTCATTGTTAAGATATACACGAGTAAATAGAATCTACGACGTTAGCTGATTCTTTTGGAAAAATGTTATGTGCTATTAATACTTATTGTCATAATTTTTATAGAAAGTACTAGTTTTGTCTTTTATATAAGTTACTGAAATGATCTTTACTTGATCTCAAAATACTTGTTTTGTTGTTGTTTAAGTCGATTATCTTTGTATGTGGGACAAATTCCAAAAACTGGTTTTATGAGATGTCAAAACTGTACTGTCTTTATAAGTTCCTTAATTGTTGGTAAGATATTTGGTTAATTTTGAATAAAGAGTGATTTTCTATAAATAGCAGTCTTTTTCTTATATATTATTGAATAAACAAAAAGATATAAAACGTGAATCGACCTTTTTAGACGTATTTATTTTTGGGGTCGAAAACTACCCCACAAAGTTATTAACGTTAGTCAAAATAGCGAAAGTATAATATTACTGGCGAATGCAGCTAAGGGTTAAGCTAACGTTATTTCGCGCGGGATTGCTCGCGTTCTTTTTTATTACTACGGCAGAGCGTCCGTCCGTGTAAAATGCGTGAGCGACTGATGAAATCGCGCGGTCTTTCCCTTTTCCTTCCAACGTCTTTAAACGTGGATTCAATGGGTTCAAATACTACAATAAAGCTCCGCTAATGTGTCAATGAACTCCAACAAAAAGATTACATTATAATAAAAAGGAGATAAAAATCGATGACAAGGTAATTGACGTTTGACAATTTGACAGCCTCAGAATTGACAAGAGTTAAATTTTTATAAAAAAAATTTTATAAAAATTTTCATTAAAAATTTGTAATGGGCGATTCTGAATTACCTGCCTGTATTTGTAATATAATTCTTTTTGCAACAGCAAGTGAAAAATTCAGGAATGTGAGAAATTCATATATACAGCCTGGAATGCATGGCGTTTGTGCAGTACATGGAGTTGTTGGTGCTGTACACTATGCAAGTAAGGTCTTATTTATTTATTTATTTTCACTGCATCATACATAGGGCACGGTAGCCTTATTCAGAGTGGCGGCGGGCGCGGGTGCGTGTAAATCAAATATATTACGTAGACGCTCGTGGCGTACACAGTGGCCGCGCGCGCCTGCACCTGTGTCGTAGCGGCTGCGGGCGCGGGTGCGCGCCCCCGCGCGGCTAGAACTATTGGTTCGGTCTGCCCGTACCTTTCACAGCACTTGGCCTAATGTCTAGCGTTTGTTTGCGATTTCGACGGGTGGGTCTACCCACTCTTAGCCGTTTCGGCACTGTGAAAGGGAAGACGCCAAGACCCGCGCGCCCGCACCCGCCCGCAGCCGCGCCCACGCCTACACTCTGAATGAGCCCTAATGGTGTGACCTATCGCCTCTGAAAGTGAGGCCGTGGTTTCTAATCCGGGCTTTGAGTTTCTCGGAATGAAGGTTGTTTTCCACTGGCGAGACGAGACGAGACGAGGAGAGACGAGAAATGAAATATGGCCAGCCTATTTCCACCAAAAATTGTCATTGCGAGTTCGCGCTGTGATTGTGAAGATTCGGTGCTGTTCAGTTAATTAATTATGTTAAGTTAATTCATTTGTATAATAAGTGATTCAATAAAAATAAATATTTATTTTATTTATTTCATCTAGCGGTTGAAGTAACATGTCCCGAAATATTGATATTAATAGCTATCGCGAGCTTGCGCGAGACCGTGCGAACACTCGCGAGACCGTGCCAGCACTCGCGCTAGAAACCGTGTTGCTGTTACAGAGTATAATACTCTATGTACGCAGCAGTATAGTACAATATTACATCAACAAATATTTCAATTCTCGCCTCGCCCGTCCCCGTCAATCCAGATCATTTCCACCGAAGATGGGCTAGGAGAGAAATGAAATTTTACCATGAGCTTTTTGGTGAAGGAAAACTCTTTCTAAACCTGCACTTCGAAGTAGGTTCACAACCCTCGGAAAACCTGTGAAGTTCCCAAACCTTGTGGCCTAAACCCTTGCCTGAGAGAAGACCCGTTAGACGTATAAATGGGTTAATGATATCTGCATAACACGACACTTTTAATATTATTTAAACGTCACATTAAACAGGTACATAAGTTTCAAGAAAATCAACTATCACAATTTTAACAGAAAGTGCAATCCTTTAAACCAAATAACCTTTATTAAGAGGAACACTCTGAAGGACTTTAGAATACGTAACATATCGTAGCGGGGCGAGGGGGGTGGGAGTTGAGAGGGAGGAGGACCAGATGAAGAGACAAAAGCGCGGATGTATAGTTTTTGTGATAAACAATTTTTTTAATTTGTTCAAGTCGTTCTCAGTGAAAAATAAACAAAAATAAATAAACTATACAAACTTCTTAATGAAACCTTAAAAACCCTTATCCGTTCTGGGGGTCGATACAGAACCTTAGATAATTCACTTGTCGTACTATTTCTTTTCATTTTTATTCAAACTGTCATATTCGAAACCGAACCGAAATGACGTCACTCCCGTACGATTACTAGTTAAGTACTGCTCGACCGGCAAAGGCCACAGACGTTATTCAAAATACAGTTATCGAATGAAAGTTACCGAACGCCCAAAGCAAGAATGTGATATGGAAATCTCTTGTTATTTTAAATAAAGTATGGATTTTGTTCAATTTTATTAATTTATTTTAATGCAAGACCAATGCATTCCTGTATTTTAGGCCATTAAAGTCTTAAAAATGTATATAGAAGAATTTTCATTTTTCTTGTAATCTGTTTTCACTGGCTAACGATATCGCATGCGAATCCGAATTGAACGTTTAAATCGAACGTTTTGAATAGTCCGGAAAGCGCCCATTAATTCGAGAACGATATACAATCGAACGATAAGGTTTAATTAACAAAGAGTTCTGAATCGGGGTCCTGTGTGGACTCCAAAAAGTTTCGGGCAAAAAGTGGTATAATCATAATAAAGGCACACATTACTTATATGTATACTCCCGGACTCATTATTTCTCAACAACACTTAAAACTTAAAACGGAATGTTTTTAAATTTAACTTCGTCAATCGTAATTTTCCTTTAATAGTGTACAGTGTTTGTGTTGTACAAATTATAGCCAGGAAGAGTTGTCTGCTCGCATTAGATGTTTAGTTAGGACTGCCCTCGTCGTCTTTTTTCCAAAAGAATGTCGGTCGTTCCCTTTTGTCCAAAAGAAAGTCGATCTAATTTTGAATTCTTGTCAGTCTAGTGAGTCTGATGGAAGAAGGACGCGACAGCTATATTTAAATAAGTTATAAAATTTAAAAAAAATGTAACAATAGTCGTCACAATGTAAGAGGCCCGATATGATAGCTAAGGAAGACGTATATAACTTTGACGAAACAGTAAACCATCAATTATTAAAGTATAGGGTTTTTAAAAAATATATTAATTTTTATGAATTATTGTATAATACGAAAGAACATATCGTCGCCTTTGAAACTCGTATCTTAAAGCACAAAGTTACTGAAGTGCAAAAATGGATTGTATATACAAATGTTGGAGGCTCATTTCACATCACATTTCATATTCACACACTGCCTTTTATCTATTCTTAAAGTAATGCATTCAAATTAACACCCTTGATAAGGAATTTAAAATAAATATAATGTTTTGCCATCTCCTCAATAATCACTCTGTATAAGATACGAGTTGGGAAAGTAAGGTAAGTATTATTTGTGCACGAATTCCAAAATAAAATCAATTTTTAATTTGTCCGAAACGTCTTAAAAATAGTAACGTACGTTCTCAATTTTTTTTAATAATTATGTTGTAAGCATTGACTTACAAATAAATGGACGACGTGTCTAATACAAAAAACCACGAAAAAAATGTCCCAAGTCAACCTATTTAAACGTAGTGACATGTAAAGGAATATGAAAAAGCTAAAACGTTGAATTTAAATTGTAATGTCATCGCAGTACTGTCTAATTTTGCTTGCTTCGCTGTCAGTCGAACAAACGAAGACTAAAGCGTGAATGACGCTCTGTATACGATTTTAACGCCCTATAAGTTCGGACACTTTTTAGCGTGGACCCGACGTCCATATAATTGTAAGTCAATGGTTGTAAGTAATATTAAAACAAAAATTGGAAGAAGCTTGAAATAGTTAGCCAATTCTGGAGAGCAACAAATAGGTTAAATGTTAGGCCGGGCCGCCCTATGAGTGTGAGTCGTTCTACTGATCGCAAGGAGATCGCATATCTATTTAAAGATCACTTTAAAGTGTCCTCAACGCTAGGCTCGGTGGATCGGATGCTAAGGCCAGATTAAAGTCTCCTCAACACTGGGTTAGGTGGACCGGATGATCGATGCTGGGACCAGACTGACTGGGAGCTCACCATTATGCTTTTCAGCTAAACAGATAGCTTCTGTTTTAAAGAACATGACCAGAGGAAAGTCGCCGGGGCACGATGGGCTCAGCATCGGGTATTTGAAGTTCGCTGGGGTACACTTTCCCAGAGTACACACAGTGGGGTACACTTTTATTCTTTATGCATATCACCCTCCTATCAACCCGCGAAAATGATGCGAACGGTAGTTTTTCCACTGGTAAAGAATAAAACAGGCGACATTTCGGACGTGGGTAATTATAGACCTATCTCATTGGCAACGGTGATAGCTAAGGTGTTGGACGGTATGCTGGACATTAGTTTGGATCAATTTGTCAATCTACATGATGCTCAATTTGAGTTTCGGCCTAAACTGTCTACCGAGAGCGCTATCTTGTGTCTCAAGCAGATTGTGCAATATTATACTTGCAGGGGGATCCCAGTGTACGCATGCTTCCTGGACCTTTCGAAAGCATTTGATCTTGTGCGTTATGTCCTTCTCTGGGTAAAGTTGAGGGGGCGGGCGCTACAGAGGAAGTTGTGAGCTTGCTGCAGTACTGGTATTGCCATCAAGACAATAATGTCAAGTGGGGCGAAACGCTGTCTGACGCGTACAAGTTGGAGTGCGGGGTGAGGCAGGGGGGAATTACTTCACCGAAACTCTTCAACTTGTATGTTAATGAGCTACTCGTGAATCTCAGTAGTAAACTAGTAGGCTGCTGAATAGATGGCGTAGCTGCCAACAATTTGAGTTACGCAGACGATATGGTACTACTGGGTCTCACAGCAGGCTTTATTCTGATAAAGCCTGCCTACTTGGTATTTGTGCAAAGTACTGTGGTGATCATGACTTGATTTATAACGCGAAGAAAAGCGAGTACATGATCTTTGAGGCCCGAGGAAGCCATATCAAATATGAACCTGTCATCAACCTGCCTACGTTCTCGCTCAATGATCATACCGACATTGAGCGAGAACGTAGGGCGCTAGCGGCTAGGTGCAATACGCTGGCCCACAGGTTTGCGCGTTGTAGTAACGAGGCCAAGATAATGTTATATAAAGCTTACTGCCAAACGTTCTACACGAGCGCCCTGTGGACCAGATATTCTAGAAAAATAATGGACTCTTTTCGTGTGCAGTACAACAACGGCTTCAGATTGCTTTTTTGTTTTCTTTTACTCAATTTTAATGTTTTAAATATTTCTGTAATTTAATTAGAATATTTCAATTTTTAGTTCTAAAAGTGAAATTTTTCAATTTTATATTATTTCAATTTTAATTTTGATTGTATTCTATTACAGTTATAAGTATTAAGTTGTAAACTAACATAGTACCTAAGGTTTCTGCAAAACTAATAAGTGAACCTATGTTGTCTTAAATAAAAAACTATTATTGTTGTTATTATTTACTTTATTCTTCTCAGCTTTTTAGCTGATTTGAACCACATTTACGGACCTAAGTCAAGTAAACGCAGTATGGCGTGTATCTACGAGTATGTGGGAGGAGTAGTTTATTACACACCAGTGTAATAAACTACTTCGTCCTCTTCCATCTGCATGAACTTTCTGATGATGCGGCATGTATTTAAAATTACAGCTTTTTGCAAGGTTATGTAGAGGTTTTCTTTACACCCTAATAATAATTTAAGGCTATGGAGAAGATGATTAAGGCAGATTAACATTTGTTTTAATTTTTGCAAATTTTATTACTATATTGAGATATAGCGGTTGAGATACTAGCTCATCTTTCAATGAAATTGATTAAAAATGTAAACTATAAAGTCTTTTTGTTTTGCTTCTGAGTTTCTGGTATTTAACTACAGGTTGTCCATGTGATCTTTGTTAATGTAATGCACTACAACAACAACTACAGGTTGTCACTGTAATCATTAAAACACTTACTTATTATTTACATTAAACTCTATATTGCTTAAATAAATGTTAATTGTTCTTTCGAACTGAAAACCAATGACTCCAAAGATAATCTAAACGATCACAAACTCATAAGACTTCGAATCAATTTCTCGTGAGAATCGATTAATATGTTTAAGCACATCTCTATTTACGTTGTATGACATGTGCCAAAAGGTACCTCTTATTTTGTGATGATTATAAACATTTCCTTTTCTTAAAATTTTAGTTTTTGACGCTTTTTTACTATCCCTTTAAACTACAAAAATGTCAGTTCGCCAGCCGGTATTACGTTATTGTAAAGTTGAACCAAGATCTCTTCTAAAGAAAAAAATATGCCACAACCTGTCACGGTGGTCAAATGCGGGTTAGGGGCTTCACACGTTTTGAAATGATTGTGAACCGTCTTCGACGTGCAGGTATCAACGCAATATATACCTTCACCTGTAGAAATTAAAGTCATAGGTATTAATTATAAGTTCTCCCATTATGATATCGCTCTATTCAATTACTTCAATGATATATATCTCTTTTGCAGAAAGCATATTAAAAATAGATGCAAGTGCAGTATTTAACATAACGTCGGCGGCAATAAAGCATCTTCCACTGCCATGTTTAATGGCGGAGTTATACAGACATTCTAACAAAGCAGTCAGTTTGGCCCATTTAGCGTCGGGGATTATACCGTTCGCCCTCGCAGTAACCGGAAAACCAGATGATAACCTCTCGATTATGGCAGCTGCTTTAAATATTTTGTCTTTATGTTATTACTCCTTTAATAGGAATCAAGAATGGGGATATTATACTGCAGGATTCGCTTGCCTGGCATATTTTACAACCAAAACGCCATATACGAATCTAATTTTTCCCCTAGCCATGGCTGCAGTTGATCATTGCAGCGATTATATGGGTACATCATCGTTCTTTAGTTGATACAGGATCAAGGCGATACAATGTAATTTTGGATCTGTTAGTAAACTAAAACTAAAAGATCAGTTTGAAATATTAAAATGCTTTGATAAAATCAATTCACTCGGGTCTTTGCCTCAAATTGGTATTAACGCTATTTAATAAACACAACAGAAATCCGACTAAATACGAATTTAAAACTTAAAAAATACGTTTGTGTTGATCTTGTGGTTAATAAAAATGGAAGTAAATTAATTTGCTACTCCGCGAACCCAGGGAAGGTTAAATCGTGCAAAATAGCTGCGCTTGCGTTGACTATTTTTTCATGCAGTTAATTATCCCACCCTCCCTCCGCATAAAATTAATGACACAAGCGCAACTACGGTCACAAACCACCACCAAAAATATACCCGACACGTGTTTCGCCTCTCCACGAGGCATCCTCAGGGGTTGTTGACTGCTCGACACTCGGCCGAAGAGTGAGCTCGTTCAGAACGATTGGTGTATTTAGTGTTGCTTGAAAGCGGTTAGTTTAGAGTCAAATATTTTTTATCAGATTGCACTTTCTAACTGTTACAGTAAAACATTAATTGATAGCTTAGTTCACAAGAAGTAGAGGTGGATAGTCAACAACATATTTTTTGTTGTTTGTTGTTTGTTGTTCACGCCTATTAATAAATATAAAGCAAGCATTACTTATGTTGGTCATTTGATAGAAAACATTTATAAAATTTTTAAATCAAATAAGTGTTGCTTTTAAGACAAATAACACTTTGCGCTTTAGACTTTGCAATGACAAGGAAAGAGTGGAAAGTGGAAAGATGTCGGGAGTTCATAAGCTCACCTGTGACACATGTAACAGTGTATATATAAGTAGGTCAAATAGGGCATAACTTTATAACTAGATATAAAACCATGTTTCTTCGTTTAGGCATAAGTACAGACAGGTCCAATTTCGCTAAACATTTGTTAAAAACAAACTATTTTTTACCAGATTCCCATTCTTATGAAATCTTACATTTTTGCGAAAAGGGACTACATCTGGGTGTTTTAGAACAGATGGAAATAATTAGGTACAACAACAAGGGTTGTAAATGAACAATTAAAGTTTGCGTCATCACCTTTATTATGGGTATTTTCGGGTTTCAACAATAGCAACACTGGGGGTAGCGAGGTATATATACACCAACCATTACGAACGAGCTCACTCTTCGGCCGAGGGTCGAGCAGTCAACAGCCCCTGAGGATGCCTCGTGGAGAGGCGATATACGTGTCGGATATATTTGTGGTGGTGCTTTGTAACTGTAGTTACGCTTGTGTTATTTATTTTATTAATTGCATGCGGAGGGAGGGTGGGATAATTAACTGCATGCAAAAATATTCAACACAAGCGCAGCTATTTTGAACGATTTAACTTTCACTGGGTTCGCGGAGTAGCACATTAATTTACTTCCATTTTTTATTAACATGGACTTCCGCAAAGTAACGCCTGAATCTATTAATTTATCTTGTGGTTCGTAATTTTAAGGACAGTTACAAATCTCCATCTCACAATTCTTGAAAAACAAATTGTGCTGTTTAAGAAACCGTTTTCGGTCTATAAAGCATTGTTAAAATTAAAGGTTACTTTTATCATTGGTCTGTTTTATTTAACTTACTATTAGACGCTTTCTATAAGTTACACTAGTTCTTACAGACGGGAGGCATAATTGCATCACTACAAATTGGCACTGTTACCTTTATACTTCTGTACAGGATGGTATATAATGACGAACTGAACGAACTTTGGAATATGAAAATGTCCCTGAATAAATGTATAATGCTTTGCAAATAAATGTCTATATATGGCAAACGTATTTCAGTGTCTCATCCAGTGGCACTACTGCAAATATACTATGAATTAGGCAATTGTCACACTGCCCCGCGCAACGCAACGGTGTGCAGGGCGACGGAGTCACGCGCGTGGTGGTGGAGACGCTGATCTGCGTCAACACTTGGTTTGCTCCATGCAGGGGCAGTGGTATTGATAGATAAAGGCCCTGTCTGTTAGATGTAATATGCTCGCCCGCAGGTTTGCTCGTTGCACCAAAGATGTAAAGATTTCATTATTTAAAGCATATTGCCAAAACTTTTACAAAAGCAGCCTGTGGGTGAAGTATACGCAGAGAACCCTGAATACATTAAGGGTGCAATATAACAACGCTTTTAGGATGCTAATGGGGCTGCCGCGACACTGTAGTGCATCCGGCATGTTCACGGAGGCGCACACAGATGGCTTTCATGCCATTATACGCAAGAAGGCTGCCTCACTTATGATGCGTGTGCGCGGCAGCGCTAATAGCATCCTAGCCGTTGTTGCCAACAGGCTGGATTGCCCCTACCAACTACATTGGGTGCAACTACACGTAAAAACTGATAAACTTCGGTACATCACGTTGCATGGCGCGGAGCAGTGTGAAAGAGACCTAAAATATTTATTTTATTTTATTTTGACTTTAGGAGACCAACGGCTATCTCACAGAGTTGTTTGGTCTAATCATGTTTGTTATGCTATCTGTTTTCCATATAATTTAAATTGCTGAAAATTCGTCTCGACAAAATTATTATTTTAATTATTAATACAAAGATCGAACACTCAGAAAAAATCCTTCGATCTGGCCGGATTCAAACCGACGCATTTTAGCATACCGTGCCAGACGCTATAACAACTAAGCCACGGAAAAAATGTAAAGGTATTGAACTGGGTGACGAAAAATCATAGGTTTCTCATAGATTGCGCTACGGCTAAACAGTCGTTGAAAAACCAAATACAAAGATACGACGCAAGCACACAGAAAAATTCGTGAGGTCCGCTGGTTCGTTCCGTGGCTTACTTGGTATAGCGTCTGGCACGGTATGCTAGACAACATCGCCATCGGTTCGAATCCGGCCGGATCGTAGGAATTTTTTCTGAGTTTTCGATCTTTGTATTAATAATTATAACAACGTAGTGGAGTAATTTCACATAAAAATAATTGAATATCGGTTCAATAAAATTTTAAAATTATTATTCTTAGGTAAAATTGTACCGTCATACAATTTTACCGTACAGCTCCTAATTTCTGGGCTGCACTTTGCTGGTGCACAGCAAGTCCACTTACGTAATTTTCGTCATACCATGTTTTTGCTGTCATCTGAAATATAATTTAAAAACAATGGTATTGAGTATTCAATAAATAACTTATAACAGAATAGAGGAGAGTACCATAACTGAATTTATTTGCATTTCCTAGCTAGGTCGACCCCTCTTGCGGAGTTTAGATTAGGTTAGTATATGAAAAGGCTGCACGAGTCGAGCGAGCGAAGCAAGCGTGGCGCGGTAGCGGCCGGCAATTGCGAGAGCCGAATTTGTTTGACGGTACGACCCCCTCCTGCAGGTTTAGGTTAGGTTAGTATATGAAAAAGCCGCACGAGCTGAACGAGCGAAGCGAGCGTGGCGCGGCAGCGGCCGGCGAGTACCAGAGCCGAATTTGTTTGCATTATCTAGCCGGTACGACCCCTTCCTGTAGGTTTAGGTTAGTATATGAAAAAACAGCACGATCCGAACGAGTGAAGCGAGCGACTACAACTCGATCAAATTAACTTGCATCTCGTTTACCATATTTTCTAAAGATGCTTGTGAGGTCCTTTAATTTGACGAGTTGATTGTGTGACACGTTCTAATACATTTAATATCTGTAATAAGAAGTAATATAACAAAAATGTATCACGGTATCATTTTTTTACAAAATAAAATTATTCAATGAGACATATTGGTCAAACGGTTTGTTGGGAAAATAAAAATCGGGTAAAGAATAACTTGTCAATACGTCAAAATAGTGAAACATTAAATGGTGTAATGAAAAAAAAAGTAACGTGTTTTCGAACAAATGAAACAAAATCTATTAAATAGAAATGTAAAGGTTTTCGGAGAAACAAAATTCTGTAAATTATGTTTCTAGCTTATGATAGGTAACCCTACAAAGTCCCTTAGGTTTTATTCACTTTTGTGCGTACTTCTGGTATCTGGTCTGGTCTGGTCGAATTTTCGACGGAATGCATATCTCTTGCTTGCAAGTAATGGCTTCAATGTATTGTCCAAATAGATTGATATTGACCTTATTAACGGTCAGATGGGTTTCCGAGCGAGAAAGTGAACCTGATTCCCACTATATCTTTTTAATTTGTGAGGTAAATTAATTATAGTTCCGATTTGAAACGTCAAAAGTTTCCGAGAGGTCAATTGTGAATCGTAATTATGAGAGGCAATCAAAATCAAGCTGCAGAAGCAATTTTTCGCAAAAATACTAGGCCTGCTATCTGAGGTCGCACCTCTAGTGGCAAAAGATGATTTACATCATATGTCAAGATACCGGTTTGACTCGTATCGCTCCCTAGTTTGAAAACATCAGAAATAATATTACCATTCTATTGAACCTCACAAGACTGCACTTGACTGGAGATTTCTAAGTCATGGTCAAGTTTCTCATTGTTACTGTTTAATATTGTCGAAACATTGAGCCAAAAATGGAATGCCAAGGAGCTTCACAAGTTCCATGAGCCAAACTACTAAGCCAAAACGCCTTGCAGCGAGTCAAGGTCGCAGACTCGGTGTCGCCGCTTTATCCACGTTTCAGCTATTTCGATGAAAACGTGATTGCGATTTTCTCAGAGGATTACAAAGCAATGATTTTGCATTTTTATAAGGTATCTATAGTAACGAATAGGAGCTGGAATAATATAGTATTACACCTGTACGATCTGCAAGATCCGTTTCGAGTATCCCCAGAGCGACCTTCATCCACCCTATTACTGCCATAAAGTGGTTTACGGCCTTCGGAATGGTGACCTTATTATCTTCATTAGACTCCATGGCCTCTAAGGTAGGTTAGTAGTTTGGTAACCTGTACCTTCTTTATTATTAATGGTAAACTGCGGGACATTCGCTGAGGAATGGAGGTACAACTCCTGCATATAACCACGAAACTAAGATCTGCCATAAACTTTTGTTGCTTAATAAATTTTATATTTTTTATATTTTAAATAACATTTTATACAAGCTGTAGCGAATTGCAGCAGTCGCTACTAGCGTTTTTGAACATATTAGACGTTTGAAAGGCAAAATGGGATAAGCGACATTTTTGGGTCATATTGAGTTATGTATACCATTGGAATCAGAAACATTAGCTGATTCCAACGGTATATATAACTGAATATGACCAAAAGCGTCGCTTGTCCCATTTTGCCTTTCAAGCGTCGATATATTTTGTATACTTTTTTTCAGCAGTTTAGTTTTTTTTAAGGAAAATATAAATTTAAATTTACTTAGGAAATAAAACTATTTTTCCGTATTTAAATCGCGTATATATGTTTTTTCAAGCAAACCGACGTTTCGGGGCCTTTACAGGTCCCATGGTCACGGTTGACTGAGGTGGTACAGTCTTCAACCAGTTATGTCAAAAACATGTTTTTTGACATAACTGGTTGTATGTAACAGTCGCTATGTGTAACAATCGCGAAAACCTAAGAACTTAAATTTACTTGTTTTTGGCGCCTTTTTCTATTTCTCACTATTGTTTCTGTTTTCGTAGTAACCATATCGTTGCATTGGATGAACAGGGCATCAACTCAAAAAATTGGACTTTTTACTTTAATATGCAGAGAGATCTTGTAATCAATAAGTCCTTGTTATAATGATCAGACGTGTAATGGCGCGGGAGTATAAAATATTTGTTGCACAAAACAGTAAATTCCAAATTAGATACTAATACCATAAGCCATGTTTCACTGAAGCTCACTAATAGGTCTAACCGTAGGCAACATTTGTTTTTGGTGCCTTCTGCTAAAAATAATCTGTCACGTAACAGCCCTCTCATACGTTTTTGTAGGCAGTATAATATTTTATGTCTTGATATATTCCACCAGAGCACCAACATTATAGAACAACAAAATTATAAGAAAGTCCGGACTGTAAGCGCCCAGTTACACGAGGAGGAAGTTTTTGCGCTGCCACGCGGCGACCGCTCCGCTACCACGCCTTCGTGTACATTCCGGCGAATCTGAATTCTATTTACTAGGCACCAACGGTTAAAAGCCAGACTCGCCCTCGTGCCCGGGACGTTCATTTAAGTTAAAACGTAAATGCTAAGTAAATAGAGCGTGTTTTGCCATGACGCGGTCGCTGCGCGGCGGCAACCCGGGCTCCGCAATGCGCCCTAAGGAAGCACGTGAACACATCACAGAGTGAAGTAATTTTATTTAAAGTATACACATTTTCTATTGACTTAGCCATATGCATGTTATTTGAATGTTGTGCGCGGTTGTTATTGAGCTACAAATTTTTATGTTTCTGGTTAGTGCATTGACTTACAAATAAATGGACGACGGGTCTAATACAAAAACCACAAAAAATGTCCCAAGTCAACCTATTTAAACGTAGTGACATGTAAAGAAATATGAAAAAACTAAAACGTTGAATTTAAATTGTAATCATCGCTCGCAGTACTGTCTAATTTTGCTTGCTTCGCTGTCAGTCGAACAAACGAAGACTAAAGCGTGAATGACGCTCTGTATACGATTTTAACGCCCTATAAGTTCGGACACTTTTTAGCGCGGACCCGACGTCCATATAATTGTCAGTCAATGGGTTAGTGTCATAGTTTTACTTGTATTATATATTTTGTATCTTGTAACTGTGCCAAAATAAATAAAAAATAAATGAAAAGGAAGTAAATAATCCGTACAGTTTGAATTGCATATCTCGTTTGGTCCAGCCACCCTGATGACCACAGAAAGGGATGAAAGTTGAACAATAGCATCTTGAAGTTGTGAGGATGTATTGGTTTATTAGATAGAGAAACACAATGGTATTAAATGTCTGCTTGTCATTAATTACTTCCCAAAAACCGTCAACATAAGTCTATGTTGACGGTCTAGTCAGACAGTCTAAAGCTATTTTCGTCTACAGATATTATTATTTGTTCGCGGAATATCAGAGAGTAACGATCAAGAGTGAAGCAAGGCCAGACACATTGTCGCCAGAGCTGCAAGGGAGAAAAATAGGTCATGGGCCAAGTTCACCAAGTTCTCTCGTACGAAATTTACCATGGTAAATGCCAGACCCAGATGCTATGGGCATCTGGGTTGTCTTCAATAAGCTATTTTCACTGCCTTTGTTTGGTTCTCGTTTTATTGTGGAAGTTTGTATGTCAAATTTAGACCTACAGACGAATGTAACTTAGTTAAATGAATTTACCTTTATTTTGTTGGAAAGATATCAAACGACTTTGAAAATATACAGTACCACAATGGACATTTTAATTTCTTGTGTTGCTCTTTGGGCTTTTTTTTTATGAAAGTATAAGTGCGCATTTCATATCTATCTCACTTGATGTATTATAAAGAAAATAAATCTAATGAAATCAAAATCAAAATTCATTTATTTCAGACAGATGCAGTCTATATTCTTATAATAGTTACACATATATGTATGTAATCTCATCCGGATCTACCGGGATTCAAAAACAAAAAAGATAAGTCCTCTAATTGAAGGCGAATGCAATTTCATGCAATGAAGCGTGATCGGACAGTCAACCTTACCAGTAATCACGCGGCATTTGAGCTGCCACGGATACGATAGCTCAAAAGACGTTTAATACATAATAAAGACAACTGATAGAGATGTCGAAGATGCAGCCTCTCGCCTTGGAATAGCTCAAGTTATAGCGTTCTGGGAACAAGGCTTGTAGGCAGGGAATACCGTTTCACAGCCGTAAGTCTTGTAAATGAGGAAGGTCTTATATATCCGGTCGGCACGAGCAGAGAACGACACGACGGCACGGCGAACGGCAGCGGCGCAGGGGCACTCGCCTTATCAACAGCCATCGGCACCAGTCGACCCCTATACATTCATAAATCAGTACATGTACAATTGAGACGGCGAATATACCTATTCCTATTGTTAATACAGTCCACTTTTCTTAACTATGTGGTTCAAACTAGCCTACAGGCTGAGAAAAATAAAGAAGATAATAGTAATAATAATGTTTACTTGTTTTAAACTATACTGTACAGAACTGTATACAAAATAATCAATTATAATATAAGGCTAAGGAAAAATTATACATTGCAATTTATGTAAGCTTCTGCAGCCGACATAGGGTTGAACCTGTATCTCACTCAGCATACATCATTAGCGAATTAAATAGTAAGTAATTATTTATTAGACAATATTAGAAACTAACACGCTATGATGGCCGTTTTGACGTTTGTTCTCTCATCAAGTTTCGTATTAATTCATAACTACGTTATGCAGTAAAATTTATGGATGTATAATTTTACGATACAACTTTTTTTATTTATTACTTTTTATTTTACTTTTTGTTTATCGAAATTCGAAATTTTTAAAAATTTAATCTAATACGATCGTCACTTATGGGATCGCTGGCCAGCACAACTTCTACCTCCGGCAAACTCGCGTCAAAGATCAATGCAAAACAAAGCAGTTTTTTAATAGCAGTAGAGCTCCTTGTGAACGAGTTCATCCAGAGAAGTACTGCCAACTTACCCATTTCTGCCGCCAAGCAGTAATGTCAGCACTACTGTGTTACGGTTTTGAAGGGTAAGGGTGCTGGTGAAATTACAGGCACATGGGACTTGTCAACTTACGCCCAGGGTGACAGACGCAGTGGCAGTGCCCCTCAGATCTTTACGATTTAAAGCTTTGTGTGACACTGCAACTGTTATGGACAGGCGTGTAGCTTACCATCAGGCGCACGACTTGTTCGTCGCGTCACTTGATATTATAAAGAAAAAAATTTTGAATTGACGATATATTAATTAAACATTTTTATCTCAATCTTTAAACTTTTTAATCAGCTACCCCAATACTAGTTAAATAAATCTAAAAAGAAATCTAAAATTTTTTCTGAGTGTTCGATCTTTGTATTAATAATTATAACAAACTAGTGAAATAATTTCACAAAAAATAATTGAATAACAATTCAATAAAAATTTAAAATACAGTGAATAGCGACATCTCTCGCCAGGACTGGTAACTGTAAAGATATCTAACTGTGTGATAAAACTTTCATAGATTTCTCATAGATGGCGCTACGACTAAAAGGTCGTTGAAAAAACCAAATACAAAGATACGACGCAAGCACATAGAAAAGTTCGTGGGGTAAGCTGGTTCGTTCCGTGGCTTACTTGGTATAGCGTCTGGCATGGTATGCTAGAAGACGTCGGTTCGAATCCAGCTGGATCGAAGGAATTTTTTCTGAGTGTTCTTTTCTATGTGCTTGTTGTTGTGTTGTGTTGGTTTTTCGACGACTTTTTAGTCGCAGCGCCATCTATGAGAAATCTTGTTTCTTTGTCGGAAATGGAGATTCTTTTTTGTCGGAAAAAGAGTACATATTCCACCTCTAAGGGTGGCCAACTAGGGGATGAATCCGGTTTCGCGCACTTTCTGGTAACCGATTTCAATAAAACCTGGCAAATAGATGTAATTTCACGAACTTTTGAGGTCGGTTTTTTAGTACTCTGTATTGAGATAAAGTCTATACAGTTATAATAGTAAATATATCTTTATTGCCATCAAAAACTTCATTAATTTTTATACCAACACTTATCTCTAAGAGAATCCACGATACATAACAAAACTAAATTGTTCATCAAGGCTCAAACTTTTCCTATATTTCATACCCAAAGTGGAAGACTTTCTGAACTAGGAATATCAGAAGCTAATGTCACGGACCATAAGCGCGGCATATTGGGCGAAAAAAATCCACGAACTTGATAAACCTTATAATAAATAGACCGATAAGAGGCTGACTAAGGAAAATCCGGTAAATAGATATGGAACGATGAGGAGCTATGATAGACATTGTAATAATAAATATTTTTTCTCTTTTAATATTTTTCTTTGTTACAGTGCAGCTTAGTGTTTTAAATCTAACTGTCATGGCAAAATACGCTATATTTATTTAGCTGTCACGTCCGGGCGCGCTAGCGAACCCGCTTTTCTTTGGTCTACGCGGCGGCAAGTTGTATTATTCTGAGGAATTTAAATATTGTTGCCTAGTAAATAGAATTCAGATTCGCCATCAATGCGCGTGAAAGCGCGGTAACTCGGCGGTGGTCGCGCGGCGGCATCGCGATCTCAGCTAGAATTCAAATTTTTCCCGAACTAAGACGGCTTATTTTGCTTATGTCGAACGGCAAGGCTTTATTTCGGAATTTATTTTTTTATAAATGAAATTCTTTGTTTTCCACCGTGTGGTAATCAGTGTTTATTCTCAATTTTACTACATAATGGATTCCAAAGTGATTTACAACACTTTCACTGCTATCCGGAATCAATGACAGCCATTTGAGGTAGTATAGAATCTTAAGATATACGACTTAAGCATATACGTCTTAAGATATAAGGCTACAAATCCTGACTCACTTAGAATAACAGAACGCATACTTCCCGATATAGCGGAAAAAAGATATATATACCGTTGTATCCGGATAGGTTTCAAAGCAAAGAATCAAATATTAGATGAAATATTGAAATAAACAAGATGGCCGCCATACAAATTTCGAAGCCTTCTATCACGGAAACTATTAGAGATAGGTAGGAGGTGCTGGAATGAATGTCGTAGAGGGTAATCAGTGGTCAACTGTTTTCGTAAAAATAAATTCAAAATGGCGACTGAAGAAAAACTTGCTTCCATCAGGCTGAAAATTGGCATGCGGAGATTTTTGTGAGTTCTTAATCATAATTTGGGGGTCAAAAGATTTTTTCGCCATTTTTTTAATATGGCTGCCATACAAACGTTTTTGCCGGCAAATAAAAATTTGCTATAATTCGACAGAAAATCTGTCTGTGGGGTTCTCTATGGGTTTTAATAATAATGTCCGGTCAAAATTTATTTTTTGCCATTTTTCAATATGGCCGCCATTACATTTTTAAACAAAGTCATAAGTGCCGAGACCGTGGGCCGAGGTCCATATGAGTGCGAAGCCCGAAGTATCCGCACGCCACCGGATGTAGGTAGTATCTGTCTCTCTGAGAAATATTTTAGTGAAAAAAATGCTAGACAATCACACCAAATTTCTGGTCTCAAATTGGGGAATTTCCTGTACTATGAACACCAGAATAACGATAACTCTGAGGGCAATATTCGGAATACCCAGACCAGAACTAATTTAGAAATGTTCTTTTCCTAAATTGGCCCAAGTCGGGAATCGAACCTGGAAACTCCTCATCAAGCGACCATAGTATTAATCGCTGTCGCACCGAATAGCATAAGCACACCCCATAAACTGAACCCGACCACGCGCCGCAGGCCGAGCCCGACCCCACCATAGGTGATGAATGATAAACTGATCAAACCTTTTTACGTCCCACTGCTGCCCACGGATCCCTATCTGCTGACCTGAGATATACGGTTTTCCGGAGAACTCGACGGTAGGACCTTGGTAAAGCGGGTGTCCGAGCCATGCCCTCCGCCAGTGATACGCCTTTGCGGGCGGGCGTCTCTGGCGGACTCGGACTTGGGTATGGACTCGCTGTGGTTAGTGGTTAGCTGCAGAGATGGACATGTTTGTCTGCCTCGGTTTTGCATGTATCCTGGGCGTCTGTCTCGTGAGCAGCTAGCGCGTCTTAGTGGCGGTCTAGTCGAGGGCCTGAAGCGAGGAGACGCGCGGGGCACGTGAGTTGCCCTTTAAGTTGGAAGCTATGTCCGGACATTGTCGCAGGACACAGCGCCTGGCATCTCCGCCACTAGCCCGGAGAGCTAGTAAAGGATAAGTTAGATATCCTCCGGTCCCTCCAGCCGCTTAGATTATTGGGAACTGGAGAGACGTCGTTTTTGGGCGTCGGGAAGTGAACGTGGCTTACATAGATTTGGTAGTGGACTCAGACTCGACGGCTTAGCGGTGGCAACCGCTTGTGCAATGCGAAACAGGAAGTGAGTGAGTGTCTCACTCTCCGTCGCTATTTTTCAGGTAGGTATCTGGAAAACAGGGAGGGTACTGTACGTGTACCCGGGGCGGCTCACCCGAGGCACTAGCTTCTCAAAGAACCGGATGAAGTCAAGTGACATAGGTCTGTGACAACCTTGTATACTGGCTGATCTGGGGTCAGAACCTGAACTTATAAGGTTCATGTGCGCGCACAGGTTATAGTGCCCTTCTCGTATACCCTAAGGGTCGATAGGGAGGAACACTATAATCAAAACTAACGTAGAAAGATATGGAGTTTGCTGCCCACGCGTCTTTTCTAAAGAATATGTTTATCCATAGTTCGACGACCTTTATAAGAAAGCCCTGCTGGAAACATAAGTATTTTTTCCGGATATGTGTGTACATGGTTATTTATAAAACCTGTACCAATAACTTCGCAGAACTATATTACAAACATTATAAACAACAACTTTTGTTCCATGGCTTTTAACAATTCATAAAATTTTACTTTCATACAAAAAATAAAATATATTTAAATAGATCGCTCTAAATGTAATAACTCTGTGCAGGACAAGGCGCGAATCGTAGCGGAGGACGCTTGCACTTTCCACACCATACAGATACCGCATCAATATCGCACTGCAGAGCCCGACAATCAATGACCGAATTAATAGGATGGAATAGTTTTAGGTCATCCGCAAACAATAAACACCTATCTGTGCTAAGAACCTTGGGAAGATCATTTATCATGAGTAGGAATAGGGTTGGTCCTAAAATGCTACCCTGACTCACCCCGGACCATGTAAAATAAGCTTTAAAACATAAATGTCTGAAGGGCACTGCCACTGCCCCCGTCACCCTGAGACAAGTTGATAAGTCTGTGCCTGTAATTTCACCAGCACCCTTACCTTTCAAAACCGGAACGCAGTAATGCTCGCTTTATTGTCTGGCGGCAGAAATAGGTGAGGAGGCAATACTTCCCTGGACGTACTCTTTCACAAGGAACTCTACTGCTTGTAAATAATATAATAATATTTCAGGATATTACACTGGAATATGAAATAATACTTCACTTCTAGAACGTTTAAATAAAAAAAATGTTTTCTCTAATCTCATTTCGGTGGCAATTTTTATGGGTAATTTTCGGTGGCAATTTTTATTGCCACCGAAATGAGATTATAGAAAACAAACCTGAAAATTACCCATATCTTTTTTTACTGTATCGAAATGCAAGACTACTTCTCCAATTCAACCCACAAAGTTTATAGAATACGTTAATGGCAATGACCAAAAATAATAATAAAGAAAAACTCAAACCATGAAACTAACTTCTTCATAATACAAATCCAGCATCAAACATAACATTGTTCTTGCCAAATATCGTCCATTGCCAAGTGCAATCCGTAGTCTCAAGGCCCAAGACTAGTCGGCGCCTAAACCCCCACTTTCAGTCCCCCCAAATCCCATAAAAGGGGGGGTAATATATTAGGGCGCCCTTGGCAGCCTTGCATCCCGGGTACAGCGCGGTCGTTCACTTAGTATTGATTTTCATGACCGACTCTGTGCAGTGGCAAAGACAAGATTGATAAAGAACGTTAACTTGTTTGCTGTTTGTTGTTACTTAGTAGCCATTCATCATCACCATACAATTATTTACGATAGCGGTATGTTAAATACGACTTTAAAGTTGAATAAAAACTTCTTTCAGAATTTATGTTCATTTCTTAATTTAGAACACCTTACTAAGCAACTGACGTTATTTTTTTAAATTAGCTCGAAATAAAAAATTGAAATGTGAAACTTTGGTGAGGTCGATATACATACACGTTAGGAGAGACGAAATAAGGGTCATCCATCCCTGGCAACTCATCAGGCAAATGGGCCTTATATTACTTTTAACCTTCCAGCGGTCGTGCGCGGTCTCAGAGACCGCAGCGACCTTATTCTAGTCATTTTACAAAAACAATAAACGGTTGCGCGACCGTGATATTCTCGAGGGGGTGAGGACTTCCCCTTAGTAGCCCTGTGATAGTCGTCGCAACCGCACATGTGTCTTTATTGTGTTTGCCGTCTCAGATTCCGCGCGCGACGTCGTGTTTGAGAAAAATTCATTGAATGAAATTGAGACCTGGGTGAGTATTTCATGTTATTTGTGCTATATTACTTACAAAATTACATTATTTTGTGTAATATACATTAAATTATTTATTATTTCACTATTTTTTGTAGACACAACATGACTTACAAAGAATCAGAACGGCTTGCAGAGGAAGCGGAAACAGAAGATGAAGATTTTGATGATGTCAAACCATTGCTACTGATAATGAGTAGGTTATCGTACTACCTGCTGCTCCTAAAAAAAATTACAAGTTTTTTATTTTGTTTTCCTTTTTTATTTTGAAAAAAATATTCAAAAATAATTGTGATTATAGAGTTCCTACAATATGGTGCGATTGATGACAATATTGATTGATCTCGATAATAATCTATTATAATGTGCTTATGAACAATTAAGATGGGAATTCATCTTGTTTTGTTATTTTGTTGATTTTTAACGTTGTTTGTGTCATATGAC
>NW_020653690.1:610375-619966 GCF_003589595.1 Hyposmocoma kahamanoa | reverse complement strand
CGCACCCAACTCATCACGAACTGTTATTTTATTACCAAAACAAAAGGAAAAGGAAGTACGTTTCAAAAAAATTGCGAAACAGACGTTTTCTCTTAAATTCATGAAAGCGGTAATCGACGTTCTTAATACACAACAATAGAGTTAAATTCCATTAGATTCACACGCATTAAGATGCATTCCCCGTCATGTTCGCAGTTCCGTTGCAAACTTCTCTATCGCACTCACGAATTAACTATCGTCGTCCTTTGAGATCGTCGTACATTGAAAGCAATAATAAACAGCCTATCTTATTTACTGCACATTTTCAAATATTAACTTACTGTTATTGAATTTAAAGTTCAAATTAGTTTGACCGTCGAGTCACGTTAAAGAACGTGTACTGTCTCACGAATTAACTATCGTCGTCCTTTTTTTTGCATCTTGCATTAATTGCCTATATTACTTTATCGCACATATTGAAATATCAACTTACCAGTCCTGAATTTAAAGTTCAAATTAGTTTGACCATCGAATCGCGTTAATAAACGCGTCGACGTATTCTACTATAATTCTAACATACTACTATAGTTGACAAATGTAACCAGTTAATCGAAAAACGATAAACAGTCAAAGCGTTAAACGGACGTCAACCGTTGATTCGACTAGTTCGTTAATTCAACGCTCATCGCTAGTTGGGTCCATAACCCTGTAAACTTACATTTTTTGATATTATACGCCCTTTTAAGTCTTAAAGTCTGCGTCTAATTCGTCACTCTACGTACCTCCATCGTTAACCAGCGGTACACTACCATTTTTATATTTTTTTGTGAAAATTAGTTTGTTTAATTAACAAACACAAAGAACAATTTCTTCGATTTGGCTAGACTCAAACCTTGACCTTGCCGTACCAGGGCGTATATGACAACATATTTATATTCGTAGCAAAAGGGCGCTAACTTAGCATATGGGTAAGTTCCCTAAGGTGCTGGTATTTAGACAGATATTACCAACATGTGTACTTATTTTAACCGACTACAAAAAGGATGTTCTCAATTTTTTTTGTACATTACGCGATTACTACGGCAGAAATAGGTTCACAAAAAATACAGCCAAATTGCTTCTCGTGCTTGAACTCCTTCTTTTATTTGAAGTCGGTTAATAAATGCCAAAGTAACTCTGTCTGTTACTTTTTCACGTCTAAACCGCTGCACCAATTTTGATGGATTTTGGTATAGAGTTAGATGGGACCTGAGAAAAGGACATTGGTTACTGTCGTCACAAAAATAAATATCAAAGGGGATGAAAGTTTGTATGGAATAAATAAAATAAAACTATGAAAATTTATATACTACAGAAAGTTACTCAAAGTACTATGCAGACGAAGTCGAGGACACCAGCTAGTTACAAATAAAAAATTTAATTAGAAAAAATATTTCGCCCCCGTAATTTACAAATGTAAGTCACATAGTAAGAAAAACAGCCCTTCTCGTTCTGTATTCCGCAGGTCTCGAAGGTTAATGGCGGCAGAGTACCAAACTTGTGTAAAAGCTTTCGTGATACACATTTTTATTAGTTCACTGTTATTAATATAACTAAATACACATATATTTTCTTATTACCTAGAGTGGAGTTAATATAGCTCTTTGTGAAAGTGTTCGTCCAGGGAAGTGCTTCCGCGAAGCAGTAATATGACATTACTTTGATACGGTTTTAAAGTATGTAAACGCTAGAGAAGCTAAAGGTACATTGTGAATAAACCTGTCAACTTGTGTCTCAGGGAGACAGGAGCAGAGGCAGTGCCCCTCGGATCTTTGCGGTTTGAAGTTCTGAGTAATCATAGTCCCGCTCTAGGGAAACTCTGTATCGCCATAGACACACGCATAGACAACCACAAATTACATCCAAACTCACGAGAGAAGTAAATGTAGGCCATACACATATTTCTCCCGGCCTAGGAATCGGTCCCAGGACTTCTACGTGGCAGACCAGCATGGTAAACGCGGCTACGGAGGCAGTTGCAACTTTTTTATAATACTAAATGACGAGACACAACAGTTGCAATGCCGCTCAGAATTTAAGCACTTAACTCTGCATGAAAAAGTTTTGGATTATAGTAAAATTTTGCTTCAATGATTTTGTGACATTGATTAACAAAAGAATCAATCTTCATGAAAATAAACAATTTGCTTAGCTTAATTTTATCAAAGTTATATTTTAAAAACAATAGCCGAACTGATTTTTCGGCTTACAATCTGTTCCTGGAAGGTGTGGAGGTGGAGAGCTAGAAGGTCGGGGTGGAAAGAAGAAGAGAGAGTTTTAGGAAGTAGTAGAGTGAGCAATGTAAGTGTAGTGTGAAGGTGAAGATAGGAAAGATGGAGACACGGAGTTGGAGGTCTCTGCCCTCGACTCTTGACATGAGGACAGAGGTGCAGAACCAAAGAGCAGCGAGCTTGTAAGCTGGATAGCGGCCGTAGAGCGGAATCAGAGAGCAGCGAGGAATGATGACGAGACGGCGGTGGTAGTGCAGCAGTGGATTATATCATCACTTTCTACTCGGAGGTGGAGTTCTACTTCATCTTAAGCATCGGCTTCAGTTACTCCTGCCGCTCCTAACTCACTTGGTGAAGGTGACGCACACAGTTCACATAGGAGGAGCGTAAACGTGAAGACCAGGGTTAGCATGAGGCAATCGAGGAACTGGTCATCGGGCAGGCGCGTAAGCGCGGTAGGAGTAAGGCCTGGTGTAGGGCTTCGAAAAGGTGAGACTTCGTATATTTACTAGATCCGATTAAGACTAGATGCCTCCAAGGTCGATACAAGAATGACGAGCTTTTGGTAGCGCGAGAGAGAGCAACGAAATTCGAATAGTCAATTTTGAATTTGAAGCAGTGAGCTGCCAGAAACGGAAACGCTTCTACTGCTAAGATTGCATATCAAAGGAAGAGTAATCTATAGGATAATCTATGGAAGAATAGATTGCAGAGGGGTAACATATCTGTCAATTAATGTCAACATATAATAATATTAAATACGAAATTAAATATTAAATAATATTTAATTAAATATTATAATATTAAATTCGTCGCGCAAAACGACGGAGCCATAGACACAAAAGTTGAAGTTGAAGTTAAATACGAAATAAATATGTTTATAAAGTAAAATTGATAAAATAGTACGTAATTAGCATTGGAAAAACGAATAGCAAAATTCGGAGATATTTACAGTACGATAAAATATGCCAAGGTCGGGAGATCAGGCATGAAAAGTGAGTATATTGTCAAAGTGCGAGAAATAACTAACAATAGCAAATTTAAGTAACTTAGACACTATTATAGTAAATATTAGTTGGAACTCTTTCAGGAATCAGGAAAAGTGTGGGCGTTTCCTAGAAAATGTATAATGAGAGAGATGAAGATGATAGGGGTCCGTCGTTTCGCACTACAAAAGTTTGTAAATTGGAATTGGAACCATCTAGGCCTCAATTGAGAAGCAATTATTCTCGATCGGAGCTACAGTGGTATACACAAATACAAAACTAAACCTGAAAGGAAAAACCGCCATAATTTCTTCCACCCACAATTAGGTAATTTGTTAACGCAATTAATTAATTCCACCATCCTGCTTGTGAAGCGGGGTTTTACTGACGCTGTTTCATAATTATTATTTTCCAATAATATTGCGAATTGTGCTCTGGCAGTTACTCTTTACTACCGTGTGCGAAAATACAATAAAAATAAACCTCATTGCCTACAGTTAATTACGTTACAGATTTTTTCAAAAAAAAAAAAAATTTTTGAACCTTATGTTGCTTGTTATTACGTAAATTATAAGCAAATAATTGTTAGTGTAAAGCACACTTTCTCCAATTAGGGAGTCATTATACCTAATCGACGCGGAATGGGCTTCACCAACTTGAAAACCATACATTTGTTCTTATTCTTTTACGCATTATGAGCGAAAAAGACATTGTCGAACGATCAGAGATAGGCAAGCGCCCGGATTTTAACTCCGCGTTTTGATAACGCCTAAGGATCGCTCAATTAAGAGTGCTAATACGGAGGACCGAGGCGCGACTGTTTGGTCAAAGTAAGCAAACGAAGTAGACTGAATCTCGCGAGATTATTCGCGCGCTCTGATTGGCCGGCAGCGCCCGCGTCGCATTAATTAGGCCGGTACGGTGTGGGAGAGACCATACCGAGACAATAGCAGGAATTTTGTTGGATTTCAATAAGATAATTCAAGGTCAATTTAAGGCAAGAAAGTTCAAGTTTCAGTTAAGGATTTGGTCAAGCAATATTCGATCAGTGAATCTTAGGCTGCTAACAGATTGACTGCATGTTTGCAGTTAATACGTGAAGTCGTAATGATCTTCATGCAGCCGAGACCTCGACTGCATGAAGTTGATAACGATCCACGCATGGACACACGAGATAACGTGTAGGTATGTCAAGTCGCACACACTACATCCTGCATGCAGTTAATGCGTGAAATCGTTATCCGAGACCTCGACTGCATGAAGTTGATTACGACTTCACGCAGCTTTACTTTCGAAGTGTATCTGTAATTAGTGTATACAGTCCAGTTAAAAACAAGTGTAGTGAAATATTCATTGATCTATTCCGCTAAGTTCAACTATTAATTCAATCAGTTAAACTAATCGGACGCAAATATTCCAATAACTTCAATTTTATAATACCTACACTTATTACAGTTAATAAAGTATATTAGCTTTTTATCCTTCCATACTTATAGTTAGGTGTGGGACATAGTTAGGTTAGGTTATGTTCTTCCAGCAACTTCCAAAGAAACGTGAACAAAGGCACAGTATAGCGATATTATGTTACTTCGTTACCGGCACATAAATTTATGTTGTCAATATTATGGAGGAGTATCGATATAGGAACAGGATATTATTATAAGAAAACTATGAGATGGTTTATGGAGCAGAAACCTGATGCAGTTGAGAGGTGAACTTTGACTATGATATAATTAAACGACCTCCATTATCCAATGGCTTGCAATGTGGGCGCTGATGCCCTGGAATGTATTTGTAACGATAATAATAATAATATTTATTTTGACAACATAATTAAGATATTGAAACCAGAGCTAGGTAAAACCTGGGCTACCGAATTGTGAAACAGTATTTTCTCTTAACATTCGACAACGTTTATTGCATATTTCTTTACTATGAAGTAAGTAGCACACATTACGTATACGTTACGTCACATTACTATGGTACTTGTCAAGTTAGATCGCAGGGTAAGGGCGCTGTGTCTACGGGTACGGTGGCAATGCCCCTCAGATGTTTGCGATTTAAAGCTCTGTGACACTGCAACTGTTTTGAACAGAGTGTGTGTGTGTGTGTGCGTGCGTGCGTGCATACGTGCGTGCGTGCGTGCTTGTGTGTGTGTATCGCAGCGATAGCGATACGCTACACTATAATACTTGGCATCGTGTTTGTTTGATTGTTACCCAGGTTGCGCCAGACCTATAGAAAACATTATTCACAGAATGAGTTTAATAATTATTTTGTTTATTTCTCGAATATGCACTTATAGCCATTATTAATGATTATATTGAAGTCAATAATTAGCTCAGGCAGTATCTGTACCTAATTTGTTAGCACCTTGTATAATACATGTTTCATGAATCACAATCAATTTAGCAAAGAACAAACAAAAGTTATAGTACGTATTTGTACAAATATAAAAACGATTCTTTGTTGGCCTTAATGGGAAAAGTTTAGACCCGACATTGAGCAGAATGATGGATGGGCTACAGATTGTGGGCAGGTATTTGGATTGGAGGCCTACTTTTCGATGTTAAATCGTTATAGCTATTGAACATACAAGGTCAAGTAGATTGTTTGGAAAGAAGAAGAAAATAGAATGATGATTATGACGAATTCGTGTGGCGGAGTGTACTTATGTTTTTTACTGTCTTCAAAGAAAGGAGCAGTGGTCTCACTTAAATTTGAAGAAAATATTTCAACCCTAAGGGTGACAAATGACAAGTTAGTGAATGAATCCGGTTTATTTGGTTTATTTTATTTCCCCCGAAACCGACATCGTTCTGACGCGTCACGACACGACACGTCAGACAAATGTAAATCAGGCTTAATTCCACCAAATGCTAAAGTCACGTGTTTTGCTTTTAGGAACTTACTGGGTGGTCCTATTAACCACCTGGATTTAACGTGCTCACTATGGGGATTCCAGATAAAGTCAAAACTCCGTTATAGTTTAGTTGTCACACTTTTATTGTTCCTGCCTTTTACAGTTCCTGTAGTATACGGTACAATACAATTAGAAGATTTACACAGATTTACTCGGAACTATTTATGGCGAGAAATATTATTGGAATCGTTCGGACCGGGCGCAAGACGGGCGATGACTGACTGCGCACACGCGGAGGGCTGAAAACGTAACGTCAGCACTGTGTCCCTACATGCTCATTTCAGAGAATTCAAAACTTTTTCACTTGTAAACATGGCAATTTCGACGTATGATACTTTACGTATGAGGGGCCTATTTTTGTGAATATTTAGTAGCAAAATCTGTGGCTAAGGGTGGAATAAAACATCGTAACGAAACCTGTAAGTCGAAGACTACCCTCGAAATATGTAAACAAACCCTCTTCTTAGAGGAGACTTTTAACAAGCAGTAGTACCCACGCATAATTGTAGTGGTGATGATGCAGCAATTTCAATTCTCTTTTATTTATTGACTTTGTTACATAAAATGTCAAATGAGAAAATACAATGAGATTTTTCAAAATTGTAAATTATGATATGCCGTGAACACACACATAGACAACCACAAATTACACCCAAACTTACGAGAGAAATAAATGTAGGTCATACAAATATTTTTCCCGACCCGGGAATCGAACCTGGGACCTCTGCGTCCGGCATGGTAACCGTTCGGTCACGGAGGCAGTTAAGTTATATTAGCGTCTTTAGCGAGCTATTTAACTGCTTTTGTTTTGCTTAATTTTTATGCATGCATAGTACTAATTTTAAATGTTGCGTTTTTATGCATGTTTGACATATCTGTATGTATTTAGTTGGTAAGCCTTATTAAGGCGATGAGGTGCCCAAAATCGCTTAAATATGGCGTTTTTTTGTAAGTTTTTAGGCGATTACATAGCACGTGGAATTTTGAAAATAGTACATCCTGTAACACGTATCTTGAAGTGTAGCTTGAAATTCCTAGAATATTGCTTATTGTCATAGGTAATACAAAAACTGGATTACAGTGTGACTCTGGTGGTTATTTTTTGACATATTTTTCTCGAGCAAATCAAACTTGCTTACCACCAAATTTGGTGTGGTTATTTAAATGGTACTTATCTTGATCCTGACACTCTATTTGTTTTAAATAAAAGACAAATAACAAATTTAGGAGTAAAAAGTAACTTTCGCCTACTAAAGTACGAGCTAAATATTTGCTTGCAAATTATGGACAGGCACTTAACAGTGTGAAAAAATATCATACACAAAAAAGTAAATAAGTAAATATAATGCACCAATTCGTTGAAATCAAAACAAAATATTTAAAAAAATTAAAATTTTTTACCATTAAGTAAGAATAAAAAAAAATATTTTAGGTTAGGATTAGAACCTAAAACACAAAGGACTCAAAACAAAAATGAAATTATTGTTTGCGTCCTTGATTATTTAGTAAAATTGCAACGTTGAAAACTGCTGCGTAGCTTGCGTTCGTGGGATACGTTGCCAGACCTCTGTTTTAACATGGTTCTGATAAATTAATTTATATTGTATTGTAATCGGCTGTCTACCGTCGAGCACGGTACTTACGAGATATGTAGTTGGACATAGTTATGCAAACTATAACCAACCCACAAAATGTCACTTTCGAGAGAATTAGATTTTTGCAAAAACAGTGTAAAGAAATAAATAGGTAAGTTATTTGAGACTAGAGATGCGCCGAGTACTCGTTTGCTACTCGGTACTCGATGTACTCGGCCTAATAGCTCGGTTCATGAGAAGAGTACTCGGCTAAAATAAAACATCGCAGCTATAGGTACATAATAAAGTAAAATCAAGAATATATTTAAAATATTCAAAAGAGATTTATTACTAGAAATTGTAGACAATTGTAACAATTTCTAGCAATTTATAATCAAAAAAGAAAGTTTACATTATTAATATTTAAAATTTAACAAAGGCAAGTTATGATTTAGGATTATTTACAAGGCTTTCTGCGCGTTCAGGCAATAGTCTGTTCCTTTTTTCTTCATACACATTACCCGCTTCGGCAAATAACCGCTCGCTATACACAGTGCTTGCAAAAACACATAAAACACTCGTGCTAACTGTGCCAGTTTTGGATATTTTGTTTTATGCTCTGCCCACCATTAGAAAGGACTCTGCTTTCGCGACAATAAACTGTCATTGACATATCGGCCTAATTCTAGAGCAACGGGTGCATTTAGGATCATCGCGTTCCGGTTGTAATGAACCGAGTAACTCGGCCGAGTACTCGGCTCGGCAAATGTTAAACCGAGTAATATTCGGTACTCGGTTACTCGGTAAAACTTGTACTCGGCGCATCTCTATTTGAGACAAACGATGTACTGTAGCAGTGAGAACGATATAGGGAAACTTTTATATTACTTATATAACAATAAATAGAAAACATTATGTATCTTTTTATTTAGCTAACGAAAAGCATGTTCTAGTTTTCGTAATGAAAACGCCAAAGGTCTATAGTATTTCAGTACATGTGACATGGAACCTTGTAGCATATTTTTAAAAAGGCATTATGTGAAGTTAAGCAGCAAGGTTCTTTTTAGTTATTAAAAAGTTACTTATTTAGGGTTGGTACCCTGAAGGACTTTTATTTTCTCCGTTTCGGCTTGGTATGTTGCCAGGATTTTTTGTGAGCGGGTAAAGGACACGTCTGGTGTTCTACCTAAATACATAACTCAATTTCACTCGAGGTGTGGGTTGTTTCTTGTTTGGAAGGTCCAACTACCACACTCTTACCACACCGGGGCGTATGGCGCCACCTTATTGGAGAAATTATAGTAGGCGGGTTACCGCTCAAAGTCATCGACGCAAGGTCATCGACGCTTGTCAGCGTCTTAAATAAATAAATTTAAAACGCCAAAATAATGTGAAACTAAATTAATTAACAAACCAATAATATAACAAAATTCAGTCTTATATCTGCTTATATCAAAGATAAATTATTGTAAAAATCCTTCAAATAATTATAAAAATTGGTCTTCCTTCAGAGACAGTTCTAGAAAATCGTCAGTTTTGTAATTTTTTTTTTTATATTTTATTGAATGGATATTCAATAATTTTTTTGTGAAATGACTCCACCAGTTTGTTATAATTATTAATATAAAGATCGAACATTCAGAAATTTTTTGTCAAAAAATCCCTTTGTTTTATTTTCGAACTTGGTAAAAGTAATGTTGGTCTTGTTAAAACAACCCTTGTTCCTATTAGGGAAGTCCACAGGGGTCGTCAACTCATTGACATGTCGCTAAAGAAAAATATAAAAAAATAATATTCTGCTGAATGCTATTTTCTTTTCATAATGCCTTAAATAAATATGATTGCTTTGGAATTTTAGT
>NW_020653690.1:585855-610365 GCF_003589595.1 Hyposmocoma kahamanoa | reverse complement strand
TTGTTAATGTGCCTATAGAAATGCAATTGCCTCGTAGTTTACTACCACTTTGTCATCACTTTTCCTGAATGGACAAAAATCTTATCCAATAAAAGCTACCGTAATAAGGTCTTGCCTTCATCACCTATTGGAAGAAATGGATAGTGTTCTTTCTTATTACGCTCGCCTAAGTGGAATAATATATACCATTTTCCTCTTAACTCCTTTTCCCGGGAGTGTTTGAAAAGATAATTTGAAAAAAAGGAGATAAAGATTTATTTTCTTTTAAATATAAAGAACGATTTTCTGGAAAGGATAATTATTTTTCTACCCGTTCAAGGAACCTTAATCGATTTTCTAGTTTTATTTTGTAGTTAAACCGTTCTCGTTTACCATTACCTTTTAACCCCAATATTTTGATATTATTCGCCAGTTATTCGTGGAAATGTATGTAATAAAATTTCTATATTTTTTTGCGGTTTATCATAAAATTATAATAAAATCGTCTGCAACGGGTTAAAGCACGACTTTGCATTATAGTACATAGTATATTAAAGGTTTATTACATTGTGTACATTGTGTAATGTAATTAATTAAAGTAAGAAATTACCAACGAGAGTCTATTAGCAGCCAGAAACCAAAGGTTGAGGGCCTTAATGATTTGAGATTAGTAATTTTTACTGCCCATGTTCCATACAATATTTTTCAACACATTTGCAAGGAAATAGATACAACTATAATTTATTTCTTGTATGAATAAATATCGCTTCACAACACAACATTTACAGATTTTGCACACAGCTTTTTGCTTTCTTTTTAAACAGATTTCCAGCTTTTCTTCCATAGATAATACAATTCGAATTAAAATGTTTAGTTGCAGGTGAAAGTTCTTTTAGTTGTTTCTGTGTAGAATGTAGGTCTTTAGTTCGCGATTGAAGATCTAACTCCAAATATTTCACTTGTTCGGCCATCTTCACCTCGTCCTTGTGTAAATTATATGTAAATTAAAAAATATATTTATAAAGTGCTTCTTAACCGGAAGTTTTGAAGGTTAAGGATGCTTCTGAAATTTCAGCCACTTGGGACTTGTCAGCTAATATCTCAGGGTGATTGGCGCAGTGCCCCCTAGATCTTTGCGACTAAAGCTCGATCTTTGCGGTTTAAAGCTCTGACGGGCACTGCAACAGTTATGAACAGGCATGTCACTTACCAGTAGGTGCGCGAGTCGTTCATCCCGTATCACTTAGTATTATAAAAAAACGGTGACAGAATGAGGGATGGAAACTTAACACGTTTTTCAAGTGTTGTGAACCGTTTTCGTCGTAGAAATGAATAGACCGTGTCCTAAATTTACAGCACTAGTAGTAAGGTATCATTATTAACGTGTGGTTTATAAAGGTATAATCATAAATTGTTATATAATTATTTCTAGTAGGTAATTTTGTAGCTTTTTGTGACTATTCAAAAGTTCACGTTAATGGAAGTTATGAGGTTTTCGAATTTAGCGTACAGAATGTAACAGGGAATTTCCTAGTTTGAGAATTAATTGTTGTTGTTAAATTTAATTGTATTTGCCTCTAAAATCCTAAAATTATTGCTTCATATTTTAAGTACATGGATTACATTGATAAAAAGGTCACATGTTTCAAAATAGCATTGGACAGTTTTTCACTGTATGGGTTTTTGTAATAAAATTTGGCATGTATTTAAATGAACATTTTAAATTTGCTGCGCAGATAAATAAATCTAAACAGTCATCTTTTTTAATGATTGATCGTCTTTATGTGAGATATAAAAAAATTTGAAACGATGGATATTTTAAACTCTTCTGAACTACGTAAAAAAAGTTGAGCCTCAACCCTAAGACAAACGAGCTTTGAAAATAAAATTTAGATTCTTATTTTTAAAATTAAGTAAATGTTGGTTATATTTATCGAGTTCTTAGGTTTTCGCGATTGTTACACATAGGAAATGAAACTAGTTTTTCCGGATTTAAATCAGTATTTCCTCTAATGAAAAATCCCAAACAGACATGAGACTGCAGTACTAATTAATATGTTTTAGTTTATTCTAATTTCTATTAATAATTAATAATAAATTAAACTTAATAAAAATTCATTGAATAAAATAATTTGTAAAACCTAATGTAGCGTAAATTGGAATGTTTTCTTTGTCAAATTAAAAATAAGGTATTTAATTAATAACTATTGTAACTATAGTGAAAAAATAGGGTGGTTTGCATTAATATTAGACATAACTGGTTGAAGACTGTACCACCTCAGCCGTGACCATGGGACCTGTAAAGGGCCCGAAACGTCGGTATGTTTGAAAAAACAAATATACGCGATTTAAATCCGGAAAAATAGTTACATTTTCTATGTTGATTATATTTGTTATTATATACATATTTAGATATATATATTTTGTTAATATTATAATATAATATGACCTGAAACGTGTTCGGAAACGCAAGCAAATAAAAAAGAGGATTAAAAATTGTATTTGAATACCAAATATTAATTTAGCATGGTTAAACTTAATAACAGTGTTACCTTGAATGCAGTTCATTTATTATGTATCCGTAGATCAACTAATATAGACGGAACAATTAATATTATAATATCAAACATACAATAAAATATCGTTTATTTAAAAAAGTGCACGTTTACAATAGAGCAATTATTTCTTTGGGGATCAAATGAAATTATCTCATAAAATTTCAATATTTCAATTGCAATAGCAGCTTTATGGCCTTCAGCACAAGTCAAGGATGTGTAATGGGAGTGATACAATCGAACGAAGCTTTGGAGGTGTCTATCCCATTTTTTTAATAATGTGTAGATAATCACACAAATAACTTGGTCTCAAACTATAACAATAATAACGCACACACTCAACATAGCCTTGCACTAGGGAAACCCTGTGTCGCGGGTGCCATGGACACACGCATAGACAACCACAAATCAACCCAAACTCATGAGAGAAACAAATGTAGGCCATATAAATGTTTCTCCCGATCCGGGAATCGAACCTGGGACTTCTGCGTGGCAGTCCGGCACGGTAACAGTTCGGCCAAAAACTGAACATTTACAATCACTTTACAAAATATAACAAAAAAGCACATAGAACATACTTTATTAATTTAATATACATTTACATAAAACATAATTATACTGCGAGAAAAACAAACACATTCTGTAAGATATATAAAATTTTATGTAGGACTACAGTTTGCCCTGAAAGGGTTCTGATTCAGGATAAATAGTGTCGACCGTGTTAGACGGTGAAGGTACTATTTAGATTATAGCTATGGTTTAAAATCTCTATGATTTCATAACATAATTTTTCACTGTTTCACTTCCTATGACGCTCTGTCTCGTTTGACACGTACGTGGTTCTAAATATAATTTCCTTTTTTACCATTGACTTACAATTATATGGACGTCGGGTCCGCGCTAAAAAGTGTCCGAACTTATAGGGCGTTAAAATCGTATACAGAGCGTCATTCACGCTTTAGTCTTCGTTTGTTCGACTGACAGCGAAGCAAGCAAAATTAGACAGTACTGCGATGACATTACAATTTAAATTCAACGTTTTAGCTTTTTCATATTCCTTTACATGTCACTACGTTTAAATAGGTTGACTTGGGACATTTTATTCGTGGTTTTTGTATTAGACCCGTCATCCATTTATTTGTAAGTCAATGTTTTGTACCGAATTAAAAAATGAGGAGGTTTTCTGTTCGACTGTGTGTTTTTTTTGTGTATGTTACGCGATAACTCGGGCATTTTTGAACCAATTTTGATGATTCTCTTTGAGGTTTGTTTTTTTAGTACTCTGTGCGGAGATTATTTTACACTGTCATCAATTTTATGATATTACTTGTACTGACTGTATTTGGTGAGCATTTGTTTCGTATAAATAGCAATAAACAAATTAGAATCAAAGACGAGATTTAATTTCCCCCGCCCCACTAACACTATTCTGTGCACGACTACGTCTCATAACTTCCACAGTTCCTGGCTCACCGTTAGAAGTCACACAATGATGGTTTTCTACCAGTACCATATTGTGAGCGATCGAAAGTCCATCACACGTAAATACATACCTCTATTTCCCACTAGCTCTGTTATACCGTCCTCTTGATAGAAGTAATAATTTCCCTTTTACTTAGTGGTATTTTCTTCCTTCTAAATTTTACAAGAAAACAGCTGTATTCATAGGTACTTTACATATATCAAATAGGTACTATATATATATACTAAATAGAACACGTTTATTACATTCGTTTGTAAAAAAAAATTCTGAAATAAAGCCAGTGTCGCTACCGCTCGACCCAAGCTAAATGGACCGTATTAGTATGGGAAAAAATAAATTCGCGCTGAGGTTATATCAACAGCTCGTAAACAAACTTAATGGTGGCCCAGAGGTTAGCTACATGGGTGTTTGATGTAGAGGACCACAGCTCGAATCCCGTTTGGACCTCATTAAATGATCTTTTCCAAAATAAGTTCGATAGATTCGATCTGTAATCATAATACAGAGTATAGCTAGAGCCCCGGTTTTTGGTTTAATTATGAGATCATTATTATTAGTAAGTGCTTAGGTATGTTTGTGTCAATCTCAGCTACTAGGTCTTAGAAAGAAAGAAAGCAAATACATTTCTTTCACTGCCACAAACAATTGACATTACATAGAAAAAAGCAACACATGGCGGCAGCAATAGTCAAGGAGCTCTGTTGCTACCATAGTCATGGAAACGTTACGTGAAAATTCTTAATTGATATTTATTAAAATAATTTATCGTACCAAATCTACCACATCCTTTAGAAACGAAGCCTATATCGTATACGAACCAGCAAGCACGTACGCGAAGGGAAGGATCAATATTGGTCCAATCGCACAGATTCTGAGATCCGTGCCCTGGGTACACTCATCCTCTACTGTTATACCTATATAAATTTTATTTCAGTGCTGCTATGTTGGGTCGGTTTCATAAGCTTTATTACTGTATGTCAATAGTCCATTTGGTACATTTATCCTCTACGGTTCTGCTAACGCATACTATATTTCGTTATTAGAATTCTGACATAAGCTTTGTTACTAATTGTTTAAGTAGGCACGATTATAGCCATATTGGAATTGTATTTACGGCTATGAGACGTGGACCGCGACTTGAGTATAATGCGGGGTGGTTACATATTATACCAATCGAAATTAATGACTAATTTTACCATCACCAATACCATGTTTGCTTGCAAGTAAACTATTTTCAATTAGATAGATAGATAGAATCTTTATTGACCACCATGACAAATATATACACAGACATTAACTTAGACTTAACATGGTAATATAATCTACTAATATCTCTCTTGGAAGCCATGGCAATGAAAAGCCTCTGACTCAGCATAAGTGACGCGGCTGCCCGCGACCCTGGTATTCTGCCAGGACCCTATAGGACAGAGACGCCACTCGTAAAACCAAAATCCAAATTCAAATTCTAACCAATTCAATACAATCCAATTTAATTTTATCCAATTCATTTATTTTTTACTTTTATTATTTTTTTAAACACCCTAGCCACTCATATTTCTTTTCATTTGCCGACCAGTACGAGAAAAGCTTGAATTCGAGCTAAGGTAGTATTGAGTCTTAGGATCGTATTCTAGAACTCTACTCAATGCTAAAGTCAGGACTTGAGTATGATTCAAAGCACTCGAAATCATACTCAAGTCCCTGTTGTCACTAGGTATCATAAAAAAAGAAGAAGCGTCAGCAAAGCATTTGCTTACAGTCCATTTAAGATTTGCTGATAGAGTCATACCATAGTTGCATTAGAAACAAATAAATGTATCTATTTAACACGTGAAGTATAATAATACAGACCATAATGCAAAAAACTTTTTTTTATATATAATAACGCACACACTCAACATAGCCCCGCACTAGGAAACCCTGTGTCGTGGGTGCCATGGACACACATATTACTAATAACCATAAATTACACCCAAACTCATGAGAGAAATAAATGTAGGCTATACAAATATTTCTCCCGGCCCGGGAATCCTGGGACCTCTGTGTGGCATGGTAACCGTTCGGTCACGGAGGATGTTATTAATTTTTATAAAAAAAATTACACAATTTCTTTGAAATTTTAATATAGTTCCACAAAATTGTGTATACTGTTGGATTGGACACCTTGACCTTCATCTTTCCATCGTAGGGGGACAAGACGTAGACTGGGGTTGCATCCCTATATCGGATGTATATTCCAGAGATTCGTACGAAGCGCTACGCTTTCACATTTATATGGCAAACGGATATGGAGTGGAATTTCTTACTTGTACTTGTGTTCCCTGAACGCAATAACTTGGGCCTTTTCAAGGCGAGAGTGAATAGATATTATTTAAGTGGATTGTTTCCTTTTCGTTACTTTCAATCAGGTGAGTCGGAGGTCAATTGCGAACTTATTCATTGAAAAATAAATGAATAAGTTTTGTAATGTTATCACTTGTGATTATCATTTAAAAGGATTTTAAATACCACCAAGAAATGTGACGGCCGACGCCTAAACGTGACAAAAAATCCTGGCCATCAAAATTCACACCGGAACATACCGTAATCCAAACTTGACGTCATCCCTGCCTTCAAAACGGGCTAAGGAACATCACAAAACAGAAATCCCGGACGCCTTGAATGTGAAAATTACAATAGGATCCCAGGAAATCACCGTCGTAATGTCCGATGACCTCTTTATGGGATTTTTTATGGCGCTCATTGTCGTTAATGTAGAAGAATCCCACGAATACTGGAATACAAGGTGAATTTAAGTAGCAACATAGCTCCTTGTGAAAGAGTTCGTCCAGGGAAGTACTGCCACCTTATGTGTGAGCATTACTGCGTTCAGACTGAAGGGTAAGGATGCTGGTGAAGTTACACGGGACTTATCAAGTTTTGTGTCAGAGTGACGAGCGCAGTGGCAGTGCCCCTAAGATTTTTGCGATTTAAAGCTCTGCGTGACACTGCAACCGTTATGGATAGGCGTGGCATTTACCACCAGACGCACGACTTGTCTGTCACGTCACTTGGCATTTTAAAAATATAAAGATTTTAAATGACCCGCTCTATGCCAATGGGGGTTACTGCTGGGGGGTAGTATGGTAAAGCAAAGGCTTAGAGTATCGGTTAAAAAAGATAATTTATTATCATAGATACTCCTTTTATGGTTGTAAGTGAGGCACTATAAGTTTCCGGAATGAATAAGAAAAAATACTATAAATGGTCAGAAATGAATTTATTGTATCTCAAAATATTCTCCGTTAGCGTTAATGCACTTTTTCATACGAATGGGAATTTTGAAAACATTTATGCCATTCCTCCATGACAATCTCTGAAACATATTTTTCATACTCGACAGCCTCTTCAGGTGATGAAAACCGTTGACCGCGTAACTGGTTCTTAATTTTTGGAAATAAATAAAAGTCACAAGGTGCCAGGTCGGGACTGTACGCGGGATGGCTCATAAGGTCAACGTTGTTCACCTTCAAAAATTCATTTGTCTGTCTGGCCGTGTGAAAACTGGCATTATCGTGGTGCAAGATGATACGGCGTTTACGGTTATTTTTACGGAGTTTGTCAATAACTTCCGGCAAGCAAATAGTCGTGTACCAATCACTATTCACAGTACAACGATTCTCCAAAGCAACAGTAGCCACGTGTCCAGTTTTATTAAAAAAAGAAGCAATCATCCGCTTAGAGGCACTTTGCATGCGCGCCACTTTGGTTGGTTTCGGCTCATTTCGAAAGACCCATATGCTCGATTGCTGCTTTGTTTTGGGATCGTAACTATAAATTCAAGTTTCGTCACCTTTTACTATATCCCACACCAAATTTGACGCCCCTTCGTTGAATCTGGTAAGCATGGCATTGCACCAAGTGACGCAATCCGTTTTTTGAGCCTCAGTCAAATTGTGTGGGATCCACAGAGAGCACAGCTTTTTCACATCCAATGTTTGTGTAGTATTGACTGTATTTAACTCATGCCTATGCCTAAGGATGGCCGAATCTCATGGTATGTCACATGCCTGTCTGTTTCGATCATATGGCGCACAGCATCGATGTTTTTGTTGTTCACAGCAGTGGAAGGACGACCATCACGAAATTCGTCACTGAGATTCACACAACCGCGTTTGAATTCTGCAAACCAGCTTTAAATAGTCATCTTGCATGGTGCTTCATCGCCAATAGCAGTTTGAAGCCGAGTGAAGCTTCGCTGAGCTGTTAAGTTACACTAAAATTTGTAGAAAATCATACTACGAAAATTTTCACGTGTTAAATCTATGGTGATGTAGACAACCAATTTCTAAAATGACGCGACAACGTAAAAACAAGTGACAGTCAGATGAAACAAACTGTATTCTACAGCCAAAGAGTTCCATTTTCAAATGTTGTAAATACTTTTTAAATAGTGTAAGTAAGTGGCCAGTCCTGGAAACTTATTGTGCACCCTATGTACGGTTTATAATATGCAATTTTAATAGTTCCTTATGATACTACTAGATGGCGTTGGAAGCCTTATTTTGATATACAATAACACTATTCGCTTTATCATAACCATGGAATATCACCCACGAGGACTGCTCATCTCGATATGACGGCGTTGGTACATCAGATGTCGTGAAGAGTACCAAATACCATTTTTGTCCATTAGATGGCGCATATTACACATACTTTAATGGACACTGCACTGCCAGCTATTCTTTTATTTTACAAGTGGTAATTTATAAATTAGTTTGTAACATACAAGACCATTTATTGATATCCATTCATTGACTTACAAATAAATGGACGACGGGTCTAATACAAAAACCACGAAAAAAATGTCCCAAGTCAACCTATTCGAAATTTAAATTGTAATGTCATCGCAGTATCGCTCTGTCAGTTGAACAAATGAAGACTAAAGCGGAGTGTCGCGCTCTGTATACGATTTTAGCGCCTTAAAAGTGCGGACACTTTTTAGCGCGGACCCGACGTCCATATAATTGTAAGTCAATGTATCCATTTGTCAAATTTCAGAAAATAATTTTAGCTCATTGTGAATATTTAAATAATATCGGAAAGAATAATCTCAGTACAGAGTACTAAAAAACCGACCTCAAAAGTTCGTGGAATTACATCTATTTGCCAAGTTTTATTGTAATCGGTTACCGGAAAGTGCGCGAAACCGGATTCATCCCCTAGTTTGCCACCCGTACAGGTGGAATATTTTCTTCAAATTTAAATGGGAGCAAACTGAGTCACGCTCTTTCTAGCAAAAAAATCGTCAAAATCGCGTAACATACATACATGTAACTTTTTCATAAAAAAAACCGTTCTCAAAAGTTTGCTTATAGGTTTTTTTCGAGTTCTTGGTAACAATGGGACTATTACGCACTCGTTTGTAAATTTTTTACTTTTTGTTTGGTTGTCATGGTGACGGTAATTTGTTGATTATATGTATTGTGTCAAGTGAAAAGACGACTTTTATTTGTAATAGCATCGTCGGTATCAGGGACCACCTCGAGAGTATACCGTTTTAAACAAAAAAAGAATTTTCAATATCGGTCCACAATTGACGGAGAAATCGGTGAGTGTGCTCATAAAATTTGATTTTTGATGATTTAAAACGAAAATTGATTCGATTTTCGTTTGATGCCCTCATCAGATTCTAACTTGGTGACAATGGGACCACCACGAGAGTGCACTCTTTCAAACAAAAGAGAATTTTCAAAATCGGTCCAAAATTGAGAAATTGGAAATATGCATACAGCCGATCGTTAAAAAACGAAAAAAGGACCAGGTTATTATTGTTCCTTTTTTTGAAGTCGGTTAAAAACTAACTACTTGTTATTCCTAAAGAGGACTTATCTGATATCCATTTAAATAACATAAACTACTTTTAGGTTATCGATCAGCGCCATCTAGACATAAGACGGGATATTGACCTTTTTCAGAATTACGATCTGTACTATGGAGATTAGCTGTGTTCTTGCGTTATTGGTCCATGTTACAAGTAACCTAATTGACATTTTTATAGAAATTGAGGTAACATATCTGGAATCGGCAAAAAGAGATCTACAATTCCCTATAAGCGGTTTTATTTTATATCTTATACAGATTCTGTTTTGTTGTTATGCAAAATTAGCGTAATTGATATTTTTCAAAGAAATACAAAGAAAAATGGCGAAAGCTGACCCAATAATTACAAAATCAACGAAGAGCCGTTCATGGACTTTGCTAGTATAATTTTACGTTTAGTATAAACTAAACGGCATAAGGCAAAAAGGCTTAGGCCTAGTTATTAATATATTTTTGCATGTTGTTAGAATTCCGGAATAAAGAAATTGTAAAACAATGTAGAATAAATGCAAGAAACGACACAATTGATTCAATTCGACCATAGATTAGGTAAAGTTCTTGTGCATATGTTTCATTTTAAGCATGGTTGAATGTTTACCTACCTATAAATTGGTTATTTTATAGTACACACATAAAACATTAAAGCTATAAAATACAAGATATTTACACAATATTTAAATGAGAGATAAGAAGTTAGTTTACTAACTTTTTATCTCTCAAAACTCCAAAAAAGAGGCCTCTTGCCAATGTCAATGTCAAATTGAGATTAAGACAGTGTGACCATTTGTGGCAGATTTCTGCCATTTGGGCAGATTTATTTTTATTCATTTTCATTGCGGCAGAACATGTTAACGTTGTATTAAATGTGGCAGAGTTTGGCAGAATATTCAGCTTGCACTGCAACTGCAACAACTTCTTGTTTCTGCTATTACGAACAAACATCTGAAACGAAATATAGGACAATGTTATAAACATAGCCAATAACCCCGGCTTCTATAGGCTGGACACAATTAGCTTTTTTGATGTTATGATAATGAATCACAAGTATTGATTTGTCCCTTTAATGCACGTCGTCATAAACACTGGGTCACAAAATACATGGGATGTCGCCATCCTTCTTTATAAGTCAATATCTCAAAAAATACAGAACAGTATCTCCTTAGAATAGACCACTCCTTAGACTTAGTAACAGGACGTATGTATATGGGTGACAAAGCAAAAATAGAGTTCAATCATAAATAACAAACAGTCTCGTCTCCAAAATACACTTTCATTGGATAGCCGTGTACCACTCCATTGACCTAGTCAGTAAAAATATTAAGGTACTTAACCCTCAGGTTCGTGACCGCGAAGCGGAGGCAGTCACGCAACAAGCACAATAGTTGACCTTAGAATTCGTTAATGGAGTTTTACTATTATGGGCAAAATTGTTTTTCGTTTAGATTTATATTATGTAAGGTAAGAGCTATTGTTTTGTCTTAGGTATTGTGTTACAACTTTTAATAGCAGTAGAGGTATGAATGTGTGCGTCTAGGGAACTACAGCCACCTTACCTGTTTTTACAGCCAAGCAGTAATGTAAACATTATTGTGTTCCAATTTTGAAGGGTAAGGGTGCTGGTGATATTATACAGGGGCCTTGTCCCTTTGCGGTTTGAATTCTTGAGTTACATTGCACACTGCTATGGACAGGTATGTGGGTTACCACCAGGCGCACGACTTGTTCGTTCCGTCAGTTGCTATCATAATAAAAAATATGAACAATAATTACTTTATTGCAAAAGACACAAAAATAATGTACAAATTTTTGCTTAGCTACCAAATTAGGATCATCTATACTATTAGTAGTCAGAAATGACATTTAAAAAAAATAAGGTTTGGTCGAATTTTCATAACCTCGAAAGTAATTTTGAGAGGAAAATGTTTTTTCTTTTAAACCTAACTTAACCTAACCTAGTCGTATCTTTGCGATAAACATCCAAAATATCGTGAAAGAACAACGGTTTCGTTATAATTCGGTTTTCGGTGTATTGAAATTTCGAACAAACGTTACTTCGGAAAAATAAATTCGAGTTTGTGATAGGTTACCAAAAACTACATGATTTATATTTATTATGAAATAATTTTTTCGATCTAAATTGCGTTAATTTGTTTTTTCCAATAAACCTATAAATGTTTCGGGACCTTTACAGGGCTAGCTTTGATTTGGTCGAGTATTACTTATTTGACAGCAATTGCTTGGGACGGATGACGGAGGGACAATGAGAGTAGACCTCCGGGTTCCATGATCATGACCAACCATGACCGTGGAACCTGCAAAAAGCACGAAACATTGTATTGTTCGAAAAAATAAATAAACGTAATTTAGATCATAAGACAATGATTTTATTTCCACTGTGTAAACAATCGCGAAAACCTAAGAACTCGAGAATGACGTCTAATTTTTGGGTATGTTAATCTATTTGTTAGATTACCAATCAAGAATAGTTTTAATTTGCAAATGGGCGAGAAAATAGAGAAGTGACTGTGTGTTCTTTCCAACCTCTCTTGGAAGTCGAAGATTTCGAAATGAATCCGCGTGAAGTGACACGTTAGTAATTGCTCAGCTAAGTGTCACTAATACGACTCTGAGTGCGGACGGGCCGTACTCAATTAGCACATCTTTGCTTCACGCCTCGGAGTACCGCTGTATACTTCGAGTTACGAAAGCGCTAAGAAATTAAATTTCGTAGATGTGCTACGTCTTATACACGGTTATATTTTCTCTTCAATTAAATTCAAGACTATAAATTATTAGTAGCGGAACGGATGATATTCCAAAAGTCTGGACCAGCCCGTTCCTTTCTACGTAACGATACTAGAAGTATCAATTAACGTAAGGGACATTTTGTGAAAATGAGTTATATATATCACTGGATTCGGCCGTTCCCGCTCTATCGATTAGCATTATTAAAATTTAGGAATGCCCAGTGGTTTAAAATATAGCATGTCCCTTACATTAAAAAACACTAAAAACGATGTTTAGTTGTACCTTACACGGTAAAAACAGATTACTTAGAAAAAGAAAAAAAATCTTTTTATGAAGACAAATTTATTAAATCCAACAAAACGATCCTCTCCCTATAGACGCTAGAGAATAATTACTTGATAATAGTAAAAAAACGTCTTAAAAGTGTATTTTAGTTATAACAGAAATATTTAATCCAAGAGCTAATTAATTTACTTCGAGTTACAAAGAAACTCTAGATTCAATAAAATATTTATTTGTTATTAGAAATGTCCGATTTTGATTTAAAAAAAAGGAGTGAAAAATTGAGAGGTAAAAAAGCGTAAATATACAGGGTCATGGACCCAACCGTATGTCTCACTAGCGTGAAAGCATACAGTTCAGTGCGAAATCTTAAAGTAGCAGAGATAGGACGGATTCTTCTTCCAATACTTGAGTGCCGTATAACTGCTACAGCGGCAGAAAGCACTAACAATTCCTTTTTTTTTTTAAGGATATTTTGCAGTTGGCCTTTACTGCGCCACCGGAGAAAAGGGCGAGCTGAAGGCTCATAACCCCTAAAATAAACTTAAAGCTAAGTAGTGGGCCTGAGGGCGCCCAAGTGGGCACGGACTTCGGCTCAGGGCGCTACTGGAGACTTCCGCCAGAAGGGCGTGCTGTAGGAGAGAATCTACCAGTGTACGTGCTGAAATGAGGGGCTCTACGACCTCGCCGGCGAAGACGGTTGGTGCGTGCGGGACGGGACTGACCAGCGATCTGGTTGACCTTCAAGGTGGCGAGAGTGATAGGGTCCGTCAGGGTCGTTGAGGACTTCCCTTGGCCGACGGGTCCTACGTACGCGGTGGGGTTGTTCCCTTAGGGGGTCGTAAGAGGATGCAGCCACCACGAGGGGGTTGGGGTGGTGAGGAGCAGAGTTGAAGTACTAACAATTCCAAATAGAGGTGGGTGATAAATAACGTCACGATGAAAAAATCACGATGATCCGCCGTCAAACAGTATCACCGTGACTCGTTCCGAAGGAACGACGTTCCAAAGTCACATAGGTGTTCCTCCGTTCCAATAGCTATCCCCGTCACTCACATCACGACATACGTATTTGATACGATGCGCGATCTCCGTTCCGTGGTGACTGAACGCGCCGCTCGTTGTAGTTCTCTTTAAATCGGGTCATTTCGGCGAAGGGAGTGAATGAAATGGGATGACTTTCTTTGTTCACTCAGAAGGGTCGTAGATGCTTAGTACTACTAGAAAAGGCGTATGAAAAAAATCTGCAGTTATTATAAACCTATTTATGAACAAAGTAAAATATTTTTGTATATTTGTTTTATTATAGGAAGAGTTGGTATTTTATATTTATGTATAATCTACTTTGTGTATTCTACTAGAAATATAATTGCATTACACTTTATTGCTATTTTTAACAATCCAAAGATTCGCATTAAATAAATAACATACAAAATTACATTAAATACAAAATCAACTTTTTGAATGGAATTGAAACTTATTACAAAGGGATTAAAAACTTAAACAAATCATTCTATAAAAAACGGCTATAAGTATTAGAAAGAAAAGAAGCCGCTGGCTAAAACCGTATATCGTGATGTAAGTTATAGGCGTGACAAGGTTACGGAAGTAACAGTCGTGACAAAATCACGATGATTTTTCACTGGGATTTTTTTGGAACCGGAACGACGGTCACGGCGATAGAAATGTAACGCTATGCTATTCCCCATATTTAATTCCAAATATATGATATGACTATATACTATTGAAGTTAACAAAACGATAGCGCGTTTCAGAGTACAACTAATGCCATCTAGCAGTGGCGAGTTGGAACTAATTGCATGTTAAAGTTGTGCATGTTACAAGTGTAGTTTGATTGCATGCTGAAACCAAATTTCTTAAATTATGACTATTAATAACACCCTAACAATCTACAGAGACTACGTATTGTTTCTTTGGATAAATGACTGTTTATGATTTTTATGATTACAAGCACAAGTAAAAGTAATCGTTACCGCGTGCGCCTTCGGCGACATGTCACGACAGCGTTGACTATGAAAACGCAAGGAAATGTTGCTTTAAGAATATACTCTAGAATTTAGAATATTAATCTGAATAGCAAACTACTTCTTTTTTTGTTTAAGAATATATTTTATAAACACCCAAGAAATTTTGAATTCATTTAAGATTATTTAAATTTGATGTAAGAGGTAAAAATTTCTTGATGTAAGTAATGTCCAATTAATTGATTAGATATGAAATAAAATCTTGAAGTGAACGTATTTGTCTAAACGTTAGAATAAAGTTAAGAGTAAAAAGAATAAGAAAAGAAAAAAGAAAAAGAAAAAGATAGAAAATACTGCTATTTTTGTAATGACAATATTTTATTACTTTTAATAAATATTTTTTCAGAATTAGCAAATATTTTGAGAAATTGATCTGTCTTATTAGTAGAAATCCTTTTTTTTTCGTTACTAATTTTTTCATGTGTAAACTGTCGAACATAATATAAGCAGTAAGAGAAGTTGAAAATTAAAGTAATTAATTCTATTGTAAAGAATCCAATCTCTTTTTAATGTAAAGGACTTGCTATTTTTAAATCTCTGGGCATTCCTAAATCTTTCGTTTTTAGCATGAAATAGGAGGAAATTCTAAGAAACTTTGCTCTAGACACAATCAAAATTAGACATTTAAATAAAATCGTCTTTTGGCTCTCCTGAATAACCGTGGTTTGTTCTTTACATTAATTGATATCTCTTGTATCGATAAGTTCTGATTACAGTGACCCTAATTGGAAGGTGATTCGACGATATCGGCGTACACATGGACTTGAGGCACTGAACATATACAGTGATAAATAAAAACGGTAAACCAAAAATAGTGGTAGAATTTAATGGTGAGAAAAAAATGCTTGCACCATTAGAATTAAACAGTATGATCGTTTTCAGGATGAAGCAAGTTACTGAGACGTATATGGGTGAACAAGTACAAGATAACATGATTACGGTTCCTGCTTATTTTAACGACTCTCAGAGGCACACTTCCAAGAAGTATCGGTTAAAACTGAATCTTTGCATTTAAGAATCGATTATTACGGAAAAATTTCCAGAGGTTTATTCGACGAGTTCATATGTTCAGATCTGTTTAAAGACACATTGACGTCATGTCAGGAAACGTTAGCAGATGCAAGGTTGAAGATGGTGGGATACCCACCACGGATGTCATCGAAGGTGCGCACCAACCGAGGAACTTTCAACATGGGCGGCAGAACCCCTGTCTACTGCCCGAGAGGTTCCCGTTTGGCGGTACTTCCCTGGACGAACTCTTTCACAACGAGCTCAACTGCTACAAAACTTATCAACTTTATTATGATTTAAAGCTCTGGGTGTCACTGCAACTGTCATGAGTAGACTTATTGCTTCGTCCCTTCGTTCGTCTCTTTAGGTACTTGAAACCATAACAAAAAATGTATTAACATTATAAATTTATTATTAATATTGATTTCATGAAGTAACACCTAATGAAGTTAACCACAAAAGTCGTTAATAATTGTCATAATTAATATAACAGATTACCTCATCCAATTAATTAAGCTTTCGTTCTATTTCATGACGCAACACCCAATTATAAGTATATGAGAGAGAAATAATTGTTTTTGCTCTCGACGCCTCTCATTTAACGAAATATAATCTTCAAATAATTCTCTCCATATTTTCGCTTTGTTATTTCCACTTAAGGCTAAGCACACATTGCGGTAAAACAATCGGCAATGTGGTAATTAATGATTTTCAGCGCCTTTTTTCAATTTTAATAATTCGAAGGAAACAAAATAATTTTCTACGTAACTTGTAGATAACAATTTTTATGTTTTAGTACCTATTGACAAAGCCTGGTGCTGGTCTTTGAGTTGTAAATGTATGGTCTTTGTTGTATGACTCTAATCATTGCGATAATGAAAGGCACCGTATTGATAAATTCCTCGTTTTTTGTAATATTGGGAGCAAACAAACAGAAAACTCACTAGAGCACTGTTTTACAAACCATACAGTTGTGCAACGAATGTACTTTTGCGGAACAGCAACAGGGTACTCGAAGGGGGTCGGGCGGTGCGGCCCGCATCCTGCAAATACGCCTAGTTTGCCGGATCAAACGCTAGGTAAGGACTGACGTGTGTTAGTTTAAAAAAATCTTTGAGTACGTTCTGCTAAAAAAGTTGTAATATGTTTTATTGTATACTGTATTGAGCTAGAACCCCATTTTAGGAAACAACATTTTAGATAATTTATTTGACTTACTAGGTAGAGTAGAATGTAAAACATGGCCATGCTCATCTTTATCCATTCTCTTGTGATTTAAATATTCATCTGAATGCAAATACAGTCCATAGTTATATATAATAATAGAAAACTGAAAAATCTATAAAATGAAGTGCCACCTAAATGTTTGGCAGTCCAACATAAAACTTGTAATTTTTAATACCAGTTAATTAATATTTAATAATTATTGTGTATTTATAAGTAATAATGATTATGCTATAATCATAGTCACAATTGTTTTGTTTTTTCCATTTCGTGACAACCCTTTTATATTATACGTACGACAGTGCAAGTACCTAAACGGGCGGCGGCATTGCCGAACATCAAATGCGTTGCTGTAGGGAAGATATTGTCATAATTGTGACTGGAGGGAAGGTGGTTGTTGTTGACCGTGGACATTTGCAACGTAAAGTCGCACTCTGAAGAACCTAATGTAATGCAAATTCGCAAAGGAAACACTTCAGGAGAAATCCCTTGCTGACTCGAGGTAGAATTAAACGTAATGTCCGCGTGTTATGATTCAGGTTTTTTATAATACCAAGTAACTGGACGAACAGGTCGTGCGCCTGGTGGTAAAGGATTCGCCTATCTATATCAGTTACAGTGCCACTCAGATGCTATCGTCATCCGCGCAAATGAACCAACGCGCATTTAAGCTTTCGCGCAACTGACCATTCGCGCAAATGAACTATCGCGCACTTACGCTTTCGCGCTACGGTGGCAGTACTTTCCTGGAGGAATTGTTTGACAAGCAGCTCTATTGCTACTAAATTTTGTAATACATTCACATGATATTAAGTAAAAGAGATACCATAAAAAAAAATACTCATGTAACAAAATCCTCGCCTTCAGGCGTCGTTTACCCTTTGGATGGTTAGGTTTATTGTTCGGCGTATAGCTTCCCTGGCCACTGGAAGCTTCCCTTCCAACGAGACGAATTAAAATCTACCTTTAACCTGGTATATCTTTCTTTACGTAGAAATCATTTTCCTTAATAACATTACAATGCGTCATAACATTACACTTTATTAAACAATATTTTATTCTCAGTACGCGTGTATCATATTTCTGCGTAAATTTTAACAATGTGCGCGCTTGCGTATGAATAACAATTTATTATACTAAATTACAACGTATTTCATCGCAGTACGTTCATTACAATATCTTAGTAGCTTTGGAATCGTTGACTAAATAAGAAATTACACAGTTGGCTTTTTTCATAATGTCAAGTGATGGAACGAACAAGTCGTACGCGTGGTGATAAACGACACGCCTGTCTATAACAGTTGCAGTACACTAAAGATCTGAGTGTCACTACCATTGCGCCCGTCAACCGGAGACATTAAGTTGATAAGTGCCATGTGCCTGTGATTTCACCAGCACAAACTACTACTACTACTACTACTTACTTTACTTTACAAAATCTACTTACTTGTCCTTTACTTTATAAAATCGGAACGTAGTAATGCTCACAGAGAGAACTCTTTCACAAGGCCTGCTGCTACTAACAGTTTATATCAAAGAACATGGCAATTAACGGTCATTCTCGGACTAATGTTCACTACCTAATTTAGAATAGAATATAATATAGAATATGTTTATTTTGGGATCACAAACACAAAGAAAAACAAAATAATTGAAATAATTAAAATAATTGAATATCAATTCAATAAAAATTTAATTAATACAGTGAACAGCGACATCTCTCGCCAGGTCTGGTAGCTGTAAAGGTACTAACTGGGTGATAAATCTGTAATAGATTTCTCATAGATGGCGCTACGACTAAAAAGTCGTTGAAAGACCAAGTACAAAGACACGACGCAAGCACATAAAAGAATTCGTGAGGTCCGTTGGTTCGTTCCGTGGCTTAGTTGGTATAGCGTCTGGCACGGTATGCAAGAAGACGTCGGTTCGAATCCGACCGGATCGAAGGAATTTTTTCTGAGTGTTTTTTCTGAGTGTTCGGTCTTTGTATTAATAATTATAACAAACTAGTGGAGTAATTTCACAAAAAATAATTGAATATCAATTCAATAAAAATTTAATTAAAAACAAAATACTTAACATATTTACACTTTTAAGAAAAGAATAAGAAACTTATGCTAAATTAACATTAAGTATGTGTTAAACATTAACAAAAAAATTCGTTGATAATGTGATGCCATGCCTGAAAACATTGTGAATCATTACAGGTGGTCCCACACTAGGCTAAGCCTGTCATGTGGCGACCCTTTTACGGTTTCAATTTATTAATTCCGGCATTGCATAGCGTTACTCGTTACGTTACGATTAGGGCGCGTTCAAAGTAGCCACTGTTAGCCGCGCTGCAGCAGCGCTGCAACCGCGCGGCGGCCGCGCGACAGTCGCGCTGCAGCCACACTCGGTTGCATCACGGTAAATATGCTGGACTGTTATAAAAGTACATGGATTTTAAAGTTCCCTTTGTGTAATTAATGTACAATAAAGTTTTTAAACTATTACTTAATATTTATTTAGATAGGTTGCTTTACATGAATGAGAATGATTTAGTTACTAGTGCTGAAATTGGTATTTAAGTCGATTTTATGCTATAATGGACATGCACAGGTTACTTCACCGTGTACACTCCAATCCGACAGGAGCCCTTTCTCACGTGTGCGAAGGGTGAAGGTGATGCGGTATGAAATTGTGTTATTAGGAGGCTTTGAGTTGAATTGACACTAATGATAAGAAAAATTGAAACACATTTTGTATTCCCAAGAAAACATGTTTGTTTATAATAAATTGGAAAGATACGGTATGCATTCGATCTGTAAGTTATTAGAGTTTATCATCGATGGAAAATATTGCGATGTCCACGAGTGTTTAATTTTTTTCTTCTTTTCTTAAAATTAGGGCGACGTGGAACCTGCTCCTATGAATGAGAAATTGCCCACTTTTTTAATTTTTATTTATTACTGTGACGTAGTAAAGTAGTCTTTTTATGTGTAACACAGACTAAGCAAGCAAGCAATCATATTAAATAAATAATGCTTAGCATTCATGTAATAACATAAAAGTTATTGAAAGGACCACATTTTTGGAGGTTATCTGAAAACGACCCATCAAGGGTGTTAATTTGGGTGCAATATGAAGGAAATATGATATGAAATCATTCAATATTTATATAAACAATCTATTTTTTGCGTTTCAGTTACTTTGTGTTTTAATATAATTATTATTACAAAGATTGAGCACTCAGAAAAAAATCCTTCGGTCTGGCCGGATTCGAACCGACGTCTTCCAGCATACCATGCTAGACGCTATACCAACTAAGCCACGGAACGAACCAGCGGACCTCACGAATTTTTTTATGTGTTGTCGTTTCTTCGTATTTGGTTTTTCAACGACTTTTTACACGGAGCCCCGTTTATGAGAAATCTTAAGTATTTCTTCACCCAGACCTTTACAGCTACCAGCCCTGGCTAGAGATGTCGCTATTCATTATATGTAAATTTTTATGAATTGATATTCAATTGTTTTTTATGTGAAATTACTCCACTAGTTTGTTATAATTATTGATACCAAGATCTAACACTCAGAAAAACATCCTTCGAAAATTCGATTTGTGTTTTAAGATACGAGTTTGAGAAAGTAAGGCGACGACATGCTCTTCGGTTAACGATTATCTGGACCTGACCTTTCTGAAGTATGTTCTCAATTTGGTTGTGGTAACTTCGCCTAATGAGGGTGCGTACAAAGCGCCGCAAATTCGCTTGAATTTAACTGCACGCATGAAGCACGCGTGCAGCACGCATGAAGCACGAGTGCAGCACGCGAGCGGCGCATATGCAGCGCGTTCGCGGCACATTCACCAGATCTGTACGCACCCTTAAATAACTGTGAGGTGGACACATTGCTCGCAGTACAGGTAGCCAATGTACAAAGAGTGCTCGAGAGCCGCAAAACGTAGCGTGGGAAGACCACCCACAAGTTGGAGCGATGACCTACTGAAGGTTGCGGAAATCCGTTGGATGTAAGCAGTACTCGACCGGTCGTTGTGACGTTCTTTCGGGGAGGCCTATGTTCAGCGGTGGACGTCTTTCGACTGGAATGATGATGATGAATTTCGCCTTGGTCATTGGTTACAGTATCCGAACATGGCACCTGATATTTTAAAGAAATCCCATTCGCGTTCATGATGACGAAGACGACTTACTTAAAAGTAATAATTAATTTACATAAACTCCAACGTTTCAATGAAAATTGAGATATATTTCATAATAAATGGTAATGCTTTTTTGTCTTTTTAGTATTATTTACTATTTACACTTAATGAGCTTCAATTAAATTCCAAACATCTAATATTTCTTTTCGCTTTCGTAGAAAATGTATATTTAATTTATTTTCTGACTGTATTTGCAAGAGATGTATTGCAAATACGTAATGAGTTATGTCTTAGGCTCAACTTACACTGGCGCAGAGTCGAAGCATCGCGACGCGTCCTGTTCTTCAACTACAACGCTTGGCGACGACTCTCGCATTAGTGCGCCCGGATCACTGTGTGGTCGGCGTCAGACGGCTCACTGCGCTCAAGTAACATATATTATATATTTGCATAACCCAAATTTGTACCTTAATAATGGGAGAATAGAGATGAATATGCCATAGACGAAAAACATGACGCGTCGCGACGCTTCGACTCTGCGCCAGTGTGAGTTTAGCCTTAGGGTAATGAGCGCAGTGGCAATGCCCTTCATCTTTGCGATTTATGACTCCGAGTGGCACTGCAACTGTTATGGACAGGCGTGTCGCTTACCACCAGGGTCACGAGTCCCGTCCCGTCATTTTTTTAAATAAAATTAAATTAATAAAAAATAAGTGCGCATTTGACCTCCATCTCTGATGGAAAGTGACGATGAGGTCAAGGACGCAGCATGCATACCTAAATAATGCCTATTCACTCTCGCTTTGAAAAGGTCGCAAGTTCTAGCGTTCGGGGAACAAGTCTGCAGGCAGGGAATTCCATTCCCTAGCCGCTCGCCATGTGGAAGCGAAACGCTTCGTGCGAATCCTGGGAATATCCACAACATAGGGGTGGAATCCCAGACCACGTCTAGTCCCCTGATGATGGAAAGGGGAAGGCGGAATCAAATTACGCAATTCCATCGCGCACTCTTTGTAATTCACCTGTAGAGTCACTTGGTATAATAAAAGAAATCTAACAAAACCTAAATTTTTATTGAATTGACTTTCAATAATTTTTTTGCGAAATTACTCGACTAGTTCGAATTTTGTATTACTAATTATAAATTAATACAAAAATCGAATACTCAGGAAACGTTTCTTCGATACGACCGGATTCGAACTGACGTCTTCTAGCATACCGTGGCAGGCACTATACCAACTAAGCCACGGAACGAACCAGTGGACCTCACCAATTTTTCTGTGTTTGTTGTCGTATCTTTGTATTTGATTTTTTCAATGACTTTTTAGCCGTAACACCATCTGTGAGAAATCTTAAGTATTTCGTCACCCATTACCTTCGATACCTTTAGATACCACGAAACATAGACTAAGTATATAGGTATAAATCTGTGCCACGAAAACAAACACATAGAAATTGAAATTAATATATAAATAAAGAATAGAAATTAGAATTGTTTTTTCAAGCACATAGAATTTGTTTGAAAAAACAAATATACGCGATTTAAATCCGGAAAAATAGTTTCATTTCCTATGTGTAACAATCGCGAAAACCTAAGAACTAGATAAACACATAGAAATTCGTGAGGTCCGCTGGTTCGTTCCGTGGTCGGGTTGTAGCATGGGCTGGGTGGTGGTCCCCGCCACGTTGTAGCATACAACACTACACTACAACGTACAACGTGGCAGTCCGGCATGGCAACCGTTCGGCCACGAAGGCGGTTAATTTGATTTTTAACGTATATTTGTGAATGTTCTTGCATGTTCTTGTGTATAATTTTTTGCCGTATGAAGTGGGCGCATTATTTGCAGTAAATTTTCATTTACTCTGGTCGTCGCTGTATGCTTAGCTCAATTTATATTGCGGCGGAACGGTATGGAAGCGTTTATTTCGCCTCTCTGGGCGAGAAGGCGCGCGAGGTCGCCTTCAGGCTGTCGTCGACACTGCGCCTGCCTTCGCGCGGGGCGTCGCCGACGGCAGCTGCAGAATTCTCGCGAATTCGTGAACATTCTCGAGCATGCGCGTTAATTCCGCGAAAGACGCGCGATGTTATTTTTGGCTCATGTCTACTTCGTAGGTTATATAATTGACCTTAAGGTTCATTAAGCCGCAATATAATTGAGTGTCAGTTAAAATCGTAGTATTCTCCAATTCCACATTATTGTAGATATGAAGACAGCGACGTGTAAATGTAATCTCGACTTTTCCGCAGTCTGTACGATTTCCCCTTTCACCATTACCTTTAAGCTATCAAGGGTTTAGGAAATGAAAAGAAACAATTCTCAGGCTAACGGCTTCAATGAAGCCATATTTACGACTTTCGAGCATTACGAAATATTCATCGAGGACCTGCGGCGAGTTGCAACAACTTTTGTTAATCGGCTCATTAAAATTCAATTCAACAAAAAAACTTCAAATCTCAGTAGAGCTCCTTGTGAAAGAGTTCGCCCAAGGAAATACTGCTACCTTGCCTATTACTGCCACCAAGCAGTATTACTGTGTTCCGGTTTTGAAGTGTTAAAGGTACTGGTGAAAATGGGACTTGTCAGCTTATGTCTCAGGGTAACGGGCGCAGTGGCTGTGTCCCCAAGGTCCAGAATTCGTTTAATTTTACAAGCGATTAATTTGCTAAACTACCGGCCCTAGTAACTTAATGCGTGAGTATAACAAGAACGCAAAGCTCGCGTTTCCTCAACTTTGTTGTTTTAACGAATCGGATTATTCAAGGACGTGTACAGGGACGTAATAAGGTATAAGAAAAAAAATGTGGTTAATTTCATTCTTTTTTAACACTGACGCTATACATTTGGCCGCTGATGACATTGACTGCGACACCAGATTAAGGCTCTTAATCTGTTTTAAAATTTAAGTAGATCGGGACCCCGATTCAGAACTCTTCGATATTTTAACCGAATCGTTCGGTTGGATATCGTTCTCGAATCGAGGGGCGCTTTCCGAGCTATTCAGAACTTTCCGTGTTAAGCGTGTGTTAGATACGATATCGTTATCCAACAGCATTTACAGAGTTAGCCGGTGAAATAGATTATAAGAAAAATTTAAATCCTTTTATATTTTAAAGATTTATATGCCTAATATATAGGAATGCATTAGTTTTGCATTAAAATAAATTAATAAAATTGA
>NW_020653690.1:549611-585755 GCF_003589595.1 Hyposmocoma kahamanoa | reverse complement strand
CCAAATACACCAAAAATTTCATTAGTGCTTTTTAAGTGCAGGATTGGCGATGTATTACTGCATTTTATGTGAGATGTTTTTGTTGGTAGTACGGAGGGTATTTATTTAGCAATGCAGAATAATAATTTTTATTTATAAAAACTTGTATTTAAACTGAATCCTTTTCTATTTTTACAAATGTATTTAAGACTTATAGGCCTACAATATAGGAATGCATTAGTTTTGCATTAAAATAAATTAATAAAATCGAAAGAAATCCGGACTTTATTTAAAATAATAAGAGATTTCCATATTACATTCTTGCTTTGTAAACAATAAGACGTTCGGTAATTTTCATTCGATACCTGTGTTCTGAATAACGTTTCTAACCTTTGCCGGTCGAGAAGTTCAAATAATCATACGGGTGTGACGTCATTTCGGGTGTTGTGAATAAAAATAAAAGAAATCGGTCGACAACTAAGTTATCGTAAGGTAATGAATCAACCCCTAGGTCGACATGGACCTCAACTCAATACGCTACTGGAGACTTCCGCCAGAAGGGTGGGCTATAGGAGTGCGTGCTCTTCGTCCTCGCTGGCGATCATTTCGTGTGGAGTACTGATTTATGATCTGGTTCACCTGTAACGTGGCGAAAGTGACGTAATTTAATTCTCATGATGACATTCTTCGGCAGAACTTCGAACAATCAATGAACCCAAGAGGTCCACCACTAAATACGAAGCAACGATCATCGTTTTAGCTTCGTATTGGAGCGGAGGCTACCACGAAACCCATACAAAGATCATAATTAGATCTTTGCGATTTAAAGCTCTGAGTGTGGACTTCAACTGTTATGAACAGGCGTGTCGCTTACCAACAAGGCGCAGGACTTGTTCGTCCTGTCCCGTCCAGTGTTTTAAACACAAAGATCTAAGGGGCACTGCTACGGTGCCCGTCACCCTGAGACGGAAGTTGGTAAGACTCATGTGCCTGTAATTTCCTCAGCACCCGTACCCTACCAAACCGGAACACAGTAATGTTCACATTACTGCTTGGTGACAGAAATAGGTAAGGTGGCTTTACTTCCCTGGTCGAACTCTTTCACAAGGAACTCTACTGTATGTCCTGGACCTTAGTTCGTTTACGAATTTCGAAATTCGGAACTCGGTCTACAAGTTTGATGCCGAGGATGATTCGCTCCATCGCTCTTTGTGCGATTCTCATTCTGTACACAGTCTTCTATGTGAGCGTCTACGTCTCGACACCGTGGAGTATCAGTCGATTTTAAGATGTCATCCAGCCTACGGAATATTAAATAAATAATAAAATAAAAGTAATAAATAAAATGCCTTGTCCGTGTCTGTGTCGAGTTCGCATTCGTATAAAATAATCGCTGTTTCATCTTTTATTCTTTGCGTCGATGGTTCCACGTAAATATTCACATTTTCTTTTGAGTCGTGTGTTTTCTATTTGACTTTCCTTTTGTTAATATTTCTATGTTTTATTTGTTCAGTCGTCAGTGTATTTAGGTATTCAAATTGTATGTAGGATATCAAAGAAGACGTGTTCGCTATTTCGTTAGAATTGCAGGTAACACTTAGTCTAAGCTTAATATTTGTCTTCACCAAAGAGTTTTTGTGGAGATTGATCGATAATTTAGTTTATTTACAAACGTTACTTCAATTTGAAATCTCAAACTGCTCAATCTCAAAAGCTCTTATATTACACGATGCATTTAATTGGCGTTTAGTTCACTCACAGGAAGCACGTGTGAAAGGACTAACATCATTGGTGACCGAAGAAGTCCTCGCAGTTTTTTTGCCATCCCTATTAAGTGCTTGCAGAATAGATATCTATATCTGTAAAATGTAATAATATCAGTGATGAAATGCGGACAGTCATTTTCATCATCGTTCATTTGCTACCAACATTTGGACCGGTCAGATGTCATTCGGACTTTTGCCGTTATTTTTGCTTCTACTATTTGAAAGAAATGCGTTGTTAATCTGGAGTCCATATAATATTTTGGCTGTTCTATATTAATTATTAAATGAAATAGTTTTGTAAGCTGCACCCCTTGTAAGCGCCCTCATCGTTACAGCTTCTATAAGAGTGCAGCCCTGTAAGCGACCTCATTCGAGCGGTTGGTGCAAGCCATTTTTCCTTAACTAATTTTCGTTAATTAAGTTTTATGAAGTGTTAAAGTTTTCGTTTTATGTTTATTATTGTTAATAAAAAATATTTGAAAACTGTGTAAAATATTGTGCTTTAGTTCAACCTTACTTTTTAAAGGCTGTTATACCTGGGGTGTCGTGCTAAACATTTTGCTGGATGATTGAGCTCTTTCTTTCGGGTAAGTAGCTGTTAATTGCCTTTGGTCCATCTTCGTAACTGTTTTTCATAACTAGTTACGAAAGAAGATTTTTCCTTCACTGTTTCGTAACCTGTTATTTGATATCGAAGGCTAAACAAGATGCGCTAACTTCTCCTTAACGAATAAAATTATCTGTGGCTTCTGGGAATCAGAATCAGGATTTTTACCGTAAAATGCACCAAACAGTACCACTGTCTATGGTTGGCGTATTTGGGCCTTGAGAGATTTTCCTTTTATTAGTCTATTTTGTTAGGCAAAAATTGATCACAGATTATTTGACATCTGTGAACATAATTCCCAAATCACCAATACAGTCCCTATGGATTACGTTTATTTGAAGCAACGTTTGATGAAACATGCAATAGACATCGAATCGATTTTGGATTGGCTGTCATTGAGATTTTCTGCATTCCCGTAGACGGCATTAACAGTGTGCCTTACTGAAATTTATGTGAGAGCGTAATACTCACTTCGATTGAGTTTGTATATGGCCAACGGCATGTCTTTCCTTTGACTTTAAATTCAACTTTATAACGCTTACGATAAGACGGTAGCTCATAGTTATACCATTTTGTTATCCATAAATATATTTTTTATTTTCTTAATCCTTTCATCCAAAATTAAATTCTTTTTCCAATTGTCTTGGGGCGAATTTAGCAAATTATGCAACTGATATACAAACAAATAACTTCGTTCAATGGTTCTAAGAACAATAATTTTTTCAACTTCGAAGTGATAACTTTGAAAAATTGTTTCAATGGTTCAAGTACTCGTATACTTGAAAAAGCTTACTAGTACCATTAGTGGAGTTACAAAGAAACAAATAACAAAATTGTATGTAAGGTAGACTTAACCACATAAGTAAATAATTATAACTTATTATTGAGATATTTTTTGTGTAATAACTTCATTAGTTTTTATTATGATTGTTACTACAAATACCGAATACATAGAAAAACTTTTTCGACCCGATGGACTTTGAACCCACGACCATATTGCATCGTAGTATTGCTGTTACCAACGGGTCAAATTCTCGAGTTGTCGAAATTCTCCTATGTGTATTTGTTTGTACTGTCTCCTAGGTGTCTTTCTACTGGGTATCGGAATTCTGCGCTGCTAGTGACATCTAGTGAGAGATTTAAGAACTTCTTCACTACTCTACCACATAGCTGGAGTATTTTGGAATATTAAGTTTAGTCGTTCTTTTAACGAAAGCTGCATGAAAATAGCACGCATGACGATGTACCATTCCTTTTGTTTCAGAATCATAGTGGGTCTAATATATTGTTAATAAAATGACAAAGCTGTGATAGACAGATAGGTGAGGCACTTTTGTGGATCACACTTAACGCACAAAAGTGCCTGATAAAAAACTAAAAGCAAACAATAATTTTTATATATTTAAAAAAGAGACGCAAAAAGACCAAGAGGCAGACCACCCGCCCGATGGATTGATGATATTAAGGCCATAGATGGAAACCACTGAACACAACTCGCAAGGGACCGGAAAGAATGGCGCAATAGAGAGGAGGCCTATACTCAGCAGTGGGTGCAAACAGGCTGAAGTGATTTAAAACTACTTAAAAATTTATACCCTATTGCCTTTCTTTACCTCCACGGAAACGGTTTAAGACTGAGTCATGACCAGGTACTCGTATATGGAGTTTGGATTTCACGAGCGAAGTGGAGTTGGTGGCGCCGTACAACCTTTTCTATAACATGTCTGGCGCAACCTGGGCAACCATCGGCGAGTACCTCACCACGATGGCAAGCATTTATAGTGTATTTAGGCTTAGTTGTCACTTCCTTATAGACATCGTCGGCCACATCGCTACCCAACTTCGTTTCGTCACCAAGTACGCTGTTTGCCGCAGTGTCATCGCTAGCAGAGTGACGATAAGTGGAGAACACAAGAGCAGAATGTCTACTTTTGGAGTTGAAAGCTCCGCTTTGAGTTGCTAAGCTTAAAATAGTCCGAATTTTCAACATCGCAATATTTATAAGCTTATATTTTCCTTGTTCTAGTACAGACAATAATTACCAATCACAAACCATGGAAAGTGGTAGTACATTTCTACTATCACTTCAGGGTTGCCCCCTGTGCAAAAAGTGGTTTTTGTTGAAATTTACTATAAATTCTTAAAATTACGTAATAATGTAAGTAGACAACAGGTTGTACAATTCAAATGTTGATCCAAAACTTTGGATACATGAAATTTGTTTATATAAAACTAAACAAACTAATATAACTTCAATCTGAACGGGGCCTAACTAAAATAGCGTACTTGAAATTATAAAGTGGAAATTATAATATTATTGAATTTCCATAGCAAACCAAATTTCAATGTATACTTTAAAACTTTCGCTTTGCTTTGTCTTACCATTGGGAAACAGAAATAAACGCGTTTATACACGAATTTTATATTTTTATATCTACCTATTTTCCCGACGCACACTGGGGCTCGTCTATATAAGGTAATGCTCGAAACTCTTAAAAAATATATATGTACTTTAGCGTAGTCGTAATAAAGTATCAAATCACGTGTAGAAATATTGAGAGTCGTATTCCAGAACTCTACTTACTTACTACTAAGCACTGGAAATACGACCCTAATGGCAAGGACTTGAGTATGATTTACAGTAGTGATTTACAGTAGTCCTGACTCGAGCATTGAGTAGAGTTCTAGAATACGATCCTGAGTCTCTAACTACTGTCAGTACAAAGCTCAAAGTTTGCTCTTTACGCTAAATAATAATTATTCCGTAATGTACGCGACTTTCAGATTACACTGCGTGGTCACGGGCTGACTGGTGATGCGGTGTTTACATCTCGATCTCGACGGTGGAATCTTCATCCATCCGCGCTATATTTTTTGTGCAGGGTGAAGCTTCTACCGCCGAGATGAAGATGTATACACCGCATCACCAGTAAGCCCGTGATCGTGGGGGAAATAGGTAAGCGTGAAAATACCTATTCATGCTTATACGCATTTATTCCCATTCCTAAATATTAGTACCAAATTTCAAATCGTTCAAGTCTGAGTCCTACATTAACTGAGCAAATAACTGATGATATTTAAACCAATGAACAAATTAAATAATTATATCAGGAACATAACAAGTAGAAATTTGTATCTTTGCCTACCCCAGTGGGGGTCCGACGAGATATGTGCTGCATAAGAAATGCTTATGCTGCAAAATTTACATTAAAAATGAAAAAGTCCGCGATTTCATATTGGAGTCTCAATCTACATCCCATTAGTCTGACATTTCCATGTGTATGTATTATGTATTTATGTATATACAGGTTGCTTATATAAGTATATAGTTAGTTATATAATATTATGTGCTATATTTATGTTGTGTTTAAACCATTTATCATAATTATTTATAAACTTCTTCCTATCTTTTTTTATTATCATGTTATGCACCCTTGTTAATTATTTTGAACCCAGCTTTCCGGTTGGCTGGTAGAGAATGCGTAATGGCATTAAGTCCGCCATTTTTGCAATTAAGTTTAAATAAATAAAATCACTGTCGCGTTGTATGGCCCTAAGTAGAAAAAGAGCTGATAATCATTAAACTACTCAACAGATATTCATTAAATATAGATAAAACCAACATGATCATTACCATAATCCGTTTAAACGGCCAATGACGGTCTCTTATCAGGCCAGCTTTTAGGCCACCGTACGCCACCCTGGTGCAGTGCGGGTTGGAGGCTTCACTCGTTTTCCGAGTACTGTGAACCTTTTTTGAACCTGCAGTTTCATTAGGATGGTTTCCTTCACAAGCTCGTGGTAAATTTTATATTAAATTTAGTGCACAAATTCCACTCAGAGGTGCGTCTCCGGATTCGAGCCCACGACCTCTGCTCGTGAGCCGGTTCGTCAAACCACGGCTTTTAGATAAAAACCATCCCTACGTGGGGTGCACTATAAGTTTCCGGTATGAATAAGAAAAAAATACTATAAATAGTCAGAAATGAATTTATTGTTTCTCAAAATATTCTCCGTTAGCGTCAATGCACTTTTTCATACGAATGAACCAATTTTGATAACATTCATGCCACTCCTCCGTGACAATCTCTGAAACATATTTTTCATACTCTTCTATAGCCTCTTCAGATGATGAAAATCGTTGACCGCGTAACTGATTCTTAATTTTTGAATATAAATAAAAGTCACAAGGTGGCATCGTGGTGCAAGATGATACGGTGTTTACGGTTATTTTTACGGAGTTTGTCAATAACTTCCGGCAAACAAATGGTCGTGTACCAATCACTATTCACGGTACAACGATTTTCTAAAGCAACAGTAGCCACGAGTCCAGTTTTATTAAAAAAAAGAAGCAATCATCCGCTTAGAGGCATTTGCACTCGCGCCACTATGATTGATTTCGGCTCATTTCGAAAGATGCATACGCTCGATTGCTGCTTTGTTTTGGGATCGTAACTATAAATCCATGTTTCGTCATCTGTTACTATGTCTCACACCAAATTTGACGCCCCTTCGTTGAATCTAATAAGCATGGCATTGCACCAAGTGACGCGATCCGTTTTTTGAGCCTCAGTCAAATAGTGTGGGATCCACCAAGAGCACAGCTTTTTCACACCCAAATGTTTGTGTAGTATTGATTGTATTTGACTCATACATATGCCCAAAAAAATGCCCAAATCTCGTGGTATGTCACATGCCTGTCTGTTTTGATGATACGGCGCACAGCATCGATGTTATTATTGTTCACAACAGGGGGCGGGCTAAAATAACGGAATTCTTCACTAAGATCCACACGACTGCGTTTGAATTCTGCAAATCAGCTACAAATAGTCATCTTGCATGGTGCTTCATCGCCGAAAGCAATTCGAAGCCGAGCGAAGCTCCACTGAGCTGTTAAATTACACTTTTCACGAGTTAAATGTACATTGTGATGTAGACAACCAATTTCTAGAATGACGCCACAATGTAAAAACAAGTGACAGTCAGATGAAACAAACTGTATTCTGTTGTAATTATCAGAATACAGTAAACTGTAAACTGTAAGTGTTGTAATTACTTTTATAATATTTAATTGTTTATGTAAGTGGCCAGTTCCGGAAACTTATAGTGCGCCCTAATTTTAATTAGCCTTCAAATAAAAATGAAACCATTTTCAGATCAGTCCATCCGTTTTGAAGCTTCGATACCACGACAAAAACATCAAACTTGTACCTCCCCTCTTTTTACGTCGAGGTTTGAAAAAGGAGCCTATCCGGAATAAAAATAAATATTGCACCAAAACCCAATAGTTCCTCCTAATGTAATAATTCACGTAACTAAAGGAAGAAGTCTTCAACAAAAGTATTTTCCCTCCGCATCTCTGATTTCCCCCGAGTCCCTATCAAGGGATGAACCGATTGACTGCACATTTCTATTTGTTCAGACTTGTTCGATACGTGACCCGAAATATCAAGTTATTCGGAATGTAAAGCTGATAAAAAAACACGTTCATACATATTGTAAGGGTGGATGATGTCGGTGGCCCACGATTACTGTCTGTCTGACTGTCATGCTTGATAAGAACACCCTCGGCAATTTAAGGACGAATAAGTCGTGCGCCTCAGTAGGCGATATGCCGGAATAAAAAACTAGTAAGGAAGTGGCATCAACCCGCATTATCAAAACCGGTGTCGCCACATAAACACACACTCAGTCAACTAACCCTACATTACACTACTATGAGAATATAATCTTTAAAGAATTATGTGAAATGTTCTAGGTTTCGGTCTATCGGATCATAAGAGATTATACATTATCCGATTTTAAAAAGGAACCTTGTCCTCAATTCGACTCTATGTTTTTTTTGCATGTACGTTACACGATGACTCCGGCGTTTAATTATGCACCCGGAATTACGCTCAAACGTGAAAAGTTTAAATGATTTACAAGCGCTGTAATCTACACGGAATTACATTTACTTATTTTTACGTGTCATGAACGGACAAAATCACGCGTATATGATTCAGCTACGCATTTTACACTCAATTACCCTGATCTAGTACGTAATAAAAATTTTGCTGTACGTTGTTTTGTTGGTCGTTTGTTGTGTGGTTTCTGGTTACGAGGCCTTGACATTGTTTTTTTTCTTTTTGTGTAGTATCGCAAATGTATTAGAGACAAATTAAGAATAGTTTCCAGTGGAGTTTAAAGCACGTGTTACACCGCCGATAATAAAGATATAAATTTTTGGGAGGCTAAAGCAATTTTATTATGAAAACTAACGCGGCTATCACACATTATAATATAAAAGTAACGGGACTTACTCGCGTAGTGTTTTAGTCGGAAGCGGTCCGACTAGTTTCGACCATAATCGATGGTCTTCTTCAGGGGTTGAGTGCAACGTTCGCGACCGCGTCACGTGTAGCACTGCGCGCTGCGGCTCTCTGCTCGCGCGCCGATGACGCAGTCCGCAGTGGGGAACTCGGGAGGCTGATACATAGCGTCAGCGCGTCCTGGAACTGTTCTTCGCTACAGCTGTCCATAGGATTGTTGTCGGGAACAGTCCAGCACACAGAGCTCACCACGTTGTTACTAAACATCTGCAGCTTCATACCGAGCGCTATGAAGACAAATATTTAAATATAATAACGTATCCCCGTCGTGCGTTATATAGGTTACAATATTTTTATTTAAAAAACAGACCTTAAAAGGAAAGGAATTACATCTGTTTTCCAAGTTTCATCGAAATCGGTTACCGAATAGTAATTATCGTTCGTTTGAACGATCGTTCGGGAAACGCGCAATTGCGTCGCTACACTTGCGATTGCATCCATGCAAACGTGTGACGGCATCGATACAAACGCGCGATTGCATCGATACAAACGCAGGATTGCAATCGCTTATAAATCACATGTGTAGTGATGTAATCGCGCGTTTGTGTCGATGTAGTCACGTGTTTACATTGCTGCTTAAAGTCGCATGTGTGTGTGAAAGTAGACTACTGTATCGCATTTGCATCACGTTTGCGTCTCTCACTCTTAGAGCTTTGGGATTTAATGCACTGCAATTGTTGTGGATACACATGTTGTATGATGTTAATTTCAAAAAGTAGCTCAAAATATGCCTTCAGCTTGGTCTTAACACTCATCGTCTAGTAATTGCTTATTCTCGGTTCCCCGCTATAATGTGCAAGAATGTTGAAACTTTTAAAACCAATGGATTTCAACGATGGCATTGGTTCAATAAACCGCATCACAAAATTGAATCGAACACGTACGTTTAAAATGTAATCCGAAATTGATTGGGTGGTTAGATTAAAAACCCTTACCACGTGTATTGCTGTAATTTATTAAGGTTGTAAAGGTGAGAAATGTATTCAAGATGCGGAAGAAAGGAATATCAAAATTAATAGTCCCAAACTATGACTAAGATTAAACCCGTGGAATTGGATGCATAAAAACAATCATTCCTTCTTTGGATGGGTACGCGTTGGGTAAATATGTCACACTCATAGATACTGAATCGTATTAGAGCGGTCAGAAAAAGTTTAACGTCGAGCGTTTTGCTTCAGAGTGTACAACGTCTTTTTCAACCTTATTACGTAGATTTAAAGCTTTTCCTTTTGAATCTGCGTCGATATATGTGGTGACTTCTCTGGATAAACATTACACCTAGAGAAACCCCTCCCCTCATCTGTCTAACTTTTTTATAAGTCTAAATTACCTCTACTCTTTTTAAGTGCTATCTCTGGGTGGATGTTGGGAACCAAAATGGTGAAAGTCGATGTGAAGCACGAGACGATACAGAAGACGCTATTACCTTTGTGCATCCAAATTGTTCTAATAGAATCCAAACAAATGCTAACCTTTTTATTCCATAATCTCGAATTCAAGGTTCATTTTACTTGGGTGGATAACAACAGGTAAACTGGCTTTATTTCAGAATGTAGTTGTTTACAAATTAAATTAAATCCATTTGAGTGTTCTATTTAGTTCAGTTGATTTATAAAAATCATTGGTATATGTAAACCACCTATTGAATATAGCGGTTTTCTTGTAAAATTTCGAGATAAGATTGGGTTTTTATCTATCGTGAAAATTTTTAAGAACCGTGTTTTCTCACCGTTTACTAATCAGTGCATATCCTCAGTTCGTCCAGGGAAGTACTGCCACCTTACCTATTTCTGCCGCCAAGTAGTAATGTCAGCATTACTATCCGCTCACGCGATACATGCAGCCGTAGAGGCATACCACACCTAGAGGTGCCGGTGATGATTTTATACCGATTTATCGGATATCGAAGTTATAACAGGTAAAATAACTAATATTAATTGCTATTTCGGTAACTACTCTAGCAAACCATAAAGTTTTTAATGCCTGGGTCTGTCATTTAAAAAAAATAAACAATTTCAAAAATACCTCAAGACAATCGTGTGTGTTATTGTTTGGGCTGGTGATTTCGGTGTTTATTTATTGAAAACATACCGTAAGTAGCGTTTTTTAAGTTAACCCTGAATATAAATGTTTATATACTTTAAGGAGTAATTTCATGGTAAACGTTAGAACCACTCAAACGGAATATTATCATATTTATCCAAGTACACCATAAGTTTCATTAGTGCTTTTTAAGTGCAGGATTTGCGGTGTATTACTGCATTTTATTTGAGATGTTTTTGTTGGTAGTACGGAGGGTATTTATTTAGCAATGCAGAATAATCATTTTTATTTATAAAAACTTGTATTTAAACTGAATCCTTGTCTAATTTGCGAAACCAAATAGCCGCCATTTTGCGGTGGGAGGCCCCTCCCACATCATCGCGTGAGCGGTGTTCCGGTTTTGAAGCGTGCTAGTGAAATTACAGGGACATGAGACTTGTCAACTTATGTCTCAGGGTGACGAGCGCAGTGGTAGTGCACCTCAGATCTTTCCAGTTTAAAGCTCTGAGAGGCACTGTAACTGTTATAGACAGGCGTGTAGCTTGCCATCATACTCCCGACTTATTCGTCCCGTAACTTGATGTTATATAAAAAAAATTGTTTTTTTCAAAATGATTGATTCAGCACTCACTGTTGTGTTGAATCAACCAAAGCCATTTGAGGTTGTATCGCCTCCTAAGCAACAGTTAAAAGTGTAAATTATAAAAGACCTATAATTTCAATGGTAAAACGAGATGAAAACCAGTAGTTAATCTCTTTACTGTGTTTTTATTTCGATATCGAGGATTTGACACAGGAAATTGATATTTAACGAAAGCTTTTCCGTTCTGCGATGTACTGTTAATCCATATATTCGAAAAATAGACTGAAATATGAATAACGTACAGCTAGTAGATATCTGGATCAGATAAAAATAATTAACAAAAGTGGTCTGGTCGGATTCTATTGTTACCTATGTTGTACATCAATATGTAAAAAACATATTCGGAGTATAAAAACATGCTCGGAAATGTTTACATTTGTGATGGCAAACCGTATTTTAGCTGAATAGAGGCGCCACTAGTGACCAAAAGTGGTACTATGTGCGACAGTTGCGCCATCGCGCGACAGAGGCTGTTCCCGCTCCAACTTTTTTTTCCTATTTATCGACCCGAGAGATAGGGTTTTCCGGACAGACTACGGGCTCGACGACAAGACCAGAGTACAGCGGGCGTCCGGGCCAGGCCCTCCGCCAGTGATATCATGGGCGTCTCTGGACGACTCGAACTTGGGTATGGGCTCGCTGAGGTTTGTGGTTAGCTGTAGAGACGGACATGTTTGTCTGCCCCGGTTTTGCTTGTTTCCGGGGCGTCTGTCTCGTGAGCAGCTAGCGCATCTTAGTTGCGGTCTAGTCGAGGGCCTGAAGCGAGGAGACGCGCGGGGCACGTGAGTTGCCCTTTAAGTTGGAAGCTATATCCAGAATTGTCGCAGGATACTGCGACTGGCATCTCCGGCACAAGCCCTGAGAGCTAGTAGAGGATAAGCTATATATACTCCGGTCCCTCCAGCCGCATATTGAAAACTGGAGAGACGTCGTTTTTCGGTGTTGGGATGTGAGCGTGCCTTACAATTCCGCCATCAATGAGGAGATTTGGTAGTGGACTCAGAGTTCCGTTAACCGATTTCAATAAAACTTGACAAATACATGTAATTCCACGAACTAGCTTTCACTTTAGTACCAGTAGAGCTTCTTGTGAAAAAGTTCGTCCAGAGTAGTACTGCCACCTTACCTATTTCTGCCGCCAAGCAGTAATGTCAGCATTACTGTGTTCCGGTTTTGAAGGGTAAAGGTGCTGGTGAAATTACAGGCACATGGGACTTGTCACCTTATGTCTTAGATGACACCTCAGATCTTTGCAATTTAAAGCTCTGAGTGGCACTGTAACTGTTATGGACTGGCGTGTAGCTTACCATCACGCGCACGACTTGTTTGTTCCGTCATTTGACGTTATAAAAAAAATTTTGAGGTCGGTTTTTTTATAAAAAAGTTTTAATTATACCTATTGGTCAATAAATTGTTTAATTGTTATAATAAGATTATTCCCGGACCTTAGTACTTTTGGTAAATTATTGTAAATTTTTGGCGCCATTACGAAAATATTTTTCTGCATAGATGTAGTCCTACAGGCTTTCAAACGACACATTCATCACTCATCATAACTTCTCGGCTTTAGAGTTCGTTTGAACAAGACGTGTGGATGCATTCGCACATATCGACCCCTCCTACGTAAAGTATCGTATGTCGAAATTGTCAAGTTTACAGGGGAGCGTTTTAAAGTTCTGAATTCACTGAAAGAGTGATCACCATAGATCATTTAACCGACATCTAGGATTTTATAATACTCTATGTGAGTAATGAGCTTTGCCGAATAAAACTGAGAAATGCTAAAGTCACGTGTTATGTTCGTTTCAGTGAATTCAGAACTTTAAAACACTTCCCTGTAAACTTGGCAATTTCGACATACGATACTTTACGTCGGAGGGGTCGATATACGACAGTTTCGTAGATATGAAATGAACAGTCAGTAGTCGGATATCTTCAAAATATGGTTTGCAGCTATTCTTGAATTGACAAATTGCTCTCATACATCTTTTTTGTGCCTTAAAAACTGAGTTCACATTAATTGCATAGTCCCGGGATGTTATATGCTGAGTGACGGGTACAGGTCGAACAGGACGTGCGTCTGGTGGTAAGCGACACGCCTGTCCATAACAGTTGCAGTTACACTCAATCGCAAAGATCTTATGGGCATTGCCACTGCGCTCGTCATAAGTGACACATAACACCTGAGACATAAGTTGACAAGTCCCATATGCCTGTTATTTTACCAGCACCCTTGCCCTTACAAACCGGAATGCAGTAATGCTCTTATTACATGCTAAGCTCAACTGCTACTGAATATTTGTATTATGATAGGGTTTATCGAGTTCTTAGGTTTTCGCGATTGTTACATACCTGTGGGAAATGAAACTATTTTTCCGGATTTAAACAGTCGCGTAAACTTCTGCAGTCTGCGAGCATGTCATGGATAAACCTACATATTCAATGAAGTTTGACAAACCCCAGGTCCTTGCAAAAGAAGTCCGTTATCTACCCAGGATGCTGCGAGAGGCCATTGAAATAAAAAAACCTAATTTCAACAGGGAAGATGGTGTCTCCGTGCCACCAGTTTGGGATCCAGTATCTCCTCTGATGAAAAATCCCAAACAGACATAAGACTGCAGTACTAATTAATATGGTTTATAACATATTTGCTCGTAAAGTTGCTGAAATTACACTAATTTCAATATCGTAATGTATTTCATTACGCACTTGTGTGTTATTGTAATGTAAAACGCACGAGTTTTTTTTTAATAAAGTAACATGCACGGTTTTTTAAGATGCTCCATCTAAAAATGAACGATACTTTTTGAAATCTTTGCAAAGAGTTTTTATGTTAGAAAAGTTTAATATTTTATGAGTAAAATTAACTTTGGGAGATTAAATATAGTAAATAAACATTTACAATTACAACCATTTATCTGTCACTAAAACACAAAAATATTAATTTACTTTATTAGTAATACTGGCTATTTTTATACCTTTTTGCCTAAAAAAAAACGTTGATGCGCGCGCATGGCTAATTTGTGGACAAGTAAAAATTATTTCGCGCGCTTTTTCTTTTCGCTGTATTGTTTTTATTTGAAAATGTCGTCAAGTAGTGATGAATTTATTAATTTGATACCACTAAGCCTCTTACCTGAAAACTCGACCGATAGATACTTACAAGCGTATCAAAATTTCATCATATGGAAAACAAGCAAAGATGCAAATTCATTTTCAGAAAATGTGTTTTTAGCGTATTTCATGGAACTTTCTCAAAAATATAAGTCAAGCTCATTGTGGTGCTACTATTCAATGCTAAAAAGCACTATGAAAACAAACCATGGTATTGATATCAAGTCATACTCCAACTTGATAGCATTTCTAAAAAGACGCTCAGATGACCATGCAAGTAAAAAGTCGAAAGTATTTTCGGCTGACAATATCAAGAAGTTCCTAAAAGAAGCTCTGGATTGGCGATATTTGGAAACAAAGGTCAGTTGAAACTTAATTATTGTTATTAATTTCTTTCACTTTCGTATTTCTTTACAATATAGGTGTTTGTACGTTCTTTTTATCTCTTTTCAGGTTGTATTAATATTCGGTATAAATGGTGCATGTAGACGTCAAGAGTTGGCAAACATAACAACTAATGATGTCGAGAACCATGGGCGGGTTCTTCTTGTCCAGGTCAAAAACACAAAAAATAAAATTCCAAGGTCGTTCACAATACAGGGGCCTTTTTACGACGTAGTAAAGAAATACGAAGCGCTTCGTTCAACAAAAGCTAATTCCAACAGATTTTTTCAAAATTACCAAAATGGAAAATGCACTAACCAACCCATTGGCATTAATAAATTGGGAGCGATGCCGAAAGAAATTGCCACTTTCTTAAATTTGCCTCAAGCACATGAATACACAGGGCACAGTTTCAGAAGGGCCTCGGCTACATTGCTCGCCGATTCAGGTGCGGACTTATTGACACTAAAACGCCACGGAGGATGGCGGTCAAGCAATGTAGCCGAAGGATATATAGAAGACTTGATAAGAAATAAAGAAGAAATTAGCTTTCGCATTACAAGGAACATAAATTTGGAGTCTAGTGTTGACTTTCAACCATCTACGAGCACACACGCGTACATTCCACCATCGTCGCCGCAGCCGCAACCGCCTCCGCCGCCGCCACCGACTGCAGAACTCTGTGGTCTCGTTTCTCCTACTTTCACTCAAGAGAGTGAGAGAGAGACTGGGGAGATTGTAACTAATAATAATAACTTGACAACATTAAAAATGCCAACTGGCAACGTAACAATCACTTTTAAAAATTGTTCAAATTTCTATAACTGCTTTAACAAGTAATTAAAGATTTATTCGTTTAAGAAAGTCAGAGTCTTATTTATTTCCTCGCAAATATGTTATAAAACGTCGTATGACATACGTGCGCTTTGAAAATTACAGCCTCTGCTTTCTTATAGCAATATAGCCTCGGCTGTAATTTTCAACTTACCACACTTATATCATAATGTACTGTTGATTATTTCTAATTTCTATTATTAACTATTAATAAATGTAACTTAATAAAAAATTATTCAATAAAATTATTTGTAACCTGTAATGTAGCGTAAATTGGAATGTTTCTTTGCAAAATTAAAAATAAGGTACTTAATTAATAACTTTTGTAACTGTAGAGAAAAAACAGGGTGGTTTGCATTAATAATAGACATAACTGGTTGGTGACTGTACGGTGGTACAGTCAACCGTGACCATGGGACCCGTAAAGGGACCGAAACGTTGGTTTCTTTGAAAAAACGAATATTCGCGATTTAAATCCGGAAAAATAGTTTCATTTCCTATGCGATAGGGTTTGATCATCAGAACTTTATCTCGAGACGCATCTATGCATTGGTCTCAGAAGATGACCTTCACTTGACAGAAACTCAATGAATCGTTTTCAAGGGGATCAATGGAGAATCAGGCTAACAGTACTAGTGGTATTTATATGACGAATTATATTTGTGCATACATGTAGATTCCAAATACATGCGTCATGATTTATAATTAATTAATCCTTCTCAATATGTGCCGAGTCATAAGAAGTACAGTCGAAGCCTGTAGTGTTTGAATAATTTTTAATCTTTAGTGTATAATTTGTGTTCTTCATGGCGAATTAATAAAACAGTGATATTTCACGTGGAAACCGTATAATTTTAACTCCAATTATAATTACATTTTTAATTATACAAGTTATGCAGATGGCGCTGAGGGAACGACTGGTAGCGCGCGGGGCGCGTACTAATACTAGACTAGAAAATTATTACAAAAGCTAAATGTGTCCCTACAATATGCCACCCCTACAACATTTTTGAAAACAAAATTCACGAAAAACTTTTAAATTACAAAGAACCAAATTACATTAACAACAAAGTGCATTACAAATTTAAGTACGTAGTACGTACACATATACCGAAAATACATGTTCCTAGATACGCAAATTACATTTTATTTACAAAGTACGAACTTATCTCTAGACCGTGCGTCATTTTGATATCCATAGTTAATACAGCATTAATCACTGAACTGGAATGGCAATTCTCGCACACAAAACGGCTCGAACAGATTTGTACGATAATCGTGTGAACTTGAAAAAATGTCATTCGAGATCGTGTTTAGACAAGTCGAAAACTCGTAAGCAAGAATCTCCTTACTACATTATCTATCTGTGTAAATAGTCGAGGAGACGATTAAGTCGCTTGCGAATCTCGAATGACATAAACGATTGACATAATAGATTTTAGTTCTTGCCTGAATATACATTATGATACGATAATCTTATGGCGATAATCGCGTACGGTTTTTTCATCACGAAACGTGCGATAAACTCTTTCCATCTAAATGGGCCTTTACTTTGCGAGACAACTCTGTCGTCAACAGTACCATAAAATACTTCCAATAGTTTCCTCATTAGCAATGCGTCATCACCATCGTGCACCACATTTATAGACTCTTAAAGGCAGCTTTTAATAAGTATTTATTATGTGAAGTGTAAGCACCGGAGCTTAATACTGCTGTTTTCAAAATCTTTATCGTACGTAATATAAAGTCTAAGGTGGAAAAAAATAACACTCAAAGCACCATGAGTGATTTTAAAATATATTACCTATTATTTACGCTCTCTATGTGTAAAGAAATAAACACCGACTCAATTCAAACGACGGAAAGCACATATATTATAAATGGTAAGGCATTTATGTTTACTACATTTCTAGGTGCCTAATAACGTGTCAGATAATCACAACAATCACCCAGGGTCCCAAGTCTGCTAATTTTAAATCGCCTCAGATTTTGTACGTTTGTTATTCTAAAGTCAAGAGTTAGGAGCTACTATTCAACTGCCATTTAAATTGTTTTGGTACTCTGCTCTCCAATTCCGAGCCGATGCCATGTCGATGACGTAGTCTACTAACATTATATATATTTAATTAATTTGAAGACTAAATTGCTAAATAACCGCTCACGCGATACTTGCAGCCGTAGACGCATACCACACCTAGAGGTGCTGAACGATTTCATACCGATTTATCGGATATCGAAGTTATAACAGATAAAAGAACTAATATTAATTGCTATTTCGGTAATTACTCTAGCAAACCATAAAGTTTTTAATGCCTGGGTCTGTCATTAAAAAAAAATAAACAACTTCAAAAATACCTCACAAGAATCGTGTGTGTTATTGTTTGGGCTGGTGATTTCGGTGTTTATTTATTGAAAACATACCGTAAGTAATGTTTTTTAAGTTTACCCTGAATATAAATGTTTATAAACTATACTTTAAGGAGTAATTTCATGGTTAACGTTAGAACCACTCAAACGAAATATTATCATATTTATCCAAGTACACCAAAAATTTAATTAGTGCTTTTTAAGTGCAGGATTTGCGGTGTATTACTGCATTTTATTTGAGATGTTTTTGTTGGTAGTACGGAGGGCGTTTATTTAGCAATGCAGAATAATAATTTTTATTTATAAAAACTTGTATTTATACTGAATGCTTTTCTAATTTGCGAAACCAAATAGCCGCCATTTTGCGGTAGGAGGAGCGTATCGCGTGAGCGGTTAAACGAGACAAATTAAGTTATGCATAGTAATTTCAAGCAGCAGGAAAGCTCGTTGCAAATGAGTTCGTCCAGGGAAGTACTGCCATCGTACCTATTTCTGCCGCCAAGCTGTAATACTGGCATTACTGTTCGTACCGGTTTTGAAGGATTAGGGTGCTGGTGAAATTATAGGCAAAAGGGACCTGTCAACTTGTTGAAGAGACTTATTCTGCAGGTAACCGTCTTCGATATCCTTGTGAAATGAAACTCCTTAATCATGTGAAGTGGACTATATGTTCATAGAAACTTATGTCGATCTGACTTCCAATCATGAACACGTTTTACTACTAATAGCGCAATAAAACGACTTATCCAAGAATCTAAGAATCTAATCAAACTGATAATCGCTTATATTTATACCGGAACGGTGTCTCCCACACCGTACCGGTCCTATCAATGGGTCGCTACGCCGATCGGCCAATCAGAGCTCCTGAGCTCTGACCGGCCAGGCGCGTACGGCCGTCCGTAACACAACATTATATCTCTCGGATGACGGGCGCAGAGGCAGTGTCAAACTCAACGACTTTTTGTTTTATACGGGTTTCCCACGTGATTGCGAATGCCGATCACGCGAATGGTACGATAGTGCGAAGACGGTCCAGCATTCCAGCTTTCGCAAATTTGTCTTCGTGCCATCGTAATTCAGCATCACGCTTGTAAACTTTCGTGCTCTTAAACCTTCGCGCAAATAAGCCGTTGCGCATATAGTTTTCGCGCAACCGTCTTCGCGTTATCATCATTCGCATAATCGGCATTCGCAATCACGTGGGAAACCACCCATTTATAACACCTTTCAGGTCTGTGGGTAGATGTTCGTAGAAGTGAAGAACTGTTACCCGCAGATTTCAAGATTATTTATTCGATTTCAGATTTTGCATCATACAATAACGACGTTTTGATATTAAATTGCGGATTGCAATCATTTGAAGTCATGACAAAGCCTTTATTCGCAAACAAAACAAACCTCAGAAACGTTCAAATAATGGCATGTCTTTTACCAGAAAAATCCTACGCTAACTTGTTTGAACAATTAAACATCAACGTTAGCTGCATACAAGACTTAACTATCTTTGAAGTGCCTCACCAGCTTCGCTTGCGTGGTGCTCATTTTGAAGGCTTGAACTTGTGGAAACTTTTTATCAAAGGTTTAGTAACAGATACTCTGTTACATATTAAGAGTGACGTGCTAGAATCACTGAAACATGTTGGACTGATAAGTTTTGAAAACGTCATGTTAGCACCTTGGCCTGAGGATACAACAGTCGTGGTGGTCATTTTGGAACGCGGTAGATCGGAAGGTGTTTGGGGAGGTTGCAGTAACTTAAGAGCTTTGATAATATCCCAATGGGAGGTGAACTCAAGAGACTGGCTTTCGAATTGCACAAAGTTGAAAAGTCTCACGTTAAGCCGAATGCCTTCAATTTTCACTGTAATATGGGTGTTGGAGGGAGCAAAATCATTGCAAGAAGTTGATATTCAAAACTGTAATTTGCCTTTATTGCACTTTTCGCTTTTGCAATCTGTCAATTTGAAAAAGCTGTCCATAACGCAAAGTAACGTGAATAATATAATGTAAGTTATTCTCCTCTATTGTCTTCCTCATAAGATAAAAGACAAACCATATTTTAATGAAATTAATGAGATGTACGAAAGAAATGAAACGAACGAAATAATTGCCTACGTGGTCGAACGGTCACAAAGCTGGTCTACCACGCAGAGGACCCGGATTCGATTCCCCGGCTGGGAGAAATATTTCTACGGTCTACATTTGTTTCTCTCGTAAGTTTGGGTGTAATTTGTGGTTGTCTTTGTGTGAGTTTGTTTATGTATTTTCCCTAATGCGGATCTGTAAGTGTTTTACGTTAATTTAGATAAAAAAATATTGCACAATAGAATACATCGATCATTCTCGAATTTAGTGTTTACTATGTAATTTCCGTGGTATTTTTTACTATTTAAGTATTCGAGTATTGTACGCGGAAATATTATTTAATATTTCATGCTAATGTATAACACAATACCATACAAATATACCTTATAGTACACTAGAACAAATATATAACAAAAACAGAAGTCAAGATCAAAGTCAAAGTCAAAGATTATTTATTCCATAGGTAAAATAAATTTACACTTTAAAACGTCACATTTAAGCTACTGCTCGTTCACTACGCTGACCTCCATTGAGAAGAATGAGCAAGAAACTCTAGGGATTGCTCTTTTCAAATAAACTTAAATGCTATGGAATACACTTTGACTCAAATTTGTGTGGATTGTGGAGCCATGTCGTATTTCCACACATCTTTATCTAACACGTAGTCTTCAATTTTGTAATATGATTTTTCGATCAATATATTTTTAATGTAGTTTTTACACTTAGGAAATGATAAACTTAATATATGCTCCGGAATCTTATTGTAAAAACGTATACAGTTCCCCATAAAAGAGTTGTTTACCTTGGTTAAACGAAATCGTGGTACCATGAGTTTGGACTTGGCTCTAAGGTTAATATTATGGATATCTTCTTTCTTATTGAAATTATGTATATTTCTACGGGCATATAAAATATTTGAGTAAATGTACTGTGATGCCACAGTCATGATACCAGGCTCCTTAAACTTGTCTCTGAGAGAAACCCGAGAGCCTGGACGGTACACAGATCGAATCGCTCGTTTTTGAAATACAAATGTGGTTTGAATATCTGCCGCTTTACCCCACATGAGAATCCCGTAGGACATTGTACTATGGAAGTAACTAAAGTAAACTAGTCTAGCAGTACTAACATCGGTAAGCTCACGTATTCTGCGGACTGCATATGCAGCGGAGCTTAATGGGACGATATATGTGGAAACCATTGAAGTTTACCATCTAAGGTCACTCGCAAGAAGACTTCTTTATTAACAAGGTCTAAACTACTTCCAGGATATTTATCAGCGCTATCTAGCTGCAAGACGGAATTTCAACCTTTTTCAGAGTTACGATCTGTGCTATGGATATTAGCAGTCCTCTTGCGTTATTGGTCCGTTAATAATTATAGTTATATTTTAGTTACGCATTCGAGAATCAAAAGGCACTTGAAGAATTGGATCTATCAAATAATAATCTCGAAAACAGTAAATATACAACACATCTTTTGCACGACCTACCGGCGTTACAAAGGTTGGATCTGGCCGACAATATTTTACTCGACTTCTGCAATTTTATCAATAGCAGGTGTGTTCAAATTTTACTTAACCCATTCATGAACATATCACACAAAAATATCACTACTTTTCTTGCCGTAGTGCATATAACTGTGGAGGTTTGTTAAGCGAGAAACACAGACCGGGTGCGGGTCGGGAACGCGGCGGGTGTCATTCCGTGTCGCGAATCGCGACCCGCTCCCGCTTTGTGTGTGTTTACGGTTTAGGGCGTTTTGGGGCTGCACCGCTCTTGCAACGCCTCGGATCTTGATTTAATAAAAATCTGTTTTACCCAAATAGTACAAATAAGGTTATTCAAAGTTAGATTGACTAGATATGTTTTGGACAAGCGCGTGTCACATGGTCGTCAACGTCAAATGAGTTTGTGGCCAAGAGCGTTAGCATAAAAAGAAAATGTCGTACGTATTAATACTGTGAATAAATGAAAATTTTGTATTTTTTTTCTTTTAAATTTAAAGTTACTTTCAGAAACTTATAAGGCATATCTTGAAAGTTGAGTTTTTCGTTTAGTGACTGTATTGATTTCAACATATATGTTATAATATAGAAGATAAAACTTCATAAAGATGAAGCTAGTTTTTGGGCTCTAAATTCCGTATAATATATTTGTTTTTTTAAAATAACGGAATCGGACTTTTTACAGGTTCGGTTAAGTCTTATGTCAGATTTACAGGTCCAGTTACGTCTTATATCGTCTCAGTCAGCTCCATTTTAACTGGATCTTTCCAAGTTTTAGCTAAAGTTTAATGGATCTATATGTTTTAGCTAAATATTTAAAACAAAGGTTTCAAAGTTATTTTCCTTCCATTTTCGTGTATTAAGAATACCATTTACGGCGCTGCGCAGATGGAGCAACTTTGACCATCGCGTTTCGGCAACTGGCAACCTGCAACTACTGCTTTTTATCACGTTTTTTATATAATTTCAAAAAACCGCGGAGACGTAGCAACTACAGTTGAGAGTTTCGGCAATCCACTACAGTTTTCGATTGCCGAAATCCATGATTAAATAAATTCTTGATTGCCGCAACTAGAAACTTGTAAATTTGTATTGGTTGTCTCCAGTTGTCAGTTTCCACAACCGGCAACCGCAACTCGTGAAGCAACTTCACTCCCTACGCTGCGGGGTATGGCGCAGCGTCTCAGTCTTGACCGTGGATTTCGAAAGTTTATTTAAAATTGCGGCAACCGGCAACTAGGCCTTTTAGTTGCTACAACCGGCAACCGTTAATGGAACTTTTAAAAAGTTGCCGCGTAAACTAAAGTTGCTCCATCTGCGGAGCGCCGTAGATTTCAAGAACTGTTAAAACTTGAATAGGAATTTGGCTCTTATTGAAAAAACTTGTGCTTCAATAGATGGATTGATTACAGTGTACCTTTGTCTGTTAGACGTTTATCCTTATTCCATACGAATACTTCAAGACTTTGCTTTGGTAATTGGAATAATTTGGAGTGGCTAGACATGTCTAGGAACAACATAAGCACTTTAGAGGTGAGCAGAACTATCATTATTTACTTACAAATTTAATATTAATATCATTGACTTACAATTATATTGACATCGGGTCCGCGCTAAAAAGTGTCCGAACTTATAGGGCGTTAAAATCGTATACAGAGCATCATTCACGCTTTAGTCTTCGTTTGTTCGACTGACAGCGAAGCAAGCAAAATTAGACAGTACTGCGATGACATTACAATTTAAATTCAACGTTTTAGCTTTTTCATATTCCTTTACATGTCACTACGTTTAAATAGGTTGACTTGGGACATTTTTTTCGTGGTTTTTGTATTAGACCCGTCGTCCATTTATTTGAAAGTCAATGATTAATATAGAATAATCTCGAATCTAAAGTTCATGGTTTAGCCCATCGATGCAAAGTTGCCCGGCTGTCTTCGATGAGTGTGTCCATGAGCTCCATCAGCTCATTCCACCCACCCGCTTTTACTATCGGGCATTCAAACATACGGCTGAATATCATTCCAAATTGAGCAATATTTGTTTCAGGTGTACTAACTGCTTTTCGTCACCTTTATCCGTCATCAGTGCACTAACAGGGCCATTGTAGAGAAAAAAAAACTTGCATATAATTAATACTGTACTTATATTTTAGTTTACACATCTACCAGTTACCAAAAAAGGGATTCTGGAAGTTCATTTACAAGGTAACCCAATCCAGAAAGTAAATTTCGGGAAGGAAGACTATGAACTTTTGAGATCTAACTCGGTATGACGTTTAATAATGTTTAAATAAATGCTAAAAAGTCGTTGAAAAACCAAATACAAAGATACGACAACAAACACATAGAAAAATTCGTGAGGTCCGCTGGTTCCTTCCGTGGCTTAGTTGGTATAGCATCTGATATTATGGTATGCTAGATCGAAGGAATTTTTTCTGAGTGTTCGATCTTTATATTAATAATTATGTAGAAATATTTAAAAAAACCTTCTCCAGTTAAATTGTTTTTTGTCCCTTATGCTCAGACGGCGGTAATGGTTCGAAACATAACATGTACAATAAACAATTATATCTTGTCTATTTATAATAATTAAAAAATATATTTGTAGACAGTCAATCTGACGGTGATAATCGACTCGAAACTGGACTGTGATTGTCACGGTGCATGGTTTGCAAGAAGTCTAAGAGAGCAACACATGTCATTTGATAATGTTCGCTGCGCAGACGATGTCTTGGTTGTTCTTTATGAACCGTCACGTTTGGAATGCGACAAGTATAACTGTGGAGGTTTGTTAAGCGAGAAACACAGACCGGGTGCGGGTCGGGAACGCGGCGGGTGCCGTTCCGTGTCGCGAGTCGCGACCCGCTCCCGGTCTGTGTTTGTTTTACGGTTTAGGGCGTTATTGGGGCTGCACCACTCTTGCAGTGCCTCGGGTAAGTTCGCGTCGCACATGCAGTGACTGCTTCCACACAACGATGCGCATCACTGGTGCGCAGAGTGCGGGCCAGCTCCAATATCGTCCTGGCTAGATTGCCCCTTTATCCGGCATTGTTGTGATAAGCATACCCGCTATGATGCCGGGTATGGTGGTAATCGATTTCAGACATTGATTTGGGAATTTCTAAGATTAATTCTATGTAATAAAACTTTTTATTGTTATTCATTATTTTGACCGCATCTTTAATTACCTTAATGTAATTTCTATCGGTCTTAATTCTTAATTATTTTAAAGATCGAAGCATTTGAACAAATGGTATATGCATGATATTCAATTACAATAAATATTAGTTATCTTGGTTCTTTTTCACGATTGTTACAAAGAGGAAAAATGTTTTTTCGGATCAATATCTGTCATCCATGACCGTGAGACCTAGAAAGGACCCGAAACGTTTTGGATTATTTTAAAAATAGTTGTGCAATACGTGTGGGTTCATAAAAACATCACACGAGTATTTTAATGCCTAATTATGTACGGTTACATACACTGCTTTATCTATACACATATTATGACCTCTCTATGATGTCTTCAGGAACCGCATGTTACGACTGGCGAAATGGTGGCAAATAAAAAGTTTTCTCACGCATGTCACACAACCGTAGTTTTTATTTAATTCATAGACAAACTAGAGTCAGCCCCAACTATCATAATCGTTCGATATCAAGTAATGTGTGAATAATATATTAGTTGCTTGATGTAGGTATAGTGTATATGTATTAATTATTATAATGTATTTTCATAAATTATTTGGAAGTATTTAAACATACACAACACATACACCCACACTCACACACACACCCACACTCACACATACACATCTGTTAGAGTTAAATATGTACATATATGTAATTATTTTACTGTTATATTCAAGTACCTAAGTATGCTTGCATATGTTGTTCCGTGACCTCACTTAGGGTCTTAACTGAAAATCAGTACTAAATTAAATAAATACTGAGTTTGTGACCCTTTTGTTACCGCGGCTGGCACCACACAAAGTATCTCAATATTTAGTGTTCTTTTTATTATTAGTGTAAATAGTTCCTGTTTTAATTTTATCAAATTTTTGTGTATACCTTTTTGTGTTTTGTGTTTGTTTGTGTTTTTGTTTCGTCATTATTTATTTATGTTTTACGTTGAATGTTTTGGTCGTGTCTTGTTTTAGTTCTGTTTTGTTCCGTTTTCTCTTTTTTTTTGTCTTTTATCTTTTGTGGTGTCATTGTGGTAAACAAATAAATGTATTTTCTTTTTTTCTTTCTTTCTTTCAAATTGTTTTGTTTCTTAGAGAAATTCAAAATTGTAATGTAATACCAAAATCGAATTCGATGTTATTATGAAACAATAATAACATTTTCACAGATAAGAAATTTGTTCTAACAAACAGTTTATCTTTATGCTGGTCGTAATTTGCGGTTTTTGAACACATCATAGAGGGTTTATGTTAAGCGTGTAGATAAATAAATATACGAGTCTTAGATCCGCAAAAATAATGTCATTTCCAATAAATATTAATTGTTCCATAAAACTTTCATAGCTTGTACATGTCGTCGTTCATGGCACGATAACACAACACGTGTAAATTGCAAGCCGGGGGAACTACACACGTGGCCAAGAGTGCCTTTGCTGATCGAAGTGCATGCCAGTAACAATCTCATTGAGACCATCCATATGGAAGATCTATCTGATACTTTGATAGTAAGTAAATCTAGATGATATTTTATATTTCTTACCTAGGAAATTTAAGAAATATACATAATTATATCTTTTCCAAATTACGCCCTTTATTCAGTTTTATATAAATTATAGCGCTATGTAATGGCATTCGCCAATGGCGCCACTAGTGACAGTTACTAAATACCACCACAAGTTATGAAGAAGAGACTTTTCATACATTTTATATGACTGAGCGTTTGAGTGAACGATATTTCGCGACTGCAGTCGCACCGACTCCGAATCGCCTTGTTTAAACATGCAGAACTAACTGGCTTAGTGCAGCCCATATATCCATACCTATAGCCGACCGTCTCCAGCTACTTGGAACGGACCTGTCGTCCAATCACAACTTCGGCAGATACATTGAATTCATGGCAAAAAATGCAGCCAGGAAGCTTGGCATCTTTTCCAAGGTGAGGCATTACTTCACACCGGGACAGTTGCTTCACCTGTACCAAGCAAAAGTCCGGTCGTGTATAGAGTACTGCTGTCACTTATGGGATGGCTCTGCTTAATTCCAACTGGCCACCTTGGACTCAATCGACAAAGAGGCTTATAGGTGGCTCGGAATTAGTAGTGGCGAAGCTGCAGAACCTTGAACGCCGCCGTATGTGTGCGATGGAATTGCATAATTTGATTCCGCCTTCCCCTTTCCATCACCGGGGGACTAGGTACCCCTAAGTTGTGGCTATTCCAAGGATTCGCACGAAGCAATTTGCTTCCACATTTATATGGCGAACGGCTATGGAGTGGAATTTTTGCCTGCAGACTTGTTCCCTGAAAGTTATAATTTGGACCTTTTCAAGGCGAGAGTTTGTGGTGATTGAGATGGAGGTCAAATACGCACTTATTTTTTATAAACAAAAGCGTGCCCGCGACCGACACTACTACTAGATGATCAATTAATGTTCCTATTATTATTAGATTATTACATAACAGCTCCACACGCAAAATAGGCGCCTTGTCGTCGAGTTGCGGACACCAGCCCGTTACACCAAGTACCAAGTACGTAACAGCTCACGCGATGCGCTCCTCCTACACCAAAATGGCGGCTATTTGGTTTCGCAAATTAGAAAAGCATTCAGTTTAAATACAAGTTTTTATAAATAAAAATTTTTCTGCATTGCTAAATAAATACCCCCCGACTACCAACAAAAACATCTCAAATAAAATGCAGTAACACACCGCAAATCCTGCACTTAAAAAGCACTAATTAAATGTTTGGTGTACTTGGATAAATATGATAATATTCTGTTTGAGTGGTTCTAACGTGTGGTATGCGACTACGGCTGCATGTATCGCGTGAGCGGATAAGTTGTTAAAATTATAATAATGGACCCAGATAGGTTAATTGATGTAGTTCGTAATCGCCACAAAATATTAATTGGATGAACATTAAATCTTCTTCTCCTTATCATTCCTAGAGCACGAACCCGTAAAACAGAATTTTCCAACAAAAAAGTTCTGATACGATATCCATTTTGCCTGTAGGTACAATAATTATTCGAAAATCCACTAAGCTATCGATCAGTCGCCGGTAGTGTTACGTCGCTAGTCGCCCGCATGCTGCATTGTATTTCGTCGTTAGAAGTCGGTGCGAGTCGATGCGACCGCAGTCGCGACATATCGCCGACACGCTGCCACACCCCGGACACTCCACACAACGGTCGACAATTATTTACCTACTACTACTTCATACACCAAGGCGCTATCTGCACACGCGCAAATGTGTGCGTGAAGTGGCAGGGTTACCTATCACTTGCTCGTACTATTACGTTACGTGATCAGAGCGGCAACATAGCGAAAATTCTAATGCTAATCTGTTATCTATAATTCTATTATGGAATCCTAATAAATAAATATCGATACAATATTATATTTTTTATTAATTCATTAACTAGAATAATATTGAAGATTTATATAAAAAATATGTTCAAAGCACTTAAAATGTTATATTTTGGACAGATAACTTTTAATAAAGTAACCAAAGTATTTGAAATTGCGTGTCCAAGTTTATCATTACCTAGTCCATAATTAGGTATATTCACTACGTAATATTTATCGGCAATACGAATAGAAAATTCGAGAACCCTTGTCTAGCTCACGAAGTTATGGCATCTTATTATATTGGTATAATAAATCTGTATTATATATTGCTCTGCACTGAAGAAAACACACAGTATCAGACATAAGTTTTTTTACTTACTTCGTTTCATCTTTCAAAAAACGAAAAAAACTCCTCTTATTACCCGTTTAGATGATTATAAACAGCCGTACATAGCACAATTCACGACCATTATATATAGTAACGTAAAATGATGTTATTTAAGAACCTACAAATTTCGTAATTAATAAATGAAAACTATTCAAATATTTTGATATTCTGATAGTCTTGGCGCGAAAACGGCTCGCCGACAGCCTTGTTCTCATTCAGTCAATGTGACCGTGAATGTGCGAGGCGTGGTGAGGTATCTAAAGCTAGGGAGGGGCGAAGAGTGTCCGTTCTCGTTACCTATTTGTTCTCTGACGCTGCACAAGCCCTTAGCTACTTAGTCCCAGATCTAAAGATTTTTATGAATGTTTAGAGGGCAAAAATTGAGTTTTAGTGTGAAATAAATATTTAGCCACTTCTAACGTCTATTTGTCCCGTATTATTCGTTAAGTATAAAAATCGTGACATGTCAATGAAAGTAAATTTAAAGTTATAATCGTTTGTCCTATTTTCATGATTAACCTCAACATTTCTAACCACACTAGTGGCCAGGACTGGTAGACCCTTAGTGGCTATGACAGGTGACCCTATTGAGTGGCTTGACTCAGCTGCTAATAATCCAGTGGGTGAGGGCATTTACATCCTGCATAACGAGCTTTTTTAAAACAGCTTTTGAACTTGATATCTTGCTAATCATAGCTAGATATTTTTTTGGTACTTTATTCTGTTCAATATATTTGCTCATTCGAGGCACTTTGCCATAAGCCATTTGAAAAACAGAACAAGTCAGTGATAACGGTCTGTGACAACCCTGTACACTGCCTGGTCCGGATCGGGACCTGAACTTAGAAAGTCCGTTTCATAAGAATGAACCAATTTTTAAGACATTTATGCCACTCCTCCGTGACAATCTCTGAAACATATTTTTCATACTATTCGACAGCCTCTTCAGGTGATGAAAATCGTTGACTGCGTAAATGGTTCTTAATTTTTGGAAATAAATAAAAGTCACAAGGTGCAAGGTCGGGACTGTATGCGGAATGGCTCATAAGGTCAACGTTGTTCACCTTCAAAAATTCATTTGTCTGTCTGGCCGTGTGAGAGCTGGCATTATAGTTGTGCAAGATGATACGGCGTTGACGTTTATTTTTACGGAGTTTGTCAGTAACTTCCGGCAAACAAATGATCGTGTACCAATCACTATTCATGGTTCAACGATTCTCCAAAGCAACAGTAGCTACGTGTCCAGTTTTATTAAAAACGAAGCAATCATCTGCTTAGAGGCACCTTGCACGCGCGGCACTTTGGTTGGTTTCAGCTCATCTCGAATGACCCATACGCTCGATTGCTGCTTTGTTTTGGGATCGTAACTATAAATTCATGTTTCATCACCTACTACTATGTCCCACACCAAATTTGACGCCCCTTCGTTGAATCTGGTAAGCATGGCATTGCACCAAGTGATGCGATCCGTTTTTTGAGCCTCAGTCAAATTGTGTGGGGTCCACCGAGAGCACAGCTTTTTCACACCCAAAAGTAGTGTGTAATATTGATTGTATTTGAATCATGCCTATGCCTAAAGATGCCCGAATCTCATGGTATGTCACATGCCTGTCTGTTTTGATCATACGGCGCACAGCATCGATGTTTTTGTTGTTCACAGCAGTGGACGTGCGACCATCACGAAATTCGTCACTGAGATTCACACAACCGCGTTTGAATTCAGCAAACTAGGTACAAATAGTTGTCTTGCATGGTGCTTCATCGCCAAAAGCAGTTTGAAGCTCCACTGAGCTGTTAAATTACACTTAAAGTCGTAGAAAATCATACTACGAAAATTTTCACGAGTTAAATCCATGGTAATGTATACAACCAATTTCTAAAATGACGCCACAATGTAAAAACAAGTGAGAGTCAGATGAAGCAAACTGTATTCTACAGCCAAAGAGTACCATTTTCAAATGTTGTAATTCCTTTTTAAATATTGTTTATGTAAGTGGCCAGTTCCGGAAACTTATAGTGCGCCCTATGTAATCAACAAACAACGCATAAAAGCAAAATTATCAAAATAGAAAAATTACGTTGTTAGTTTAAGTTTTATTCATTTCTAATTTGCCAGCCCAAAGTTCTAATCTAAATTAATATATTATACAGAAACATGATTAATTAAATAATTAAATTGCAGAATGCTTATACTAAACCCCTAATTCAATGGGATTGTGCCGAACGAACTAATTTTACCTACTGATTAAAACAGTTTAAAATTAGTAGCAGTAGCGCTCCTTGTGAAAGAGTTCTTCCAGGGTAGTACCGCCACCTTACCCATTTCTGCCGCAAAGCAGTAATGTCAGCATACTGTGTTTCGGTTTTGAAAGGTAACGGTGTCAGTGAAATTACAAGCACATGCGACTTGTCAACTTATGTCTCAGGGTGACGGGCGCAGTGGAAGTGTTCCTCAGAACTTTGCGATTTAAAACTTCGTGTGGCACTGCAACTGTTATGGACAGGCGTGTAGCTTACCATCAGGCGTACGACTGGTTCGTCCCGCCAATTGATATCATACAAAAAATTAACAAAATTAAATTGTCACTCGTATTAAAAAAAATTGCAGTTTCAAGTTTACGATATTTCGGCTGTGAAATGTTGATATGCTAAAAGTGGGAATAACAAAATTGTAGAAGAAAATTTTTTTATCATTTACAGTTCCTAGATCTATCTAACAACCGTATAGCCCGTGTAGACTCAGCTGTAGCAGAAACCCTTTTCGCGGTACCGGAGCGACGCATGCGCTTATCTTATAATCCCCTGGTTTGCGATTGTGACAATAAACCATTTCTTGATGCATTGAAGAATCACCACAATCAGGTAAATTAAGAAGTTTGTTATTCTTTACTATAAATATGTATAGGTATATATTTCTATCTAAGCCGCCAGCCTGAATTGTGACTGAGTCATGTTGACTGAGTCAGACAGGGCATGTTAGCCGCATGTCAATCGAGCTGTGGGCCAAGATCACCATTGAGTGGATGCCACTAAACACAAAGCGGAGACGTGTGAGACCCAGGAGATAGTTATACATGTGAGATTTTAAGGGTTTAATCCGGGATTAGTAGAAGAAAGAAGCAAGGTCTTTACCCTGGTATATAATAGTAACAGCTGATTTTTTTTTATTAATTTTTTTTATTGTCTATAGATAGAAGACTACAGCAACATAACATGCGTCGGGGATGGAAGAACTCTTCAAGACCTTGATACAGAAATGCTATGTAATGCAAAGAAATTCATTATGTGGATAGTTTTATTGGCAACAGGTGGCATGTTAGTAGGTCTTGCTACATTTATAGGAGCGCTGTACTGCCGTTATGCCCAATCAATCAAAATATTCCTATACGCACGAGGAATTTGCTTATGCTGCATGGCTGAAGACGAACTTGACACAGATCGTCAATACGATGCATTTATTTCTTTCACTCACGAAGATGAAAAGTTTGTCATAGAAAATTTGCTACCAGAATTAGAGAAGACTTATAAAATTTGTGTACATTTTCGTGATTGGATTGTTGGAGATATGATTCTGACACAGATCACGAGGTCAGTGGAAAGTTCTCGACGAACTATTGTGGTTTTATCTAAGAAATTCGTCAAATCCCTTTGGGGAATGCTTGAATTCAGGACGGCTCACATTACGGCTTTAAGTGAAGGCAGAGTGCGAGTCATCGTGGTTATCATAGACGATGTAGCTGAAGATAATACTTTAGACGTGCAATTACGTTCTTACTTACGTACCAACACTTATCTGAAATGGGGAGACCCTTGGTTCTGGGATAAATTGAAATACGCAATGCCTCGATTACCACCTACTACTATTACGAACCCAAGACAAGTGAATGCAACCCGCGTGGGCCAGGATGCGATCCATTCATCAACTTTGGTACGGCGAGAAAATCAATCTCATACCGACGTGATATTAGAATAGTTTCATACAATAATATAATCAATTGCTATATTTCTTACTTTTCGTTATTTTATACCCTTAAATGTTCCCTCATATTGTTAAGCAACTTGGATTTCACAAAATTGCTATCAATTTTAACCATAGCGCATTATTTATAATTATACATGGTGTAAATTTGCAGCAAGGCCAGCCACCTTAATCATTGTAGTTACAGGAGAACGGTTCTAGAAGACTATCCATGAATTTTGAAGATATTTTGATTGACATTCGCAGATTTTGAAAAAATTGTACAGTTACCAAGATAAAAGGTAATTTTTACATTTTTTTTTATTCCATTCGATCCTGTCTCTGTTAAGGATCAATAGCCTCTATGGGACTAACTGAGGTAAGAGTACTCGAAATGTCATAAATCGCAATAAACTGTATACCATACATTTTATAGGGACATATTTACTAATTAGTTATTCTAGGTTAAGGAAACTAACAACAAGGAAACTAACAAATTGATAACGTATTATGTATTTCAAAACAAAAACAATAACAAAAAGCAAAATAACATAAAAATGTATGATAGTAATTGCTCGAATTGATTACCGTCTTGGCGGATGTATCGATTCGCTCTCTTCCACCAAGAGCAAGTAGCGGCTGAAATTTTACTCGGATGGATTCCATTGAAAATTGCTGCAAGTGCGTCTTTCAATTATTGAACACTTTTGTATTTTTTTATAAATTTCATTTAACTAATACATAATATGTTGTCAATTTGTTAGTTTCCTTAACTACCTGGAATAACAGATTACTAAATATGTCCCTACAAAATGTATGGTAAAATGTTTTTCGCGATTTCTCAGTTGGTCCCATAGAGACTATCGATCCTTAACAGAGACGGGATTGAATGGCATAAAAAAAGTTTTGTAAAAATTGCCTTTTATCTTCCTGACTGTACCATTTTTTCAAAATCTGTGAATGTCAATAAAAATATCTTCAAAATTCATGGATAGTCTTCTAAAACCGTTTTCCTGTAACTACAACGATTAAGGTGGCTGGCCTTACTGCCCCGTCTCAAATTTACACCCTGTATAGTCGTGTAAAATTGGTATTTAAAAGTACAAGTAACGTTATATATTACTTATAACGCCATCTATTAAAAAAAGCATGAACTACCTATAAACCAAGAGCAGCATTACATAATGGCATTACGTGAGTACAGGCTTCAGTTTTCACTCTCCAAAAATAGTTTCAGAATTCGCTAAAAGAGGTCGCGAATGCATTTGAAAGAGGTAATTTTTTTAATTTAGTGAAATAAAAACCAAGTTACGAAGTACACAATCATTTTCATTACAGAATAATAGGAAGGTAAATAAATAGAGAACAAAAAATCTTCCTAAATTATTTTGAATTCATACGATACGATTTACAATTAGACATACAGCGTCATCTATCCACGCCAATCAATATTACGAAATGTTTTCATACGCCCGTGATGTTTACATTAGTTTCAGTAGTTACTTCCTTATATTCTGTATAGATGGCGGTAGTTTTTATTTCATAGAATAACGTTGCATTCTTGCATTACATTTGAAAATAAAAGAGAAAATCAATAGTTTCACTTTAAGTTATATAAAAAAGAACAAGTTGTACCTTGCACGCGCTGCTATGCTACAGAAAACGTTACGAGGTACCCAATGGGGTGGACAATGGCTTTAACCCTCTCCTTATAGGAGACCCGTGAAATTTATCGCACTTGGATGAATAAATGTAATACGATAATGTTGTCCTAATAATCAACTAAATACGTAAAATTGTATTATAATTAATTGTGTAAAATGTTCCGAAATGCTGCTTACGTACTTTTCACGACAATATTATGTACAGAATTGTGAATATTGTACTAGTGAATTGTACTGTGTAATTTATGTGCAAATGTAAATTGTACATTTGGCGAGGACTATATTCTCCGTAGTCTTGTATGACCCAGTCGAAAACCAGTTTGGTTAAGTTTGTAGAAAAAAAGAAAATTAAAATTAATACTGTAACAAAGGCTCGTTTTATAGTTCCGTAAAAATCCGATAGATGACATTGAGCTATTTTTATGTAAATTCGGTGATGTAAAAACATCGAGTCTAATATAACCAGAAATAGAGACGAAATAAGGGCCATCTATCCCTGGCAACTCATCAGGCAAATGGGCCTTATATCACTTTTAAATACAAACTCTCGTTTGCGCTGAAATCACAAACCAGAAAACTGAAATAGTACAGCGCCAACAACTGACTTGTGTGTACGTCTCCATATATTCCAAAAATATTCTGTATTTCTTATAATAAAGATAATTATCTCTAACAATGGGGGCTGTTCCATTCGGTAGTGTGGGAAAAACAGCAAAAAATCTAATTACAAAACAAACGTAATCACATTTCATCGGTAATTAAACATTAAATAAGTAATTTGCAATTTTCGTCCATCATAGCAAAGCTCAAGTTAAACTGATCGTTTTGAAGTGAAACAATTGACGACACCCGTAATTTTTTTTTGAATTCGGGCTGGCTAATCGGACAGCAGTCACACTTATGATTTGGCAGAATAGTTTTCAACCAAATTAAATGACATTTCGTCTCTATTTCTGGTTATATACTCGATCGGTAAAAATTTTCCCCTAAATGGTAACTACTTCGACCGAAATTTAATAATGAGAGATTAAAGCGGCTTCGATTCTCACGTGTTGCTAGAAATTTTGGAAAATCTATGAATGCAGTTTTATTTCTTTTAAAAAATAAAGGAATGTTTCCTGTAAGTAAAAATGTTTATCTCCAGTATTTAGAGTACTTTCCCTCCAGGTGGCATTACAAATTTCGACCCTGTATACTTGTGACACTGGCTCAACTGATGATTTTGGCTCGTCTTCCGATAACAGTGAATAAAAATTTAAATTATGAAGCCTTCTGTTTTAGTTTAGAATTTTGCTATTTAACTACAGGTTGTTCTTGTGAACTCCTTCCATTTGTCGCCAGTAGAAATCACCACTGGCAACAACTGGGATTTTTTATTCCGTTTGTCACCACCTGGTAACATATGGGATTTTTTTTTCCCATTTGGCGCCAGTGGGAATAAAGCCAGTGGTGTCAACTGGGAATAAGCGGTTTGTACTACCAATAAAACTACAATATTTTTATATTTACTTATCGAGTCCGAATTTAAATTACTCATGGTATGGTAGTTATATGTGCATTTGGCCAGACCGGCAAAATGATAGTGACGGAGTGAAGATATTTGTGTTTTCCATCCGTTACTCTCATCTCTGGACTGTATTCGCACTTTCCATCAGGCGCGGTGCAGTCATTTTGCCGAGTCACAATAAACAAAAAAAAAAAATTTGAAAATTTTCGCATTTGTCACATTTTTAATAATCGAGTTTCACAATTGATATTTTCATTACTTCCAAAGCATTAAACTCTATATTAAAGGAAATATAATATTAAAGGATATGTAATAGGAAAATTTTACATTCAAATTGTTTTCTGTGAAATCTTTGTCTGTACAATATGGTAATATTTAACTAAATAAGACTTA
>NW_020653690.1:494855-514611 GCF_003589595.1 Hyposmocoma kahamanoa | reverse complement strand
GTTGAATTTAAATTGTAATGTCATCGCAGTACTGTCTAATTTTGCTTAATTCGCTGTCAGTCGAACAAACGAAGACTAAAGCGTGAATGACGCTCTGTGTACGATTTTAACGCCCTATAAGTTCGGACACTTTTTAGCGCGGACCCGACGTCCATATAATTGTAAGTCAATGTTTACTACTAATTTTATATTATCTAGTTATTTGTAACTGATGTTTACCGTTTAATAATTTCTTACATTTAAGCATATACTAACGTATACATATTTATTTAAGTTAAATTATACAGGTAAGGTACAATAATGTAGAAACTAAACCAAGGATTAAATTATATGATTAAAATTGAGGCACCCGGCAAGGTGCCCAAGATACTGGCAGCGTTCCCCCTTTGTATGGCTTTACTAATGCGTTGAACAAGGTAGCTGCCGACCATCAGGTTTCTTTTTTTACGAACTCATAATAATAATATGCCAGACAACCAAATACCTGGTCTCAAACTGGGAAATTCCCTGTACAATGAGTACCAGAGGAACAAAACAACAAAGCAACAAAAAAAACAACACAGTCCGAACAAGCACTACTCGGATATCCAGACCAGTAACAGTAAAATTTAAAAAAGTTTGTTTCTCTGATTGGTCATGCCGGGAATTGTTGCCAGATTTAGTGCCGGCAGTGTTCACCGGCGCTAACTAGCTTTAGAATCTCAAAACAAAAAGGAATAGCAAACGGTGAAGACAACTCCTAATATTGTTACAGGTTTGACTTCTTTCTTTGTTGTATTTTACAACAGACTTCCAATATTATATACCAAAGGATACTTCAATATAAAAATAATAATAACAACAAAAATAAATTTTCATGCGTGAACAGCCACCCTTAGAGGTGGATGATTTTCTTCAAAATTAAATAGGACCTCTATGGAGGTCTTTCCAACAAAAAAGAATCATGAAAATTGATTCACCAATACCGGAGTTATCGCGTAACATACATACAAAAAAAACAACATACAGTCGAATTGAGTACGTCCTCCTTTTTTATAAATAACCAAAAAAAAATATAAGAACAAGTGGGCGACGTGTCGTTAAACCGGTAGTCAATACACAAACTTTGGGATGACTGTAAATTTAATAACCGTAGGGCTTCAATTGAAAACCAAAATTTAGCAGGTTCTCTGTAGTGCTCAAAGAGAAATATCTCCAAATAAAAATTACGTACAAAGTTCGATATTTTATTCCTAAATAATTTGTTTGAGATTTTAATTTAAGTTTGATTTAATATGATCAGATAAAGCACATCTTATCATGTAACACATTCGCCCTTTCTTTAGGCAATATCTATAGATGTATCGTATATCTTTTGTAAGATCGGTAGTAAATACCTGGACCATTTTGATCTCCCAAAAATGTGTTTCTTGTTTCTCCTCATGTGACACGTCATAACGGCTTTTTGCCGTTGCCGTTACTTTGCAGCTACCAATTGCTGAAAAGAGATGTCGCTATATTCATTACAATATTTACTTTGACTGAACATCGTGATGTTTTTACCACCATGATATTTTTTTGTGAAAATACTCCACTAGTTTGTTGTGTTTTTTTAAAAAACAGTTCATCTACACTTTCGATAGTAGGGTACAAAGCGAATAAAAATAGGTACACCGTCTTTTAAAAGACGCCTGTTCACTCGATCTCTTAGCTCTTCTCCGTTAACAAGCAAAAAGCGATTTAAAAAACCTTCCTGCATTCATAAACATTCTTGCACAAAAAAACTTTCACTAAAGTCAAAAGCGTTCAATTTAAAATTCTAAAGCGGACGTCTCTGAAAAGCTCCGGAACTACCTTCATTAGTCAATAGGGAAATTTAACCGAACTCGCGGACACCACAGTTTGCGAGCTTGCCTTTCTATTTGATTCTGGCTAGAGATGTCCTTCTCGATTTAATCGAATGAATAATCGTTTGATTTACTTACTTATATATTCTTACTGCTTGTATATTACTTATTGCTGTATTTTTTCAAGTACTTTTTATATTTCTTATATTAGACGGAGATGATATAAAAAAATACAACCTCATCAGCTGGAGTATGTCAACTTCTGGACAACCTTGTCTCGCCTGCATAAAATAACTATGCCACCTTTATACCAGGTGGTCGCTACGTCTACATAACAAAGACTTATAGATACTAATACATAAATGGCATAGGATCGTGACAATTCGTTGATAAAATATCCGTACAATAATCCACTTTGTTGACATTGATGGTATACTTACATTAATTTAAAAAAAAATTAATGTAAATGTGTTACCTATATTATACAAATATGATATTACAATTATGTAATTTAATAAACGAAATATATAGTTATAATATCACGGTGTAAATAAACGCAATTATTAAGAAGATTTAATTGACAAATGTTGTTATTATTTTACAATACTAGAATAATTTGACGTTTATTAAAAATTAATTGATATTTAATTAATTTTTAGTTGATTAATTATTAATAAATAAATTGATTTATTTTTTAAATACCTTAAATTTAAATTTGGTAATCAATTTAAAATTAAATTCAAATGGACTTTCTAAATATATTTGCTTAAACTTATTTATTTTCATAGTAATTATATTATAATTAATCGTAATCAAATTGTATATTTATGTTAAAATTGACATTGCTGCGCCCTTACATGGTACTTACATGTTTGACATACTTTACCAACTACTATAAGACCTACATGTAACAACATGTGTTGCAATAAACGATATAATTATTATTATTATTCATACTTATAGCATTTCCACATTTCTCTATGGTCTTAGTTCTACATATAAAAGCTGCACTCTAGACAAGTAAAGTACTCCGTTGGGGGCACTGCAATGTTATAAATAATAATACGTATTGTTAGCTGGTTCTTGAACCCGAGACCGTGAACCTAGCTGACTCTCCCATTTAAAAATTCAAAATTAATATTATATGCCATGGTAGAGGTTAGAGTCTGGAGTATATATTCAAAACGATACTTATAATCATCATATGTATATTATATTAAATCTTAGTATACTCGTATAATGTGAAATATATAATGTCAATCATAATAATAATAACGCATACACTCAACATAACCCCGCACTAGGGAAACCCTGTGTCGCGGGTGCCATGAACACACACATAGACAACCACAAATTACACCCAAACTCATGAGAGAAATAAATATAAGTCATACAAATATTTCTCTCGGCCCGGGAATCGAACCTGGGACCTCTGCGTGGCAGTCCGGCATGGTAACCGTGCGGCCACGGAGGCTGTTAATAATAATAATGGAAATTCAATTTAGCTTTTGTGAATTTATTATTTTATTTATTAGGCAATATAAGGTGCATTAAAAGCTTATATACAGGAAACAAAAACTAGGATTAAACTATATGAATAAAATTACAATAAATGTATATTCTATTCTATTCTATTCTAAACTGGCCCCGCGGCAAGGTGCCCAAGATGCTGGCAGCGTTCCCCCTTTGTATGGCTACGGTAATGCGTTGAGCAAGGTAGCCGCTCACGCGATGCGCTCCTTCTACCGCAAAATGGCAGCTATTTGGTTTCGCAAACTAGAAAAGGATTCAGTTTAAATACAAGTTTTTATAAATAAAAATTATTATTCTGCATGGCTAAATAAATACCCTCCGTACTACCAACAAAAACATCTCAAATAAAATGCAGTAATACACCGCAAATCCTGCACTTAAAAAGCACTAATGAAATTTTTGGTGTACTTGGATAAATATGATAATATTCCGTTTGAGTGGTTCTAACGTTTACCGTGAAATTACTCCTTAAAGTATAGTTTATAAACATTTATATTTAGGGTAAACTTAAAAAACGCTACTTACGGTATGTTTTCAATAAATAAACACCGAAATCACGAGCCCAAACAATAACACACACGATTGTCGTGACGTATTTTTGAAGTTGTTTATTTTTTTTAAATGACAGACCCAGGCATTAAAAACTTTATGGTTTGCTAGAGTAGTTACCCAAATAGCAATTAATATTAGTTCTTTTACCTGTTGTAACTTCGATATCCGATAAATCGGTATAAAATCATCACCGGCACCTCTAGGTGTGGTATGCGTCTACGGCTGCATGTATCGCGTGAGCGGGTAGCTGCCAGCCCATGGGTTTCTTTGTTTTGTTTTGGACAAAATTTTGTACAGGGTTTTGACTTCAAAGACTGTAAATAGGTAGTCGGAGCCAGGATCCCGATACTTATTACTCTTTATTCTTTCCACCAGCTCTGCTGCGGAGACAGATCTCCTGCTGGTGTGCTGGAGATAGGATGAGTCATTCCGTCCGCACGTTTGCCATTAGTTCATGACGTACCGCTTGGCTTGAGTATAGCTGGCACGTTAACCGTGGATAAGGCCTGGTGGATGATTTCTTTGAGAACTGCATGGCGGAGGATACGGCTGTCGCTTAGCTGGCAGTAAAGCTTCGTGACCCAGGTATACGTATGATTATCAATTAAAAAATAATTTAATTTACAAAACGAGTTTTGTAAAGTGAGTTTTCATTGTTTTTTATATCCTTTCTCATTTTTTATTTGGTTCGTTATAGCATATTTGGTGTTCCATGGAAAGGGGCCCCACGTTCATGTACGCGTGAATAGATTTAGTCTAAAAAATCTTACTCATAACGTCCGTTGTAAGTAAAAATACCCTTTATTGCTTTTTAACTTATATATATCCGTTTTTTAATGCAAATTAAAAAAAAAAAAATTCGTATTTTAAAATATAATTTATAAATTATTTTGCTTTTAAACATGGAACCAATAACACAAATGAAAAAGGATGTTCAGGATTACATAAAATATGTTCCAAAGTAGACGGGTGGGTCTATAATACTAAAATGCACTAATTCTAATTACGGCCTTATTGTCCAAACTGCACTATTAATTTCACAAAGAAGAGCTTTAAAAAATACACGAATAAAGAAAAGTACATGAACAAAGAAAATACAGAATGCGAACGAACCGAGAGTGAATATTTTTTAGAAATGATTGTAAATGAAAAACTCTAGGATATGAAAGAGAACGCTTCATTGGCCATGTAGATTATCGACATACATTTTAATGTACGCTTACATTTACAACTAGAAATAAAGACGAAATAAGGGCCACCCATCCCTGGCAACTCGTCAGGTAATGGGTCTTATATCACTTTTAAATATCAACTCTTGTTTGCGCTGAAGTCACAAATTAGAAAACTGAATTCGTACAGCGTCAACAACTGACCTGTGTGTTACAATAAAGATAATATCTCTAACAATGGGGGCTTTTCCATTTCCTGGTAACTGGTCGATTAGAAGTGAACACCCGTCAATTGTTTCCAATTCGGGCTGGCCAATCGGAGCGCAGTTGTCACAGTAATGATTTGGCAGAATAATTTTCAAAGAAATTAAATGATATTTCGTCACTATTTGTGGTTATATACTCGATGACTTACATCGAATGTGGATGGAAACGTGGAGAGAGGACTCGATGTGCATATGTCTTGATCAGATTAAACAGCAAGTAGGAGGCGAAAGGAATAAGTCAGGAGCTTGTAAGAGGAAGTTCCTCTACTCTGAAAGACATGGCAGTATGTGTGTTCTAAAAAAGTATAAATATCTCTAATTAGGCAGACTAAAGAGTGTACAACTTAACGATTAAAAAAACACTTTATTTACTCGCGTCGTCAATTAATAATGCAAAGAGCCGAACCACAATTGTGTGACAACAAAAGAAATCACCTTAAGCTTTACGATTTTTCATTGTTATTTTCGTCTCCCGTAAAATTAATGCTACTAATAACATTTATGAGGTTGGCTACGCCAAAATTAATGTCTTTTAATGAAATAGCCGAATAAAATATGGCCTCGTGTAATGTAACATTAAAAAAGATTTTTTTTCTACAAAGTTTTGTTCCGACTATTTCAATTAATTATTTCATCGATTCTTTTGTAAAGTAATCAACACATCACTAATTTTGTATGCAAAGTCATTCAGCCACTCCACCATGTTTGATCTGCCGGCTGTTTTCGTTCCATATTTGAAGTTCGAATTTCAAACAACATTCTCTGATTGCTGACAAATGATGGATATATGAGCGGTTTCAAATTGAAATTTCTGCTTCGCAAATGGATTTTGGGGTTAATGTATAGCTAATAAAGTTCATATTTAAGTCATTATCATTAACCTAATTATTAGGAGCCTTTAAATACTTTTATAATTACATACTTCATGTCTGGAAGTAGATTTTGGTAATTTAAACTTTATTTATAGGGTGGATAGAGACCTGTTATATAGGTTGCGAGAATCGGCGGGATGAGAGCAGCTCAAGAGAAGTCATGGACTTCTTTCTTTATGATGTTGATGATGAAGATGACGGCTATGATGAATTTCAATTTTCAATTTCTTAATTGCAACGTAGTGTAATAATACAGTACGTTTGTATCGGTGGAGATTTATTTACTATAAAGTCGTATTGGGTATAGTCAGCAACATAATTATATTGATTTAGCAAACGTCAACCGATGACATGGAATTCAAGATTATTAATATATTCAGAATTGTGAAAGGAAAAAAGTGTATACATTAAAGGCGCGCACGTAAATACAGTACACTAGCTGCAGCCCGCGACTTCTTTCGTGTAAAATTTTTACATGCACTACTAACACAGTAAAATACAAATGAAAAATATAAATAACAGCTTTTCGTCCTTCCATCCATCTGGGCGAATAATTTAGGTACTATATGTACCTTTACTTTCTTAGGTAAAACATCTGTTAATAAATTATTTTTAATAAATTATTCGCTAAAACGTAATGTATAATTATTAAGTTCTTTCCATCGGTTATTTTATTTGAAAAAATAAGCATTTACTTTATTGCTATTTAAATAGGTAAAACAGGGTATTTACTAATTCAATTTTATACGTAGAAATCTCTTTTTAAGGGTGGGTTTGAAAAACCCTCAAACGTGTTTGTTTTGTATTTAAAGTGTTCAAACCAAGTTTGAAGAAACACCATGCGTTTAAAAGTTTACATGCAAACTTAAAAACACTTTATTAGGTATTTTGTAAATTATCAATATTTTACCATTTCTTTTATAAAATATTTATACTTATTTTTTCTTTATAATTGTAGATAAGGCATTATGTCATGTTAACTTGTAAAACAATTTATTATTGTTAACTGTATATAGATTTTTTATAAAAACTTATAATAATAACGCATAGAAACCTAGTCCGCACACGCTAAGTGAGGCAAATTGAAGCGCGCCAAAAGGGCCCACACGAGCGGGCGGGCCTTCAGTGCTCAAGGTCAACTTGCACCGCGAACAGATCAATAATTATAGCTAAAAATGACGAAATGTGCGGTAAATGAGTGTAAAAATACGTCAGACAAACATAAAATAAATACTAACATCACATTCCACAAGGAAGCGTTTTAAGCGTTCCACGCGTTTCAAGTTGTATTTTTATATAAATATTCACTAAAACCGAAAATTAACCTACTACTAAACCTAGCCTACATGAATTTGATTTTTGCCTCACTTGTGACAGTTCGTTTGATATGAAACTATCATTCTATGCTTTATTATTCTAAGTATAAAAATTACTTTTATACTGCCTCTGTGGCCGAACGGTTACTATGCTTGACTGCCACGCAGAGGCCCCGGGTTCTATTTCCGGGCCGGGAAATATTTGTAAAGCCTACATTTATTTCTCTCGTCATTTTGAGTGTAATTTGTGGTTGTTCATATGTATCCATGGCACCCGGGATACAGGGTTGCCCTAGTACGGTCTATGAGTGTGTGAGTATGTGTTAATTATCTATATTACATTTTTGTTCGTTTTATCTTCTTAAATTCTAAAGACTGTTAACACAATGTTTGTAATTATAACTCAGAATAGGGTAGCTAGTATTTTTTTTATGATATCAAGTCGTGCGCCTGTTGGTAAACGACACGCCTGTCCGTAACAGTTGCAGTGACACTCAGAGCTTTAAAACACAAAGACCTGAGGGGCACTGCCACTGCTACCGCCCCCCTGAGACATAAGTTGATAAGTCTCATGTGCCTGTAATTTCACCAGCACCCTTACCCTTCAAAACCGGAACGCAGTAATGCTCACATTACTGCTTGATGGCAAACATAGGTAAGGTGGCAGTATTTCCCTAGACGAACTCTTTCACAATAAGCTCTACTGCTACAAAACTCTACTGCATTAATATTAGACATAAATGTTTGATGACTAATACCATTTCAGAGACCTGTAAAGAACCTGAAATGTTGGTGTATTTGAAAAAACAAATATACCCAATTTATATTTGAATGGTTTTATTCCCAATGTGTAACAATCGCAAAAACCTAACGACTCGATGAGTGTAATTTTAATAAGAAAACATATTTCTTAATAACAACCTAAACTCGAACATTACAAAAATCCAACCCTTAATGTTATTGACAACATAGTGTTGTCAGTCTAATATAAAACCATCCAATTTTGTTCAAGAGAAAAAAATTATTAGACATGAAAGAGACCAATTTCGTCAAGTAGTCCCTCTTACCTGGAGCGGTATTTTGTTCCCGTTTGTTAAGTAACGCCACATTTGGGCTTATTTTTGCCTTAAACTTGAGGCTCTTCAGTGATAGGGATGTCAATAGAGTTTCTTCATACAGAAAATTTGTAAATTTTCTTATTAATTTATTCCACTGTAAAGGCTGCCGCCAGTTCATCGCGTAAATGTCACTTCGCTAGGAGCGTAGGGTTGTCGCATCATTATTTTGGTTGTACTTACAGGATATAAATGTAACTCGAAATTAAAAATTAAGTGTTCATCAAAATGTTCTCGTGCTATATTGAAATAACATTTTAACCGACTTCAACTTACGCGATAAATCTGGTTGTTTGTGAACCGTTTTTGATGATTCTTGAATTTGAAGAAAATATTCCGCCTCTAAGGGTGGCAAACTAGGGGATGAATGACTTTTGAGGTCGGTTTTTTTAGTACTCTGTACTGATATAGTTAAATGCAGTCGGTTAACTAAACTAACGTATACCTCGCGTATTTAACTCGAATTTTTGTTCTGCATTTTTTGAAGTAGGTCGTGGTCTTAATCACGAGATTCCGCGACGGTGATTCGTTATTTCTTTTTTATTACAAGAGATGAAATTAAACCTTATAACACCGCAATATTTATTTTGTGCTGGTGATTAGTGAATTGGTGATTGCACGCAGTTGTGACTATAACTTGCTTTTGTGACTTTGTTTTTTAATATTGTTGCATCTTATCCTGTTTATTAAATCTTTCAATGTTTTTGTTCTTTGTTGGCACTGAAGTTGGCTGTTTTTTGTTGTTTATAAAAACTAGAAATAGTTCTATATAGACTGGGTGAGAAATTTATGAATGTACCATAATTATAAGCTTATTGTAATATACTTAGTATTATAATAGACTAAGTTATTGTTATTTTTAGGCAACATACTTGGCGGACGTTGAACCTAGCTACCCAAACGAGGGATCCTAGTTTGGGAGCTAGGCACACCTCTATACCCATTTGTGTGCGTTTGCCGTAAACATATTATATTATTATTATTGTATAATATGGTCGCTTCTTTTTCGTCGTTCGTCGTCGTCGTTCAGTTATTACCCGCTAGATGGCAGCACATTGATTGACAATATAAAATCAAAACATCGTAATAACAGGTATTGTGACATTGAACTTTAAACGACATGCCAACAGGATAAAGATTGTATTATTTCTTTTTCAATTTGAAACAACGAACAATCATTATCAGATTTCTTAGTGTTTCAGATCATGGATGCGTGAGTTTTGGCCACAGCGGTTGTGATCCTAATCGAGGCTTAAGGCATTTCCATTGTTTGATTTCAAGATCGATAAATTGTTAATTATAGTACTCAAATTAGCAGTAATAAAAGTAACAACTGGTGTAGCTATATTTGTGGCCACCTGTACTAACTACTGTTACTGATTACTGTCCATCTCTACCTCTTACCTCAAGAGGCCATTTAATTTTCTTCCCCGTTGTAGGAATGTTTATGGGAAGGAAATGTATGAGCCATTACGAGGTTTCAAATTAGGGTGTAGGCGTTTGCATTTGCTAAAAGTGTTTCGTTTAAATACACTGTTTGCTTATTTACTAGGCACTTTTTCTCTCATCCTAACTATCTACTTCCAACTGGGCGTAAGGACAGTTCATACCCTCCAATGTATACAGTTTAGTGTTGTTCGGATATTTCGATACGCAGCACTCAAGTTCCAGCTGTCTTCGAGCTTACACACATCTGTCGAGACAACGAAGAAAATATCGGGTTTTTCAATAGGGATATAACAATTATGTGTTTCAATAAAACACGAAATAATTAAGATATCGAGCTGAAATTTATTTCAGACGTAGTACATTTATTATGTTCATGGTTACCCTCCGCCCAAGGGAGTCGAAAGGTTATGTCGGACTCCTACCGATTAAAACCTGACGGTGTTCCATCTCCTCACCATGTGCCGGAGTCACGGGGACGCTTACACATTCTTCCGCGACTCTGACGGTGATTGGTCCATCTCGCTTTTCGGGGAGAGTTCTTATCTCCTCGTCAGCAATCTTGAGAGGCAGACGTGAAACACGTACGCCGCCAGCTCGGGTCCACAAGTGACGAGCGTTGGACTCCCCTAAGTCTGCGGCTCATGGATCCATGTCGGCAGTTGCAGAAACATAGTTCTCGTTCTGCGACCAATTCTCCGACGGCGGATCGCGTCGGGGGCTGTATCTTCCATTTCCCTTTCCGCCGCGTCTTTTCGCGCTATTACTTCTTCGCAGAATTCTAAATTGCGCCCCATAACAAACGACTTAGTGTAACTTTTTAAAAAGTAATCCAATGATGTTAGATTGCATGAGCGAAATGGCCTTTCGACTGGACCATCTCGCGAGTTAAAAGATTATCCTAACTATAAAATTATCCTCTTCAATAGATCGATTATTTGACCAGTTGTGTGTGATATATCAATTACTCTGTGATTTATTGAAATACAAAATTATTATGTCCTTATTGGAAAACCAAATACTTGATGGCATGGTCGTCCTTGTAAGAGGCGGATGTGGACACTGTGACCCTCCTCTCATGTCCTTGCATACATGACTGACGCAAGCTCTACCGCTAGAGCCTCAAATATACAGCCACGCTTAACCTGTTACAGCTTTTGTAAAATAAAAATACGACAAAATACTATTTTACTTTTCTATCTGAGTAGATAAGTTACTTAAGTTGTGATCGCGTTTTGCTCTCGGAAATATAACTTGAGTATTTTATAATTGCGGAACATTAACTACCTATAACTGCCTCGGTGGCCGAACCTTTACCACACAGGACCCCGATTCAGAACTCTTCGATATCTTAACCGAATCGTTCGATTGTATATCGTTCTCGAATCCGAGCTATTCAGAACATTGGAGTTAAAACGTTCGATTAGGATTCGGATATGATATCCAACAACGTTTACGGAGTTAGTCGGCGAATATAGATTATAAGAAAAATCCTTTTATATACATTTTTAAGACTTTCAAGGCCCAAAATATAGGAACGTGTTAGATTTCCATATCACATTTTTGCTTTGTAAATAATAGGACGTTCGGTAACCTTCATTCGATAACTGTGTTCTAAATAACGTCTGTAGCCTTTGCCGGTCGAGAAGTACGAGGAATTGTACGGAAGTGACGTCATTTCGATTCGGTTTTGAATACGACAGTGTGACGTTCGATTCGGTTGTTGTGAATAAAAATAAAAAGGATACCGTACGATGTGTAATCGAATCGGTCGACAACAGAGTTACCGTAAGGTTCTAAATTGAGGAGTACCTAGGGGAGGCACATGTTTTGTTATTAATACGTGTGGCGCACTATAAGTTTCCGGAATGAATAAGAAAAACAATTGTATAAATGGTCAGTAATTAATTAATTGCTTCTCAAAACATTCTCCGTTAGCGTTAATGCATTTTTTCATACGAATGAACTAATTTTGAAAACATTTGTGACGGTGTGACCTCTTTACACCGTCATCTCACCTCTTTGTATCGCCTTTCTCCTCTTGTATCTTATAATTTTTTTTTTATTTTACTTGTATTTAAATTTTAAATTTGAATTGTTCCATCTTCCTTCACTTTCTCATTTTGTTTTCGTACCACGGTCACTCCCAGCTCGACCGCCACAACAGTCAGAGCTGTTAATAAGCTAATCATGTGTAATAATTTATAAGTCTACACCCTTCATGTATCTATTTCTGTAATTCAATTTCTCGGCCCATTTAGGGATAAGTGCCTTAATAATAAAGTGTAGGGAGTGTTTTATACTGTTATACCTGTTTTTTTACATTTACCTTATATTGTTACAGCCTTTCTTTAAACTTTACTTCTTTAATAAACTTTGTGGACCGGAAGTTTCCCATTTCATTGCCGTGAACCTGTTCACGGCTAGTTAGGGTTTCAACCCTTTCACATTTACGCCACTCCTCCGTGACAATCTCTGAAACATATTTTTCACACTCTTCGACAGCCTCTTTCAGGTGATGAAAATCGTTGACCGCGTAACTGGTTCTTAATTTTTGGAAAAAAATCAAAGTCACAATGTGCCAGGTCGGGACTGTACGCGGGATGGCTCATCATGGCTGCCACGCAGAGGTCCCGGGTTCGATTCCCGAAATGGGAGAAATATTTGTTTGGCCTTATTTCTCTCGTGCGTTTGGGTGTAATTTGTGGTGTTCTATGTGTGTGTCCATGGCATCCGCGAGACAGGGTTTCCCTAGTAAGGGGCTATGAGTGTGTACGTTAAAAAAAAATTAAAGTTTCTCTCGGTGAAATTGTGTTTACATCAAGACCAAATCTAACTACAGTCCACTAATAGAAGAATACCACACCCCTCACAGTAAAATAGGTATAATAGGCTTCTCGAAGTACTTATTCTGCGCAGACGAAGTCGCGGGAACGAACTTGTACTTTTTAATATGTTAAGAAAATTCACGGTGTAATATTCAAATGACGTTAACAAAGTTTCATGTTTAGAATTTTCTAGAACCTACAGTGCCCGACAAAGTAATTTTAATAACTCTGCTCTGTTCTTGCCTCATATAATATCTGCTTAACGACCAAGCTCCAGCTTAGATATCCAGTAGACAAGAGGGAGACCTTATCTTTGAAAATTGTAGTGAAATTAAATTTGAAACTTTATTGTTGTAAGTCACTGGTTTTAGTATGCCAAAGTGAGATAAGGTAGAAAAAAGTGTTTTTGGTTAGTCGATGACTGATTTTATCTTTTTGATTTTATTGAATATTTACGAAGATTGAAGATTTGATGCTACCTCAGTTCCAATTCAATTTTTTTTCATTCAAAATCATTTCTATTGTACGGGTCAAGAGGCAGGGACACTGGATTTATTTGGATTTTTTTTTTGCAAACGTCAATAAAGCCATTTGAAATATATATATCGTATACTATATGTGTTCTATTTAGTTCAGTTGATATAAAATAGAAATCATTGGTACATATCGCACCCTTAGTAATATAAGGGCACAATCCAAAAAAAGTAGATTTTTGGGAAATTTGGGAATTGATAGGGACTTAAATAATAAATGGGATCAAACTTAAATAGCTCCATATTTCTGTTATATTTTTTGTACTATATGGGTCTAACTTGAAAGTGTTTTTTTAACTTGCTTGAAACTTATGGAATTTATTTATATTTTTTTTTTATTGCTATTTATAATACATTTATCAAAGAACAAATCTGCCAAATTTCATATTTATAACTTAAATAATAAGCATGTTATTTGAAAAAATAGGTGTAATGTAGGAATCCAGAATCTTAATACGCGATTTCCCAAAAATCTACTTTTTTTGGATTGTGCCCTTATATTACTAAGGGTGCGATATAAAGTACCCATTGAATACAGTGGTTTTCTTGCAAAATTTCAATGTAAATTTGTGTTTTTTAATCATCAATAATCAGGGTATATCCGCAATTTAATTGATTGAACATTGTCACTATTATGCAGTATCAACCCAAGCCATTTTACGTTGTGTCATCGTAATACCGTGGCTGATGCTCTCCCGACTGAGCTATAGCACGAACCAGTAGACCAGAAACTCTTAAAACCCAAAGCGCTGACTCATTTAACGAACCACTTTCCAATAAGACAAGATTGTAATCATTGCTATAGATTCACTCACTGGTTCTAATAACATCAAACGAGCAACCTTCTAATGAAACGATGCCTCGTTTTCACGTAGTAACTGTCTTATGCCTACGTCTTACATACATAAAGTAGGGTGACCATGCTTATTTTAGCTACAGAGATATTTTGAAATAGAAATATCTCACCTCTGACTTTATGCTAAATTATGACCCTACGTAAATAATTCATAAGCATCGAGTATATAATTAGAAATAGAGACGAAACACGGGTTATACATCTCTGGCAACTCATCAGGTAAATGGGTCTTATATCACTTTTAAATATCAACTCTGGTTTGCGCTGAAATCACAAATTAGAAAGCTGGAATAGTACAGCGCTAACAACTGACCTGTGTATACGGCTCCATGTATTCCAAAAATATTCTGCATTTATTTTAACAATAATAATATCTCTAAAAATGGGGGCTGTTTCTTTCAGTGGTGCGGAAAAACAGCAAAACATCTAATTACAAAACAAACCGAATCACATATCATCGGTAATTAAATATTAAATATGTAATTTTAAAATTTTCGTCCATTAAGTTAAACTGGTTCATTTGTAGTGTAATAGACGACACCCGTCAATTGTTTCAGATTCGGGCTGGCCACTCTGAGCGCAGTTGTCACAGTAATCATTTGGCAGAATAGTTTTCAAACAATTAAATGACAATTCGTCTCTATTTCTCGTTATATACTCGATGTTTATAAGATACTCGCCACGTCTCGTGCATGTTATTTAAAAGTGTTGAAAGTCAGTTCTTTGCCTCAGTCCATATACAAATACACTAGTTATCTAGATAACTGTATGTCTAAATATATAGCAGTCAACGTTTAGAAAAGAAGGCCATCGTACTATCACTTTGGTCCAGTAGAATACCTTACACTGAAATGCGGAAGCAACCACAAATAGTAGTTATTTTTTTTAAATATCATCACGAATAGCACCCACAGAGATAGGCATCTCATAATAAACATGGACTTTATTAGAGAGTTGCAATCTCAGTACACAAATTTCTTTTCTAACATTATTATTATGTATAACAAATACTCTGTAACAATCATCAACTACGATTACACTGGTTACTACGATTACACTTAAATTTTTTTTTTCGTAAAATATACTTTTTTAGCCGTAAAGACAAAACACTGCTGCCACCTTGTAGTATTTCAATGAAGCATGGCGAGTGTGCGACAACAACTGGTTTATTCCTTTTCATACACCGGTACACTTGATTACTTAGATCTACCCACAATACAAACTACTTTAATTAAAAAGATAAAAAAAAAATTCTCTCTTCTTACAAAGTACGCATACATCAGGAAAGCAAAATATTAAACTGCATAATACACAGCTTTTGAATGAATTTTCGTTATTTTTTAAATTACGTACCTACAGATTGTTTCCTTACTGAAGATTTATGCAATGTCGCTATTGTTATCTATATTGGCATTCAAATATTAAGGCACGTTTGTTGGCACTTACCTACATTTTTTATGATCACTTGACAGCGACATAACGAACAAGCCGCCGACCTGGTGGTAAGCGACACGTCTGTCTATAACAGTTACAGTATTACTCGAGCTTTTACTCGCAGAGTTTTGAGAAGCACTGTCTCTGCTCTCGGCACGTCACCCTGAAACGTAATTTATACAGAACCATTACTCCCTCAAAACTGGAACGTAGTAATGCTTGCATTATTATCTGGCGTAGGTAGGCAGTACTTCCCTGGGCAAACTTTTTCAATAGGCGCTCTACTAATATTAAATTTCAATTCTTTCGGTGAGGTCGACAAACCACTCGTTCTTTGTTCTGAATTCGGCCCCTTTTCACACATTCACGTTTTTAATGGAATACTACGTCTGGTAATTGCCACATACTTTGTATAAAACCATTCGCTGGCGAATATTAAAAAAACTGGTGGCATTTTATTTCTTTAATAGCCTAACTGCCAGACATTAAAATTCCGGGAAAAAACTGTGATTATTTTAAATTTGTTATGAATTTAATAAGGAAACCTTATACTCAGCAAAGACTGCGGTCAGTGGATGACGATGATAAATAGTATTTAATTAATTAATTTAAATGTGCGCAGAAACATGCACGCAGAGCTTTGAACAAATACTTAGAAAGTATATTGCTTGAATTCCATGTTAAGTTATATACCAATTTGTAATAAAAAAAATAATATTCCAGAAATAGTACAAAATTTATCAGAAAATATGTTTAAAGCTCATGTTAAAGTAAAAGCTTATTATAAAATCAATGATTACGAAAGCATAGTGTATTTCCAGCTATTAAATGTTTGTGATGATACAAAAAACATTGTTATCAGGCGAAACTGACCTGCTAATGATAAATGGTTTTTTTATTTAATGTGTAATTAGCTCCTCTAGCTATTAACCCTCGAATCTTCCATTCGACGGGTGACAATTTAACGAACAAATCTACGGAGCACCATTTTTCGTTGGTTGTAAATTTGTATTGCATTGTATAATAATATCGTGGTCACCCTATGCATAACGACCGTATTAACGAAGGCTAGCACGACGGCTTAAGTTTAATTATAGCTTAGTATAGTCTCTGATTTGCTACGTGATAATACAGATATTTGAAATAATCCGACTTAAGACAATAATAACATGGTATTCAGCGTTAGTAAAGGCATCAGTCTACTTTATAGTAATGGTATTGTTGATACATGTGAAAATATAATTAATAACCTTTGAGAAACTGGAACCATGATTGTAAGGTTAGTGCATGTCTTCCGACTGAGATATAATTCAGATTTAGTCACATTTAGGGTTACCATTATTCAGTCCATTGACTCGCTAATGCCGCATTCGTACTTTTAGTCGTATCGTAACTTTGCTTAATGATACGCGACCGTGTGATACGCGTTTTGCGTTCACGCTAGCTATTCGCATAAAAAAAACTGATGCACGAAAATTATACAAACTGAGATTATCACTCTATAGGAGCTTGCAAAAGTTTCAGCCATTGTATAGAACAAGAATGTGATGGTCTTGCTCGTGATTTATTAATATGAACTAGTATTTTGGGCTTTCAATATATTGACCGAGTGCGTAATACAATGCTGCGTTCGATGACTGGTATTGCTGATGTGGGGAGCAAAACAGCCAGGCATAGTGTTGGGTCATGGATAAATTTCCATTTTGTAAAAATCATATTTTTCAGAATATGACCATATATTATTTTGCCGTATATTTTTTCAATAATTTTTCAAATTTTTTGACTCTATTCCACACACAAAAGTTGAAGTTACTGAGCGAAAATGATGGAGCCATTAAAAAAGACTATTTTTCCGTTGTTGTGAAATCATTTTAAATGTCGTATTTCTTTAAGTAGCTTTAAGCTATACAAGTTTATTTTATAATTCATGCTAAATAAAACTTCAAAAAATATTTCTAAACGTAGAACATAACATGAGCCTACGAAATTATATTTTTCCAATCTTTCGGGAAATTACCCAAGAGTAACCTAATGCAACCCGAGAAGTTGGCAAATGTAGTCACTCCTTGAGGGTGGAAGGCGACGGCGGGAGCGGCCGAGAAGGCATTGGCAGGACGATCTTGATGGTTTTGAGAAGGAGGGAAATAGCCAATAACAGTGAGCAGCTGGACGGTTTTGAGGGTGACCTTTATTTATAATATTAGTATTATTTGTTGTGTTCTATGTCAAGACTTTCTGACAAGAAGGTTTCTGTGCATATACTCGTGTAATTTTTTCAGATCGTGTAGATACCCTACTTATCTTCACGTTCAGCAATGAACGTCAGCTTGGAAGCTCGTGAATTACGTAGTTCAAATTACCTCACAAGGTTTTGCAATATAGAAAATGACAATTTAAATACTCAGGAATATACCTACACATACTATTATGAGATTACGGGTATGGAACGAACCAGTCGTACGACTGGTGGTAAGCGAGACTCCCATCTAGGACAGTTGTAGTGTCATTTAGAGCTTTAAATTGACTACCTCAGTGGCTTAACGGTTTATATTGTGGCCTTTGGGTGTGGAGGTCCCGGGTTCGATTTCCGGTGTACCAAACTGTGATTAAAAAAAAATTATTTATATTCAGGTCACAACGATACATAAATATTATATAGGTATTCTTATTTCACCAAATAAATACAACAGACATAACAATTCAACAGAATGCGAGCAAAGGTGGACTGATCTCTTAAAGAGATCTCTTCCAGCCTACCAAAAGCAGTGAGAACTAAGGTTATAAGCGGACAATCAATGTGCAAGAAAGAGTGAGAGATAAAGACGAACATAATAAACTAAAGAAATACAAAATAATAATACCGTTACTTACATAGGTATTATAAGTAAATAGAATAGATCGCACTGATATTACAATAGTGTTGTAACTCAAAATATGTGGAATTTAAAATTATACTTCCTATTTGTTGAAGGTAATATTTGAATCTCTACTCGTCAATACAACCGTCGAAACGAGTAAAAGATATCTACTTAACTCAAAATAAGACAGTGAGCTAGTTCTGAACAAATCAGTATTCAAAAGTATGAAATCAATATTTTTCCCGTTTACTTTTAAATATATTTAGCAAGTATTCCTGTATATAAATTTTAATAATCTTTCACGGGAAGTGCGAGATTCGTTTTTCATCGGTACTGGAAAAAATACACTTTTGAGTTTAGTCAGTACACTATTTTATTAGCAGTGCGAAATGACGTCACACCCCGGACACTCTATACAACGGTCGAAAATTATTTACCTACTACTACTACATACAGCAAGGCGCTATCTGCACACGCGCAAATGTGTGCGTGAAGTGGCAGGGTTACCCATCACTTGCTCGTACTATTTACGTTACGTGGTCAGAGCGGCAACATAGCGAAAATTCTAACGCGAATCTGTTATCTATAATTCTATTAGAATCCTAATACTTATACATGTTCATTACGTATTTATATCGATATAATATTATATTTTTTATTAATTCACTAACTAGAATACTATTGAAGATTTATTTAAAAAATATATTAAAAGCATTTTGGACAGGTACCTTTAAAAAAGGTAACCAAAGTATTTGAAATTGCGTGTCCAACTTTATCATAATATAATTGCCTCCGTGGCCGAACGGTTACCACGCCGGACTGCCACGCAGAGGTCCCAGGTTCGATTCCCGGGCCGGGAGAAATATTTGTATGACCTACATTTATTTCTCTCGTGAGTTTGGGTGTAATTTGTGGTTGTGTATGTGTGTGTCCATGGCACCCGCGACACAGGGTTTCCCTAGTGCGGGGCTATGTTGAGTGTGTGCGTTATTATTATTATAATTAATAATTAGGTATATTCACTACGTAATATTTACCGGCAATAAAAATTGAAAATTCGAGAACCCTTGTCTACCTCACGAAATTATGGCGTCTTATTATAATTGATACAATAAATCTGTATTATATATTACTCTGCACTAAAGAAAACAA
>NW_020653690.1:477305-489855 GCF_003589595.1 Hyposmocoma kahamanoa | reverse complement strand
TCCAGTCGCAGAAAACTACGATCAGTTTGTTCACGTCGTAGCATCCGCTTCTTGCAAATATATTCCACGAGGTTGTCGTACATCGTATGTCCCTGGGCTGTCTTTCTGTGTAGCTGATTTATTAAAGCGGTACAAACAAATGTTTACCAACGATTCTTTCTCGGACGAAACCATCCTGACTGGTGAGGAACCATTGTCTCAGATCGGCGAGACTCGACGACTAAGAACACAACAGCAAGAAAACTTGGAACCCTCTCCGGAAACTTACCGGCGAATCCCCCACCGCCTCAGCGCCTGGTCAGGTCACTGCTAATCAAGTGGTATTATTTCTTTGTCGACACGCTAAGAAGAAGAAGAAGAACAGGAAATACTAATTGTTTACACGTATTGTCTGCGACGTGTGACGCAACATGGGTGTCTGGCAGCCTGTGTCGAGGACATCGGTAGATGACACCCAAAAAACTACGTATAAGAAGAAATAAACTTTTCTGAGTTGGTTCTGGTCTGGGTGTACTCGAACTTGCCCCAGAGTAGATTCAGTTGCTCAGGTACTCATCATACAGGGAATTCTCTAGTTTGAGTCCAGGCAAATGGTGTGGTCGACACGCACATTATTATTTATATTTATATAATCGCAACGACTTAAAGGTTATTGGCACTATGCCAGTTAAACTGAGATATAAAGTTGACAAGTATATGTCTGTAGTTTCACAAGTACCATCCATAACCGGTAGTAATGCTCACATTAGCAGGACTCCGTCACTCGCTAAAGGTTACGCGATAAGTGCCACCGTTGAGTACCCGACGTCGGTGCAAGCATTCATACAAGTCTTTAATTTATGTGCATTCGACTCCGCACGACTGCACACGGCGGGCACCGTTATTTTCACCACTCCGAGCTCGCGCTTTGGTTCCTTTTTCCTCGTAGTGAGCACCTGGAGTCATTAGTTAGATTTAGTAGGCTATTATAGCGAAGGTATTTTCGACTTTGTATGAGAGTGTCTGTTAAGTAAACTGTGGCATTATTGCTTGGCATCAGAAATGGATAAGGTAGAAGTACTTCCCTAGATGAACTTTTTCACTAAAGCTTTCACTTAATACGTTTCTTTCATACAATCTCTTTTATTTACAAAAGTTTTTCCATAGAGGATAGAAATTATTACGCATAGAGTAGTAATGTTAGGCCACCCAGTTCCGAAACTGCTAAGTGATTTATCACTAATAAATGACTACGATTGCAGTCCTAGCCCAGTAACAAACAGTTGCTTCTTGATAGGTCGACGGTTTGAATTCCTGTGGCGGCATGTACCTATGACATTTTCTAAGTAACGTATATTTTTATCTACATTTAGTAGGGGTAAAATGACCAGAGTAACTGACATAAACCATTATGTAAAGTATTACAAAAGTTAGGTGGCAGTGGGCGGGACACATTGCTCGCAGAACACATAGGCGATGGGGCCAAAGAGAAGACTTAGTGAGGACAGACCAACTACATGGTGGACCTATGACCTGGTGAAGGTTGCTGGAATCCGCTGAGTGCAAGCAGTACAAGACGAACAGGGGAGAGGTTTGGGAAGGTCTACGTCCGGCAGTGGACGTGTTTCAGACGGAAATAATGATGACGATAATACGGAAGAAATTATTTATACTAAAATCTGTCTCCCATTGAGCTAAGCATAGACTATGGGCTTAGTTTAACTGCCTCCGTGGCCGAATGGTTACCATGCCGGACTGCCACGCAGAGGTCCCTGGTTCGATTCCCGGGCCGGTAGAAATATTTGCATGGTCAACATATATTTCTCTCGTGAATTTAGGTGTCATTTGTGGTTGTCTATATGTGTGTCCATGGCACCTGCGACACAAAGTTTCCCTAGTGCGGGGCTATATTGAGTGTGTGCGTTATTATTATTATTATTAATATAAGAAGACAATATGGTAACTTCATACAAATGTAGTAGCGTGGCTTGTGTATGTGCACGCCCACATGTTTTGTCGCTTTATGCCTGAAACGCAAATTGCCAAATGCATAGAATGTCAGATTCTCAGAATGCTAGATTTTGAAAATGCCAAATGTCGCTACCAGGAAAAGGCCTCCCTCCTGATGCACGAACTAAGCCAATCGGTCGTTTTTATTCATGTCTATGAATAATTTATTCAACCTGAACTGCAACCGCTGACGGTCGTTCTCGGACTAGTGTTCACTACCTAATTTTCCATAACATTTTTTATTATTTAAATATTCAAGTGCATTATCGTCTAATTATTAAATAATATTTTACAATACAATATTCGAATATTATATAATATTGCACGGTAAAAAAATCCAATATTTAAATAATAAAAATTGCCACGGAAATTACATAGTGAACACTAATCCGAGAATGACCGCTAAATCCACCTTTTGAAGGTGGAACATTTCAAATGTATGATCTGAACATAATGTCAAAGCCACTCAATAAGCTTAGATGAAATCAGAGTTGAAATTAATTGGATTTATATATTATAGCACTTCATTTCTATTTCATAATGAAACTCCAAAATGAAGGTACCAATCCGCGATGCTGGTTTAAAATATCAATACGTAAGTACTGCATTTAACAAAAGTTATTTCAATATAGCACGTCTACGAAGGAAAATTAAAGATAGTTCACCACTATGGTAAATACCTTGAACTTTATATTATAAACTTTTCTTAAATATCGATTAGAATCTTGATTTTTTAATTGTACATAAAAAAATTAAGTGTGAAATGCAAAATCACGCTTACAACATTAGAATTCCCAGTGCATGGTTTAAAAATGCAGCAGTTTTTTAGCGCAATAACTTTCAAACAAAACGAACGACACTTTTATAGTTATTTTCTTATGGTTCAGTTTTCCATGGCGTTTTCATATGTGAAGCACGTAGCATCAGAGGCTGGAAAATGAATTTTCCTAACTGTTATTATCTTCCCGTGTTAAACCCACTAATCCTATCTATACGATCTTATTATATTATTATATGAATAAACACAATTAAGGCGACACACGTGACGCTGATGCGGCTTTCATTCTGACACCAAAATTGTAATCAGAGTTCAGATTTCTTATCATGGAATTATCCCACCTTAATTATTCAACATAATAGGGATGTCTATTCATAATGCGGTTATTTTCTCGTCCATGGGAGTAAGGGAAGAGAATTAGATTAAGGTCATTGACTTTATTTACAGATACTAAGTTAACATAAAGAGGAGAAAATATTAGACAGTTTTTAACCGACGGCGACAAATAACTTCGTGTCTCATTAGATACCTTACCTACTTCTGTCGCCAAGTAGTAATGTGGGCATTTATTGAAGGGTTTTTTGTTTGATTGAAGGGTTTGAAATTCTGGTGAAATTACATTGTCAACTAGTCAACTCATGTCTCTGGGGGACGAGCGCGGTGGCAGTGCCCCCCAAATCTTTGCGATTTAAGGCTCTGATTAGCATTGCCATTGCTTTAGACAGGTGTCGCTTATCACCAGGTGCATGACTTTTTAATTATTCTTTTTTTGTAAAGGGTTTTACAAACGCTAACATTAATTAACTTATATAGTAGCTCAGTCTGGTCAGAGGTCGGAGCTGTCAGGAAGCCCGTATGTGTTAACGTTGAGATGGCGTCGCTGCCCCTTGCCCTCTCCACCTTCCATTGTTACGTGGTACACTTTCCATATTCGTAAGAAACGGGCGAATCGACTTTCTGAATCATGAATGCATAGTTATTCAATGGGATATGGCCACAGCAAAGGAGTACGATGTATTCGTCCCGTCAATTAGTTTATAAAAAAATCAAAAATAACTTGAATGTAATTAATTATTTAGTAGCTGTAGAGGTCCTTGTGAAAGAGTTCATCACCATATGAGCAGTACTGCTATCCGATTTGGAAGGCTGTTGAAATTACAAGCACTTGGAACTTGTCAACTTTGTGGCTTCAGTCGCATACGAAGTCATTCAGATAGATATTAGCCAGTGAGAAAAGACTATCAGATAGCACAGAAGAAAATACAATCGCCAAATATTTTAGACTTATTGTACTTAGCTGTATCCTAACTGCTTTTCTTGCAGGCCAATATAAAACAGGCGTTAAGAAAGAGGCTGTTTTGCGTAAGTTATAAATACACTTGATATGTGTGTATACACTTGAATCGATCTTCCTAAAAATCGAATCGTAATGTGCATTCCTCATTCGAAGTTCTGAGTGGCATTGTAATTGTTATAGGTAGGAGTTGCTTACCACAACGCTCACGACTTGTTCATCTCGTCGCGTGATATCGTAAAGCAAGCAAGAAACTGGTCTTAAATTTTATAATATAATTTCCTTTATGCTTCGTCTAATTATTCTAAACTTTGATCCATGTTAATAATATATATTACGCGACTGCCAAAACTTTCGCCCATTAGGCCACTGTGTAATATTAGTTCTGACAGCCTGTACCCTTGTGTGCTGTTATTATAATAAATTATACCAACCTTGAATATTCATAATCATTATTAAGTATATACTGGGAGTACTAGCGTCTATGCTATGAGGTGGGTAGCCTGGATCCCGAGTCTGTAAATTTTGTTTGCTATCAACTATCAATAATTATCAACTGATATTTTGGTCGTTGTGGCATTCTCTGGCGAGGCCTGTGTACAGTAGTGGACGTCTTTCGGCTGAAATTATAATCATGAAGTACGTTTTCTTGTACGGTTTTAACTTCTTTTGAACTTAGTTTGACAGTTTAAAGAACATAAACTGACACAGACCAGTGTTTCCCAAATATTGTTCTGCAATGGCCCAGTTTTCATACTGCTTCTTCGAGACCTACTCAATACTTTTAAGCCCAAGCTGGTTACATTAAGTAAAAAATCTAACACCATTGGTCATTGTAATTCCATTACGTCTCCACTAAGGCTCAATTTATAATGCAGCGGAATGAAATGGAAGCGAATGCTTGCAACGATACTGTATATAGCGTAATGAACTTCATGGTCAATTGTGTAACGTATCAACTAGATACGAGCCAAAAATCACGTCGTGCATCTTCCACGGAATTCTCACGCATGCTCGAGAATGCCCGCGCAATCGCGAGAATTCCACAGCAGCCGACGCCTGGCGAAACCGCGGGAAATGGCGCGAAGGCAGGCGCAGTGTTACGTCAAACGGCGACGAAATACAACAGCCTCAACGCGCACTGCTTTCTTTTTTTCGCCAGGCGTCGGCTGCTTATACATGACAGGCAAATGACTCCACTCCACCTGATGTTAAGTGGAAAGTGGTATCCAAACGCGAAGGAACCTAGTGCAGCGATGGAATCCTCACTGCACTAGCCACCTCCACCCTGCCTGCCTACAATATGCCTCTTCACGCCTCGTTTGAAGGACCCCATATCATAAGAGGGAGGGAAGACATGTGCCGGAAGGGAGTTCCATTTGTCAACCGTGCGGCAGAGAAAGGAGCCACCGAACCTTTTAGTACGCGATGGAATTCGGCAGGTAGTGAAACGGTGACTACGAAGGCCAGCACGCGTGGTTCTGAGCAGGAACGGGGAAGGGGGGATGAGGTTAAACAGCTCTTCAGAGCACTCACCATGGTACATGCGGTAAAAGGCGCTAAGCGATGCAACATCTCTACGCAGTTGCAGAGGTTCAAGGCGTGATGAGACCTCTTCGTCGCTTATAATTCGAGTAGCCCGACGCTGTAATTTATCCAAGGCATCGAGTAGGTACTTGGCGGAGCCGTCCCACAAGTGCGAACAATACTCAACGCAAGACCGGACCTGTGTTTTGTACAGCAGGCATAACTGGTCCGGCGTGAAAAAACGTCGCACCTTGTTCAGGACTCCGAGTTTCCGTGAGGCTGTTTTGATCACAGATTCGATGTAGCTCCTTGGATTCAAATCACAGCAGATTTCCATACCGAGCAAGGTAAAACTGCTCTGAGGTGAAAGTGCTGTGCTCATCAGAGAAGGCATGGGAAGGAACGGCGACAATTTTGTTGTTAACGCGCAAACCTGTGTTTTCTTGGCGTTGAACTCAACAAGATTACTGGATCCCCATGCAGAGATAAGGTCCAATATTCTATTGAGCTCAACGACAAGATCAGATCGCTCTCTGTCAGTATCGGCGCGCCCAGCTGCGGGGAATCCGTAATATCCCCCATGAACAGTGCTATCATCTGCATAACAATGAATATTCCCAAGTGGAAGCATATCATTGATATGCAGAAGGAAAAGCGTGGGAGATAGGACGGATCCCTGCGGTACGCCGGCGTTCACATTCACGAACCTCGAAATGCTGCCGTCAGAAACGACGCGAATTCTCCGCTCACGAAGGAAATCGGCAATCCAGCTGCATAACTGGGCTGGCAAACCGTACGCCGGGAGCTTGGAGAGAAGAGCTTTGTGCCAGACCCGATCGAACGCTTTGGCTATATCGAGGCTAACAGCCAACGACTCGCCACGTTTGTCTATAGCCTCACCCCAAATATGCGATAAGTACGCTAGAAGGTCACCCGTTGATCGTTTCGGACGAAACCCATACTGCCGATCATTAATTATGGAGTGATCTTCTAGGTATTGGGTCAGTTGTTTGTTAAGGATCCGCTCTAAAACTTTGCATATTATGGAAGTAATGGCTATGGGACGGTAATTATGCGGGTCTGATCGGTCGCCTTTTTTGGGAACTGGTTGCACATTAGCCTCTCTCCAAGAGTCCGGCACACGACCTGAAGAGAGCGACAGACGATACAGTCGCGTTAGCACGGGGGTCAACTCAGCTGCGCAGTTCCTAAGTACAATCGCTGGGATACCATCAGGACCACTAGCTTTCCGGACGTCGAGAGACTGCAGCTGCGTACGCACATCGCATTGTCTGATACGAATATCAGACATCGTGAAGCCACAGTGAGGTAGAGTTGGTGGCTGTGCGTTACAGTCGTCGAGACAGGAGTTAGCCGCAAACAGATTTGCCAGGAGGTTTGCTTGAACAATCCCGCGAAATTGACGCTTCCATTCCATTCCGCCGCAATGTAAATTGAGCCTAAGATTGTATTGCAATTATGATAATATTAGTTATTCCAATAAAATCTAGTTGCAATGGCAGTTGAGTGTTTATAGAGTGCTAGTGGAATGGCATTGATGGCATTCATTAATTCAGTTATTAACGATCGATGTCACTTTACTAAAACTACACTTAGGTTTAAATCACTTCTGTGCGTAGCTCCGGCCTCTTCGAACTTTCGGCGGAATGTATATCTCTTGCATGCGAGTACCAGCTTTAATACATTGTCCAATTAGGTTTTTACACTAGTGGTGAATTGGTAAAGCGTTTTATGAGTACTTAGTTCTTTGGCGAGTCTGTAATTGCTAAGTGCTGCGAATTTGTCATGATATATTATAGTTACCGGTTACATAGTTATCACTTAGTGCTCATTAATATATCTCTATCGGTGAGAACCTATAATTGGCTTTCCTAAACAATGCAATAAAATAATGAAAATATGGATTTTCAATTAATTAATTTTAATTTTTTAAATGATATCAATAAATACAACAGTGTTATAATAATGACGTGCGATGTACTGTTATATGTTATGTCAGGTGGTTTTTCACACTTCATCATAGAGGCGAATGAATCTGATGAAGATAATCAATGATAATAGATGATAATAGATGAATAGTATAGAAGAATAATGATAATAGATGTCTAAGAAGTCTGATGTCCATATTATTTATTTAATAATTAAACCTATAACAACATATGTCTCTCACAGCCACATTCATGTAGCTGTCATACCAAAATTTTTGATTACGTACGTCTATACTAGAGGTGGGCAATTTGCTGCGCAGATCAAGCATGGGAGCAGAAAAGACAGTTGCTCACATGCTTCTGATGGGTGTAGGAGTGGCACCAACACTTGGAGGGGCTGGGGTGGCAGTACTCCTATACTCGCTCACACACAAAACAATAATAAAAATAACACACACACTCTTAACCGCATACTAGGAACTCCTTGTATTGCAGGTACCACAGATACACACATAGACAACCACAAATTACACCCAAACTCACGAGATAAATAAATGTAGGCCGTACAAATTATTCTCCTGGCCCGCGAATTGAACCCGGAACTGCTGCCTGGCGGTCCAGCATGGTAACCATTCATTCACGGAGGCAGTTACATACATGCACAAGTAGATATGAAGTTACAGAAACAAATACAAAATATTGCAAATTTAGAACATTAGAACATTGCGAATCACAACAACAACAAAAACAAGGGTCAAATTTGGAGTGTTTGAGTTGTCATATCTCACAATATAATATGGCTCCATTAAAAAACAAATAAGAAACATTTACTGGCTAACCACTGACAATAATTTTCTATCACATTCTTGTCATACATAAATCCCTATTAGCAACCATAAACACCATAAACATTATATTCATGCATTATTTAATCTTCAGTTCAATTTAAATGTAAATCATAGTTCCTGTAAGCAAATGAGAAGCAAATGACATATTTGCATCAGTCATGCACAGTGCATGTTGTGTAAGATGATAAATAAATAATAAAAAATATATTTTCAAGGGGACGGAATAAGGAAGTAAATTTTGACCCAACCAAACCATTACTACTATGATTCAAAGATGGAAGTGTCTAAAATTCGCGAGGTAAATTCAAATGCCATTTTCGGCGCAACCAACCAGTTTCCTCCTCTTCTGGACTTCATCACTCCAGCGGTACCTAGGACATCCGACCACGACACGATCCTCGCCCATCATCTTTGCATCACTCGTGACGACACAAGCTGCTGACGATGCACCGAGTGTCGCAGGACGGCTTTTCTCTTTTGTTAGAAGGAATGTATAATATTTTTAGTACAGAATATGCTGTAAAGTGCTGCCACAGCCGCCCGCCGCAGCTGCATCTTCTTTTTAATTTTTTGTTAAAAGAAATATAACCTTATCTTGTGGAAGATATTGCATTCCTCATTTTTATACGTAGCAGCGTTGCGCCGCCACCTGGTTGTGACAATTTGAGGCTACCCTTAAGATTTAAATTCAACTTCATGCCGCTTACAATAAGGCCACAAATTCGCAACTGTGGTGGGTTTAGGGTTTGCGTGCACTTGTGTTGGATACACCCATTTGGTGAAATTACATTCACATGGGACATGTCAACTTATGTCTCAGGGTGACGGGCACAGTGACAGTGCCCCTCAGGTCTTTGGGATTTAAAGCTCTGAGTGGTACAGCAACTGATATGGACTGGCTTTCGCTTAAAAGTAGAAAAATATTTTACGTAAGCAAAACTTAAATCAATTAACGCTGTAAACCTTTTACGTCACAACTTGCAATATCGGACTTTATGCAGTTGTGCCTTTATTAAAAAAAATCTAATAGTAACGGTATTTCATTAGACTAGCAGGTTTTTCGACATAAAATTTAAAAAAGAAAGTTGTTCTAGTGCTTTAGTTTTTTGGTCATAACTCAGTCAATATTGTCGATAGAGGTTCAAGAATTGGAGAGGATGTGGGTTATATTTTTCTGCATCCATATATTTTTATAAATATTTTTGACGTAATTTCACTTATGCCATTCTTCCATTAGGGGTGCGTTTTTTTCTCGTAGTTTGTAGTATAACTTTCATGTTAAAAAAGCTCTTTTGACTTATGATCACATGAGGCTTTATTATACCAAGAGTACGAAATCTGGTGGTCCTCTTTTGGTCCTATAATGAATAAATATGACATAAATAAAAAATATATGAACGCGTTCGTTTCGACGATTAAATATAAGCGCTGACTATGAAAATATTTCATAGGCTTAATGTCCTGTGAGATATCGAATAGTATTGTACAAATGACTAAAGTTATTTCTGGAAGAGATATGAAAATAAAAATGGTAACAAAAATGATTAATTCGACTACCTTGTGTAACTATAGTAATACAACTTACGCTACTTATTACTATGATAAATAACTCATGTAACTAAATTAATAAGTGCAATATCTGTATTAAATTCGTATTCTGTGGCGCCCTCAACTAATTTTATCTTACAGTTTTTCCTGTAACCCGAAAGTTGCCTGGAAGAGATTGCTATTTAACAATAAGACCGCCTGTTGTACCTGTCATTTTATTTTATTTTTGTATTATTGTGTATTTGTACCAGTGAGAAATAAGGAATATTTGTATTGTATTGTATATAGTTCACAATAGGGCAACTTACTGTAATATTAGACTTAACTGGTTAATGACTAACACTATAACAGTCAACCGTGACCGTTGGGCAGGTCTAGGTAAAGAATCTAAAACGAATAATAATATACTTTTATACAAAATCCTCAAAAGTTTTTGGAATTACATCTATTTATTGAAATCCGATAAACCGGATCCATCCCCTAATTTTGTAGCAGTAGAGCACCCTGTGAAAGAGTTCGTCCAGGGAAATGCTGCCACCTTATCTATTTCAGCCGCCAAACAGTAATACGAGCATTATTGCTTTCCGGTTTGGATGGTAAGGGTGCTGGTGAAATTACAGGCATTTTTCAACTTATGTCTCAGGGTGATGGGTGCAATAGCAGTGCTCCTCAGATCTTTGCTATTTATAGCTCTGAATGCAGCTCTTATGGACAGGCGTGTCTTATACCATCAGGCGCACAACTTGTTCGTCCCATCATCTAGTGTCATAAAAAATCCACTTGTTATCACGACCGATTTATCACAATTTCGTCATTTACTATAAACAATGTGGCAAAAAACGTGTTGCATATAGTTACATATTTTGAATCGCAAGTGTCACCTTAAACGCCTGGAAGCCTCAGAAATCTTTTGATAGAGATAGCAAAATATTGTAAGCGCCGAAAAATGCCTATCATGTATTTTTTTTAAAAAAATTGGTGTCACACAATCGGTTACGAAATTCATTATTGTGTATTAAAAATCAATTTAGAATCACATTTATATTATGTAGAAATATTTAAAAAAAGTCCTTTCCAGAAAAATTTGTTTTTTTGTCGCTTACTGTTAGTTGTCGGTTCTCTTAAGGGCTCTATTTTGAAACCAGGTAATTAATTTTTTTAATGTAAAGAAGAAGGTAAACGAACAGACGAGATACTAGATGAGAGGTGGTAATCGTAACCCATGTACATTTGCAACATCAGATGGCTACCTATGCGTTGCCAGCCTTTGAGAGCCCTGTAAACACGCTTTTTAAACAATCCTGTGTTATAACGCAAAGGAGGAAGATCATTCGACGTTTTAAAGATTCGACGAAGGATCGAACGAGATGCCCGCGTGGTCTTACAATGCCAGGCATCTAAAATGTGGGGATGGACTCTACTCCTTTGGCGGGAGGTGCGATGGTGGAAACAAGACGGTGACACCAGCAAAATTTCATATAAAGACACATCTCTATATTACCTACTATTTCTAAAATAATAGAAAAACTTTTAAATAAGCGCTTGGTTAACTATCTACAATCTAAATCCCTTCTATTCAGTTCCCAGTTCTGTTTAAGTCGGTTTTACTGCAGGCCTACCTTATAGCCTTTGTGACGTTTTGTCTGTGCATCAGCTATTTGTTCTTCACACTGTGCTTAAACACAAAATCCCTTGCCTCTTAAAAACAAACGCTTAAAACATAACGTCTGTCATTCCTCTACTCGGTGGACCACAGCTTTATCACATAAATTTTTCAGTTTTCTGGGTGGGTATTTGTATAATAAAATAAATTAGACAAGTGAAATATACTATATTCCTTGTTTATGGCTAATTCGGATTTTACACACACACCCGCCCGCCCGCACGCACGCACGCACGCACACACGCACACATACAGGTCTCTTAGTACGGATAGCAGTCTCTCATGCAGACTTAATGATGTAACTATATTTAGATAAGTCACTATTGTAATATGTTCTAAGGCTTTGTGAGAGCAATAAATATCTATGCAGTCTCTATTGTGGCCAACATCTCCAACCTTGCCAGTTTTAGAAATCTTAAATATCTGTGATCTATACCTTGAAGCGACGCAACATATTGCAAGGAAATGAGACAAAATATGTCCACGTCAATATGTGATAAAGTCTATATACATCAATGTACGAATAAATATGAGAGTTATTTGTGTTTGCACAGGACATTTTCGGGTAGGTAGTTTGGCTTGGCAAGTTATACTTGAAAGGATATTTTTGAATGTTATACCCCGATGGGTACAGAGTACCCTGTACCAACGACCAAATGCAAAACATGTTACCGAGGGCCGATTTAATATGCACGGTCTGAAATTATAACGTTTTAAAAAACAGAATAATTTATTAAAGTTGTTGGTTAGTGAAATTAAAAATATTAAAGATATCAAAAAACAAAACATTGTTGTGAATACGCATAAAAACACACGAACATACTCACAAATGTATTATATTCATTGTTTATGGCTAATTCGCTCTTATTCACTTTCTTATTCGCTCCGCTCTAATTCAGTTTTACATACACACACACACACACACACACACACACACACACACACACACACACA
>NW_020653690.1:471568-477295 GCF_003589595.1 Hyposmocoma kahamanoa | reverse complement strand
CACACACACAAAGATACACAAAAGTAATTTCACTTCTTTTTTACAGCGTAATTTAACATAATTATTAAAATTTTGTCTGACCAACATTCGTTATTTTGCCTAAACTTATAAGTATAATGCTATTGATTTTTCATGAAGAGACCTGGCGACCTGAAATACAGGATCGACCTAGTTCAGGCACTAGTATGCAAATATTGTGGTCTATAACTATGACATATATCAATCAATGTAAGTGTACGGTGTAAACTTTGCAGAGAAAATAAAGATTATTATTATTATTAAAAGGAAAATTTATCCAACAGCTGGGCAAAGTCATAAATACAGCCTTAGAAATAAAAATAAACTTGCATTAAAACTTAACTAATTCTCGGTTGGCTAACTTCAAAAACTATGTCAACAACATTGCAACTAAAGTGTTCAATTAATTAAGAAAAGACTTAAAACTGTTTAGTGATTTTAAAACATTGGACAGAAAGGTGAAAGAGTATTTTATAAATAGACCATTTTACTCTATTAATGAAGACTTCCCTAATATACTTGTTAAATAAAATAACATAATATATATCCTTATTTAATACAAGAAAATATGGTAACAGTTTCCCAAAAATGTTATTTTACAGTTTCATTTTAGAGTCTGACATTATGAACCTTGTCTGACATGCAAGTTTCATTATTAATGTTTAACTTAACCATTAAAGCAAGCTATAAAAGCGCTAGTAAATCTGCTTTGTGTAGCAATAATATCGTGTTACACAGTTAACGACAGTAACTCAGCTTGATATCGAGTTGCTTTAAGTGTTCAAAAATTGCATTTACTTGAGATGCTTGTTAACTTCTTGTACAATATTGTGCTGTTTATAACTTGGATAATTAAGAAAGGAAGAAAATAATACGATTACGCTGTGGGGCGAAGTAGACACAACTTACGACACAAGATAGGAAGATAGTCTATGGCTATACCGGAACGAAGACAGCTACGAAATGAGCTACGAAGAGAGCTACGACATCTGTCCCACGTAACGAAGACACGTAGACTACATTATATATAAATAGAGTCATATCATAAATAATCCGAAACGTTTTGGTTTGTTTGAAAAACAAATATACTTGATTTAAACTCGACAAAAACTTTGAATTCGATATTAAAAAATAATGCAAACCAAAACGTTTACGACTAAAAAAAGTGCATGAAACAAGCTAGATGTTGCTTGTTTCCATTTAAGCCCAATGATAGCAGCTACAAATTTTATTTAATGAATTTTTTTTAAGTATGCAATGGAATTTACGATTTAAATCCACCATCACCTTTCCACCATCGAGGGACTAGGCGTATACCTTTGAACGTTTTCACGTTTATATTGCTTGAAATTCCCTGCCTCCAGAATTATTATTATTTTTAAATCCTGTTGTAATTGATTCCATTAAGAATTCGTTAATCAAGTTGAAAATCGTTTTAATAATAATGATGCACACACTCATTGCTCCGCACCAGGGACACCTTGTGTCGCGGGTGCCAAAGTCAAAGTCAAATTCAAAGTTCAAATTGAAATATATTTATTCGTCAACATAGGTTACAGAAGACACATTGAAGTACATGGTGATAAATAAATTTATAGTGACCCTCTAAGCTGCACCTTAAGGTATACGAATTAAATAAGTAAATGAGTATAAGGCTCAACTCACACTAGCCAGAGTCGAAGCGTCGCGTCGCGTCCTATTTTCAACTACAACTCTTGGCAACGTGTCTCGACGCGCGACGACACTCGCTTTAGTGCGCCCGGATCACAGTGTGGTCGGCGTCTGGCGCCTCACTGCGCTCAAGTGACACGCGGCGACGCGAGTTGACGCCCGTTTCCATATTTGCATAACAGAAATTTATACCCTAATAATGGGAATATAGAGATGAATATACTAGATAGATAGATAGATAGATAACAGGTTTATTCAGCACAAATACAAACAGAAACAAAACATTTACAATCACTTCATAGTGTATAACATAAAACACATAGAACATTCATTATTAATTTTATACACATTTATACAAAACACATATTGCGAGACAAAACAAATACTATAACAACTGATAAAATTTTGAAATACTTATGACTACAGTTTGTGCTGAAATGGCCCTGACTCAGCATAAATACTGTAGACCAAGAGAAGGCAAACAGTGCTGATTTTCTGCCAGTACCATATGGTGAGCGATCGCAGCCCAGCAAATCAAATCAAACGCATTAATTAGGGAAATATTTATGTAGCGAGACACATCTGCTCTGACAATAGATGTATTTTATATTCACTTTTATTATGTATTTTTATAGACTATACTACTATATTTTTATATACTATAGGCGAAAAACATGACGCGTCGCGACGCTTCGACTCTGCGCCAGTGCAACTCACACTGGCGCAGAGTCGAAGCTTAAGGAACATAAGAATTATATACAATTTATAAAGTTCTTAGCTATTATTAGTATGTCTGTAACACAACTAACATTCATTACGTTGTCAATATACAAATAAATATTACAATTCTACAAACTAAAAATATTTTGATTAAAATAATAATTAAAAATATCAAATTACTTATTAGGATTCAAATACTCATTAATACGTTAATTTTTTTCATTAACAAGGCATTCAAATAAATATCTTTTAAATGTCACAATATCCTTAATGTTCCTTATGTCAGATGGTAATTTATTATAAATCTTGGCACTCATTACAATAATACTGTTACATATAAGGGCAGATCTGTCACCTACGCTGTCAAGTTTATTAATCCTACGGGCATTCTTTACATACTTAAAGAATTTTCGATTGCCTTTGATAAAAAAATTACGATGTTAAATACATATAGAGATGTTAACGTTAGTAGTTAGTCTCGGATTTCACTCAGAGAAGTTTAAGGAGAATAGTATCATGACTGTGGCATCACAGTACATTTACTCAAATATTTTATATGCCCGTAAAAATATACATAATTTCAATAAGAAAGAAGATATCCATAATATTAAACTTAGAGCTAAGTCCAAACTCATGGTACCACGGTTTCGTTTAACCAAGGTAAACAACTCTTTTATGGGAAACTTTATACGTTTTTACAATAAGATTCCGGAGCATATATTAAGTTTATCATTTCCTAAGTTTAAAAACTACATTCCAAATATTTTGATCGAAAAATCATATTACAAAATTGAAGACTACGTGTTAGATAAATATGTATGGAAAGACGACATGGCTCCAGAATCCACACAAATTTGATTCAAAATGTATTCTATAGCATTTAAGTTTATATGAAAAGAGCAATCCCTAGAGTTTCTTGCTCGTTCTTCTCAGAGAGGTTAGTGTAGTGAACGAGCAGTAGCTTAAAAAATGACGTTTTCTAGTGTAAAAATTTTATCTTTGGAATAAATGATTATTTGACTTTGACTTTGAATAATCTATGTTTCTTAAAAAAAGGCCTACAGCTGTCTGTTCGTTTTAAAGCACACATTTCTCTAATACATTTTCTTTGCGCCAGAACACTCTCTTCGCATTTATTGCATTACCCCTAAAAATGATTCCGTAATGCAGTCTTGAAGCTATGAAACCGTGTATGATGTTAGGACCACCTCAAGGCTTACTTTCTTCCTTAACATAAATAGCGCATATGAGAACTGATTTATCTCCTTACATGTAAATTCAATTTGGGACTGCCATTTCGTGTTACTGTCCTAGAAATTTCAAACAAGTCAAAGTCAAAGTGAAAGTGAAATAATCTTTATTTCATAGGTAAGCAAATTACACTTAAAATACGTCATACTGATTAAACTATACTGCTCATTCGTAAGGCAGATTTCCCAGAGAACACTGAGCAAGAAACTTTAGGGGTTGCTCTTTGTAAATATACATTTGTATACATTTATCATTACAATATCTAATTGAAACAAGTTAGATCAAGACTACCTGCAAGAGCTAAACGATTCACTTTCACGGATTTTTGTCATCCAAGTACGCAGAAGCTGTACAAAATTACCTTTAGTATAACGTTTTTGTTTCACTATAGTTTTAAACGTTGTCAATGGCAAATTTTGAATATCAATCGGAATTTTATAGAAGCGTAAACATTGCCCATGAAATGAATTTGAGACTTTATGAAGACGACTATCAAGAACAGCTACTTTATTTTTATTCCTCGTGTTAATGTTATGTATGTCACTATTTTTTATAAAAAAAGATTAATATTTTTCTTAACCGCTCACGCGATGCGCTCCTCCTACCTAATATTCCGTTTGAGTGGTTCTAACGTTTACCATGAAATTACTCCTTAAAGTATAGTTTATAAACATTTATATTCAGGGTAAACTTAAAAAACGCTACTTACGGTATGTTTTTAATAAATAAACACCGACATCACCAGCCCAAACAATAACACAAACGATTGTCGTGACGTATTTTTGAAGTTGTTTATTTTTTTTAAATGACAAACCCAGGCATTAAAAACTTTATGGTTTGCTAGAGTAGTTACCGAAATAGCAATTAGTATTAGTTCTTTTACCTGTTGTAACTTCGATATCCGATAAATCGGTATAAAATCATCACCGGCACCTCTAGGTGTGGTATACGTCTACGACTGCATGTATCGCGTGAGCGGATAAATAACATTTTCATAAATGTTCTGTCACGTTAGTGTAAGAATGTTAATCTCTTTAAACTTGTGTCTCAAAGGCACTCTGGGGCCCGGATTAAAATTGGCGACATTACCCCAAAGCAAAATATAAGCCATAGACACACACACAGAGACAACTACAAATTACACCCAAACTCAAGGGAGAATTAAATGTAGGCCATACAAATATTACTACCGGCCCGGGAATCGAACCCGGGACCTCTGGTAGACCAGCATGATAACCGTTCGACCACGGAGGCAGTTAACCTTAAACAATAATATGTGTCTATGTTATTTAGGTTTTTAAGAAATCCAAAGAATACCCTAAGAAACAATTACTAGAAATGGCTTAAAAAAATACATTATTGTGTTAACATTATCTACGACTCGTCCATACTGAAATAAAATCTAATATACTCGGAAAAAATTATTCTTCTTTATTCCAAGAACATTAGGTACGGATTTTTACCACACGCGATTAGAAGATTTCCTCTGACGAGAAAATAAGAGAAAATATATTATTACACATGTTCTTTTTTACTATCTAGAAATCCGTAAGCGTTACATAACCGTGTTCAGGAATCTTGTTATCGTATTGATGTCATAATTTGTAATGCTTGCCATCGTGGTGAAAGTGTTGAAGTGAAGACTAAATTCTTGCCTGTCAAAATAATTATAGCAATGTTTCTGTCATCACAACCCATTCATTCACACAGGCGCTTCTTTTTAACCGATTATGTTTTTAATTTTTTTGTATGTATGTTACGCGGTAACTCCGGAATTTGAGAACTGATTTTGAGAATTATTTTTTGTTTAAAAGAGGGTACGTCAGTGAAGACAATATTCAACCTCTAAGGGTGGCTTTTCACGCATGAAGACTTATTTTTATAAATAGTGCCTACATTTTGTAAGGAGCAATTATTTTAATGGTTGATGCTATGCTCCAATAGTAGGCGTTCTTCTCTCTCAACGTACTTTATGCAGTACGCGCGGTATAAGGGCGGAGCTAGCGTGGGAATTATTTTTGAAAGCTCAGTCTTCTTGGCGTGTCGACTTTGTTGTTTATATTTGTG
>NW_020653690.1:419564-471558 GCF_003589595.1 Hyposmocoma kahamanoa | reverse complement strand
ACGTCGTGCGGTGAGGCTTCTTTCGAGCACCTCTTTTCTTAGAGAATTTTATACTTTGTCTAAAGTCATCCTACTTTGGACGGCTGGACACGGATTACACTTTTCGGATTTGGACACTGAACCAATCAGTTCATTAATTGCTTTTTTTTATTATAAATTAAGCGACGAAACGAGCTGCGAACTCCGCCGTAAAGTTTTTTATCGGTATTCTACAGGATATATCACGGAGAGTGTGCGATGGAATTACACGATTTAATTCCGCCTTCCCCTTTCCATCTAAAGACTAGACGTAGTCTTGGGTTCTATTTCTATGTTGTGGGTATTCCTAAGATTCGTACGAAGCATTACGCTTCCACATTTATATGGCGAACGGCTACGGAGTGGAATTCCCTGCCTGCAGACTTGTGCCCTGAACGTTATAGTGAATAGGCATTTTTTAGGTGTGCATGCTCTATCGTTTACCTCATCGTCACTTTCCATCAGGTAAGATGGAGGTCAAATGTGCACTTACATTTTTATAAAAATAAAAAAGGTCGTGCCCCTGGTTGTAGATGACACGCCTATGTCGCCTATGGCAGTTGTAATGCCATTCAGAGCTTTAAATCCTGAAAATTTGAGAGACACTGCCATTGCAGCAGCTACACTGAGGTATTAGTTGACAAAATTCGTTAAAAAAAGCTATAATTTTTCCATTGTCTTCACACCGCTCGTTACTCTAGGACTCAATGGCATATTATTGTAGATAATCCCAGTGAACCAGCGGTTAACACTCTGGCCGCTAGATGAGGAGGTTAGATTCCCGTAAATACCAAAATCAACCAAAATGTTTTGTTTGAAAATCTTCTTATTTTTGTGTTCTGGATATTCCAAGAGTTACAATAATTTCACCACTCTGGTACTCATAGTATAGGTATTACCTTAGTGAGAAACTAGTTGATTAGTGCGCTTCTTATAGGCAGGCAGGCATTTTAATTCGACAGATCGAAAATGAAAAAAAAATCTTTCTTTCCTAAAGGATTTTTTGTATAATTAGATATTATTTTAACGAAGTTTCCACAAACCGTTGTGGGCAAATATACTGGTCTATTTTTCAAGGAGGTTTCTTTCCGTTTGTTATTTCAGAGATTTCCTTTTCATTTCTTTTCATAGTATAATAGAATTTGGGCCCAGCAAGCGCACTATAATTATGGGTATTGTATTACAATTCAAAATATCTTTCTTTTATGATACCAGGTGATAAGACGAACTAGTCGTACTCCTGGTGGTAAGCGACACGTCTATCCATAACAGTTGCAGTGCCACTCGCTTTAAGGAGACTGGTATCATGACTGTGGCATCACAGTACATTTACTCAAATATTTTATATACCTGTAAAAATATACATAATTTCAATAAGAAAGAAGATATCCATAATATTAACCTTAGAGCTAAGTCCAAACTCATGGTACCACGGTTTCGTTTAACCAAGGTAAACAACTCTTTTATGGGAAACTTTATACGTTTTTACAATAAGATTCTGGAGCATATATTAAGTTTATCATTTCCTAAGTTTAAAAACTACATTCAAAATGTTTTGATCGAAAAATCATGTTACAAAATTGAAGACTACGTGTTAGATAAATATGTATGGAAAGACGACATGGCTCCAGAATCCACACAAATTTGATTCAAAGTGTATTCCATAGCATTTAAGTTTATTTGAAAAGAGCAATCCCTAGAGTTTCTTGCTCGTTCTTCTCAGGGAGGTCAGCGTAGTGAACGAGCAGTAGCTTAAATGTGACGTTTTCAAGTGTAAATTTATTTTACCTATGGAATAAATAATATTTGACTTTGACTTTGACTCAGTGCGTTAAATCACGAAGATCTCACCCTAGACAAAAGTTAAAGACCCTTCAAAACGTAACACAGTAAAGCTCACATTACAGCTTGGTGGCAGAAATAGATCATATATTTATTTTATAAATGAACACATTACACTTTTGACCCGTGGGGTCCCGGTGCCTTTCATATGTACAAAAGTTTACCCAAAAAATTAATAGACTGTCTAGAAAACCCAAGGGCCAAACGTATTATCATAACAATACAAAGGGGCATCGCTTCTTCTTCTTCTTTAAAATCTTGGGCGGCTTGACGCGGGGACCCAAATTTATTCATATCATTTAATTCCAATTTTAGTTTCTAATAATTAAACATTTATTGTACTTAATGTATTTTATCCTATTGTCTAATAAAAAGATTTTAGCTTACCCTGTATCGTTATTACAAGATTTACACGTGAAATGGTCATACCGCTCACGCGATGCGCTCCTCCTACCTCAAAATGGCGGCTATTTGGTTTCGCAAATTAGAAAAGCATTCAGTTTAAATACAAGTTTTTATAAATAAAAATTATTATTCTGCAATTAATATATATTGCTAAATAAATACCCTCCGTACTACCAACAAAAACATTTCAAATAAAAAGCAGTAATACAGCAAATCCTGCACTTAAAAAGCACTAATGAAATTTTTGGTGTACTTGGATAAATATGATAATATTCCGTTTGAGTGGTTCTAACGTTTACCATGAAATTACTCCTTAAAGTATAGTTTATAAACATTTATATTCAGGGTAAACTTAAAAAACGCTACTTACGGTATGTTTTCAATAAATAAACACCGAAATCACCAGCCCAAACAATAACACACACGATTGTCGTGACGTATTTTTGAAGTTGTTTATTTTTTTAAATGACAGACAGATAGAGTAGTTACCGAAATAGCAATTAATATTAGTTCTTTTACCTGTTATAACTTCGATATCCGATAAATCGGTATAAAATCATCACTGGTACCTCTAGGTGTGGTATGCGTCGACGGCTGCATGATTAAACTCTATTACTCCTTCGTACGACAGATTCCACTGCGAAGAACCATAATTAGAGCTAAACGAGTCACCATTAAGTCCTTTTGGTATCCAAGTACGCAGAAGCTGTATAATAAACCTTTAATATATAAACATTTGAATTTGATAATGTATTTTCACACCTACGGATTTTACATCCTTTGGATCCGTGGACCAAGGCCAGGGCAAACTGGCCGAAACGTCGGAAAAATAAACAGGTGTGAAAATATCTTAAATTGTTTTAACGCTTTTATTCCCATTTTCAAAAAGTTTGAACAATGCAACGCGAAAGTTTAAAAGTGTACTTTAGTGCTATAGTTGTTCTTTCGATGTAGTTTTAAACCTCGCAAATAGCAAATTTTAAATATCAACCAGAATCTGAAGGAAGAGTATACAATTCCACTTAAATGAATTTGTGACTATGTGAAGACGATTGTAAAGAACAGCACCACCATATCAGCCAATAAGGCATTAGTAAGGGTTGGAGTGGTAAGGGAAAAGCGAAGAGGATTTTAGAGGGAAGTTAGTTCAGTTGATAAGTTTGTCGCTCTCACTATTTTTCATAATAAAATTACTTTTTCGTAAATGTATTGTAATTTTAGTGTAAGAATATTTACCTTTAATTGAATATCATGGTTCACTACCGTGACATTCAACCAGTAGTTGTCTACTGCTAGTAGTAGGAGCTCTAGCTCCTTGTGAAAGAGTTCGTCAATGGTACCAAACCAAGCAGTAATGTCAGCATTACTGTGTTCCGGTTTTGAAGGGTAGAGGGGTTGGTGAAATTAGAGGCACAGGAGGCTTCTCAACTTGTGTTTCAGGGTGAAGGGCGCAGTAGCAGCGCCCCTTAGATCTTTGTGATTTAATGCTCTGAGTGGCACAGCAACTGTTATGGATAGGCATGTAGCTCAGGCGCACGACTTGTTCGTCCCGTCACTTGAAATTATAAATTAAAATAAATAAAAAGAAATTATAAAAAAATGTGAATTACTTTGTTATAATTATTAATACAAAAATCGAATAAAAAGAAAAATTAATTTAATTTGACCAAATTGGAACCAGTGCCTTCGCCATACCGTGGTTATGAATGCCTGTGATCCATATTTATTAATTAATCAATGTTAGTTTCATTTAACTTATCTGTCGAAGAATTTATATGTGTATAGTGCCATGAGATGTCTAAAAATTCTAATGACGTCTTTGTCTTGGCCTGTTCGTTGTTTTACTTATATAAGTTAGCTCTTTGCCCATTCATTCAATTTTTAAAATTAGATTGGCGAGACTAGCGTTAGATCGTGGTGGATGGTACAAACCTTTACCCAGCAGTATTATTATACACATACATCGAGTAGCAGTAGACTTACCTGTGAAAGGGTTCGTCCAGAGACGTACTGCCACCTTATCTATTTCTGCTGGCAAGCAGATAGGTAATGTGAGCATAACTGCGTTTCAGTTTTCAAGGGTAAGGGTTGTGGTGAAATTACAGGAAACTTGGACTTGTCAACTTATGTCTCAGGGTGACGAGCGCAGTGACACTGCAGGGACACCGTCCCTCAGATTTCCGTGATTTAAAGTACTGAATGGCATTGCAACTGTTATAGACAGGCGTGATGTATGTTGATGATTTTCATAGTGAAGCACAAAACTGTCTCGTTATTAAACGGAACCTGACAGTTTTTATACCCAAAATGCACTTGACTGTTTTTCGAACCCTCTCTAAGGAAGGAATCTCGGTACAATAACGAAAAGGTATTTTGCTTTGAATAATGTTCCTTTGAAATAACGCTTATTTGAATCCAGTATAAAAACTGTGCTCATTAAAAATATTTTCTAATTCTTTACCCCTTAAATTCACGTCTTTTAAAATATTCTTGTGATTTTTCTTTTTATTCGAAAAAATTTTACTTTGTAATTCTTAACTACGAAGCAGAAAAATACGCTCGTAAGTCGAATACGTTTAATGCGAACGTAAAGAATGAGGGACTGAATGATTTTTTTTGCATAAAGATGTAGTTCAGATCTGTGTTGATTGATATTTTTTGATATCCCGGGTCGATCATGAACCATGCATAGTGTGATCGGGTCAAATGATTCGATGATTTATGTTCGATAATTTATTGGATCACCCGTCACTCATGTTACTTCCATATGGCGTTTAAAAGTGTCAAATTAGACAATCAGATTTTATTCTTTCCTGCTGATGGGTAATGTGTCTATAGTTTAATGCATCATTGATAAACCACACTTAGGACACTAAAATTTCACGCGATGCGCTACCGCCGCCTACACGGCCCTTAAAGGATAGGATAAATCTACCGCAAAATGGCGGCTATCTGGTTTCGCAAATTAGAAAAGCATTCAGTTTAAATACAAGTTTTTATAAATAAAAATTATTATTCTGCAATGCTAAATAAATACCCTCCGTACTACCAACAAAAACATCTCAAATAAAATGCAGTAATACACCGCAAATCCTGCACTTAAAAAGCACTAATTAAATTTTTGGTGTACTTGGATAAATATGATAATATTCCGTTTGAGTGGTTCTAACGTTTACCATGAAATTACTCCTTAAAGTATAGTTTATAAACATTTATATTCAGGGTAAACTTAAAAAACGCTACTTACGGTATGTTTTCAATAAATAAACACCGAAATCACCAGCCCAAACAATAACACACACGATTGTCGTGACGTATTTTTGAAGTTGTTTATTTTTTTTAAATGACAAATCCAGGCATTAAAAACTTTATGGTTTGCTAGAGTAGTTACCGAAATAGCAATTAATATTAGTTCTTTTACCTGTTATAACTTCGATATTCGATAAATCGGTATAAAATCATCACCGGCACGTCTAGGTGTGGTATGCTTCCAGAGACGCATGAATCGCGCAACGCTCTGTGGCGGCATGTTTCCACGGCTGCATGTATCTCGTGAGCGGCTAAGAAAAATAACGGTGTTACTATTAACGGTGTTATTATTATTTAGAATTATAGTATTAGCTAGTGCACTCCTAAATAAACACAACATACCGAGAAACAGATTAAACTTACAAAATTACCATGTAACGGACACTACGCTACGGAGCAATTAGGATGAATGAATGACTGATAGACCCATTGATCCGTTAACCCGTTGACTCGTTGATCGAACGAAGTTCTATCGAACGAATGCTCTATCGAACAAATGTTCGACTCAAACGAAGAGTGAGAAGGCGAACCGTGTCGTGAGTGGGGAACTTCACGTGAGAGTGAACGAGACAACAATAGTATTGTGAATTGTGAATAATCTCTAAAATTATAGTGATAAAGTCGAATATTGCGCGCACGATCCATGAAACTCTAAGATGATCGGGTTACTCAGAACCTAGTAACCGGGTTATCGGGTCACAGGTGCTGTTTGAATCATTTTGATTCGATCGAACATGATCGACACACATCTAATGTAGTTTACCGAAGGGCTATGAAGCTTCTTCGACGTGTAGGACCTCATCATCACTTTCCATCAGATGAGATGGATGTCACCACTTATATCTTTATAAAAAAAAGCTGTGGAATCTTAATGGTTTGACCTACTGCCTCTCAAACGGAGGGTCATGGGTTTAAATCCGGGCTTTGACCGGGCTCGTTGTTTCTCGAAATGTATGTGCGAAATTTACTTTGAAATTTAATTTGAATTGAAGGAAAACATCGAAGAATAAAAAAAAAAAGAAAACCGCAGGCAGGGAATTCCATTCCCTAGCCTAGCTAGGGAATTCCACTCACCAATAAGTCTCGTGCCACGTTTTTGAACTGAATCTAAGGAGCTGGGTTGATATATAGCAGATCCATTCCATAAATGGCAGCAGTACTCCTACGCTGTACAACTGTTCCGGTGTTGTCCTTCTCTACCGACCCGAGAGACAGGGTTTCCGGGGAGACGACGGGCTCGACGGCAAGACCAGAAGGCGTCCGGGCCAAGCCCTCCGCCAGTGATACGCCTTCGCGTGCGTCTCGGTTGGACACGGACTTGAGTATGGACTCGCTGGGGTTTGTGGTTAGCTACAGAGACGGATATGTTTGTCTGTCCCGGTGGTGTGTGGCCGGGGCCTCTCTTTCGTGTGCATTTAGCGCATCTTAGTAGCGATCTAGTTGAGGGCCTGAAACGAGGAGACACGTGGGGCACATGAGTTGCCTTTTAAGTTGGAAGCTATGTCCGGACATTATCGCAGGACACTGCGACTGGCATCTCCGGCACTAGCCCGGAAAGCTACTAGAAGATGAGCTAGACATTCTTCGGTTCCTCCAGACGCATAGGTTTCTGGAAACTGAAGTGAACTGAAGTTACAGCTCCGCCACCAAAGAGGAGATTTGGTAGTTGACTTTAGAGTCAACGGCTTAGCGGTGGCCACCATTAGTCAGGCAATGCAAAACGGGAAGTGAGCGTGCCCACAGCTCCGGTACCTATCTGGAAAATAGGGACTGTACGTGCACACGGAACGACTCACCCGAGACACTAGCCTCTTGAGAACCGGATGAATTCAGTGACAACCCTGTACACTGGCTGATCCAGGGTCAGTACCTGAACTTAGGAGGTTCCTGTACTTGCATGGTCGGTAGGGATAGTCATATATTCAAAACTTATGTAGAAAGGAACGGGGGCTGTTTGAAGGAGGCTATACGCCTCATCTTGACAGGATGCCAAACGTCCTGGCAGCGTTTTTCGATATATTTTTTAAATGTGTAACAACAGTTTGTGGTGATGATGATGAAATATGGAATGGACCAACCAAAATACAAATACCAATAGACCAATACAAAATATGTATTGCCTTGAATACCCTAAATTATATCTTTTGGGATACGCGGTGTATTACACTCCTTCAGCGTACGTGTCAGGGGTTATAAAGCAAAGCATTTCACGCCTCTGTGTGGTAAGTCAATGACATAAGGATGGGGTATATTTATTTTTATTAACTGGCAAACAGCCAAATGGGCCGCTTGATGAAAAGTAATTACTACTGCCTTCTATACAGCCTTACTTAGGAAGTATCATTAATATTGCAAATGTTTTGTCGGCCATATGACGTAAGATCTTAAGGCGAAATGGTATTCTGGCTTTGTATCATGTGAGGTAAACGCGGAGAAATTCAATGCACGATGATAAACGTTTCCATTCGAAAAATAAATATAATCTATTAAATGTATAATAAGCTCATAGTCTGCCACCTTACATATTTCTACCGCCAAGCGGTAACGTGAGCATTACTGTGTTTCGGTTTTGGAGGATAAGGATGCTATGGGACTTTTCAACTTAAGTCTCAGGGTGAAGGGCGCAGTAGCAGAACTCGAGCGACTATTGACGAAAAAAAACCAATACTAAACTTATTTGAATTTGTGGGCGTCGTTCATTATCTCATCATCATCATCATCATTCAGCCATACGATGCCCATTGCTGGGCATAGGCCTCCCCCAACGATCTCCACGACGATCGGTCCTGCGCTGCCCGCATCCATCGGCTTCCCGCGACCTTTTCCACATCGTCGGTCTACCTGGTGGGGGGCCTACCCACTGAGTGTCGTCCGGTGGACGGTCGCCATTGAAGAACCTTTCCGCCCCAATATCCATCGGTTCTCCTAGCTATATGCCCCGCCCACTGCCACTTCAGCTGAGCAATTCTTCGGGCTATGTCGGTTATCTTAGTTCTCCTACAGATTTCCTCATTTCTGATTCTGCCACGTACGGAAATACCGAGCATCGCTCTCTCCATTGCCCGCTCAGTGACTTTGAGCCTTCTTATGAGGTCCATAGTGAGGGACCACGATTCTGATCCATATGTGGTCACTGGCAACACGAAGTCAAAGACTTTCGTCTTGAGATTTTTACTTTAGGTAATTAATAATCTCAGTATAGAGTACTAAAAAAACCGACCTCAAAAGTACGTGGAATTACATCTATTTGCCAAGTTTTATTGAAATATACCCTAGTTTGCCACTCTACAGGCCGTGACACTGGAGATAATAAAAATCGGTTCTCACTACTCAAAGTATATTGAGAGGAAAACGCCTTGAATTAGAGAAATAGCAAAATCAAACATTAAAATAATTGCTCCTTAAGTAAAATTTAGGCGCTTTTTATAAAAATGAAACTTCATGTGCGAACAGCCACCTTTAGAGGTGGATGATTTTGTTCAAAATGAAATGGGACCACTATGGAAGTACTCCCTTTCCAATAAAAAAAAAATTTTGAAAATCGGTTCACAAATACCGGAGTTATCGCGTAACATACTGTATGTATGCCTAAAAAAAACTAACTACACGCCTGTCCATAACAGTTGCAGTGCCACTCAGAGCTTTAAACCACAAGAATATGAGGGGCACTGACACTGCGCCTGTGACATAAGTTGACAAGTCCCATGTGCCTGTAGTTTCACTAGCACCCTTATCCTTCAAACATGGAACACAGTAATGCTGACATTAATGCTTGGCGGCAGAAATAGGTAAGGTGGCAGTACTTCTCTGAACGAACTGTTATATTTCAGCTTATATTTGTAATCATTCATTTGTTTTGTTTTGTTTTGTTTTGTTATGTAGAAGTCTTAATATGTAAGCTGAATAAACGTTTATTTTCTTTCTTTCTTTCATACAGACTACAACATCCTGGGCGAGCGTTTCAAATTAATAGTTTAAAACTATTTTTTTTTTCTTAACAACTGCTACTTAAGAAAATAAAAAGCAATAAATATGATGAAATAACAAGCGTACACAAGGCGAAATTTCATAAAGGGCATGTGGGAAAAATGTGCTATTGTCAATTCTTATTTTTTAACATCGAAAAAACGATTTTCCACAAAATCGAAATACAACAATAATCACTTCGCCTTAAGTACGTTCCGCCAATTTGTTATCAAGGAGGTTAGATACGCATTGTTACACGTTTTTATGATGTAATTAATATCATGTTTATTTCTTAGAAAGAAATATGTTGGAAATGAAGATATCTTATCGAATCGAATTTATTTAACTGCCTACGTGGCCGAACGGTTACCATGCCTACTGCTACGCAGAGGTCCCAGGTTCGATTCACGGATCGAGAGAGAAATTTATATGGCCCACATTTATTTCTCTCGTGAGTTTGGGTGTAATTTGTGGTTGCCTATGTGTATGTCCAAGGCACCCGCGACACAGGGTTTCCCTTGTGCGGGGCTATGTTGAACGTGTGCGTTATAATTAAAAAAAAAATTTAATTCGCGTATATTTATTTTTTGAAACAAACCAGCGTTTCGGTTTTTTAAGGGTCCATGGTCACAGTTGACTGAGATGGTAAAGTGATCAACCAGTTATGTCTAATATTAATGCAAATGACCTTGTAGCTGTGGCGCTGCTTTTAAGCAGAGCGGTTGGTTGACCTGCTGGCTTCAAGCGAGAGGTGGATAGCCCTCGTGTACGTGGTGATTACGAGTATTGTCCAAGGTATTGAAAAATAACACGTTTTTAGTAATATCACGTCAAGGACACCAATGTTTCTCAAGAAAATGGATGAAAAAATTTTACTTCAAATTTTAATTGTGTATATTCCTTCTTCGATTTTTTTACAGTAGCCAGAGAGAAGAAAAATTCGCTATCAGGCAACCGGCGCGGGCATCCCGAACCACAGAGTAACGGCCGCTAGTGATGCACCGTAACACATATTAACATCATTAATACAGAGATCGAACACTCAGAAAAAATTCCTTCGATCCGGTCGGATTCGAACCGACGTCTTCTTGCATACCGTGCCAGACGCTATACCAACTAAGCTAAAATTTTAAATACAGTGAATAGCGACATCTCTCGCCAGGACTAGTAGTTGTAAAGGTACTAACTGGGTGATAAATCTTTCATAGATTTCTCATAGATGGCGCTACGGCTAAAAAGTCGTTGAAAAACCAAATACAAAGACACGACGCAAGCACATATAAAAATTCGTTGGGTCCGTTGGTTCGTTCCGTGGCTTACTTGGTATAGCGTCTGGCACGGTATGCAAGAAGACGTCGGTTCGAATCCGACCGGATCGAAGGAATTTTTTCTGAGTGTTCGATCTTTGTATTAATGATTACAACAAACTAGTGGAGTAATTTCACAAAAAATAATTGAATATCAATTCAATAAAAATTTAACATATTAACATCTTATTCTGAGCTATTATTAAAATTAGTTGGAATGTAGCTGTAATACCACTAATAACGTACACTAATTTATAATGTAACAGCAAGAAAAGGAAGAATGAGAGAAAAGAGATATAACGGTGGCGGGCAGCGTTTACAGACGTTGAATATTTTTTATTCGAAAAAAATAAGACGATTTATCCAGGCAGTCCTGGATTTTATTTGAATCGAAAGACCTGACACATCGTAAATAATCTGATACATAAAAGATGTGTTTTCAGGTAAATCTGAATAAATTTTCGGTATGAAGTTTATTATTTGGTATAGACATTGTTTATAATTTCCATGGATCGACTAGGATAACATCATCCGCTGGACCTTAGTTGCGGTTAACGTGCCCTCTATACTCATACCAAGCGGCATGTCGCGAACTGATGGCAAATGCACGGAAGGAATAACTCTCATACCTTGGAGTATGGGCCGGGCACTGGTGTAGGACGCCACGTGAGTCGACACACTTGCTCCATTCCATCTCCAGTACACCAGCAAGGGAGCTGGCTCCGGAACTTTCTGGCACCCTTGGCCGGGTGGGATCCCGGTGTCTTACATCTATACAAAATTTTATAAAAAAAAATTAATAGACTGTCTGTGAAACCCAAGGGCAGCTACGTTGCCTAACACGTTAGCATAGCCATACAAAGGGGGATCGCTGCCAGCATCTTGAGCACCTTGCCGCGGGGACCCAATTTTATTCATATAATGTAATGCTATTTTTGTTTTTAATATTTAAGATTTTACTGTACTTTACCTTATATCGAGTTCTAAGGTTTTCGCGACTGTTACACATAGAAAAACAAACTATTTTTTTCCGGATTTAAATCTGCGACAGTAATCATCCTGTCGAATGGAAGGGACGTCCATGCGGACCCGATTCGGCGCAGACGACTGGAGGTTCGGCGAAGGCGTTACATCAGCCTCCTTACCTCATTAGCTGGACAAGTGGTGGGCGGGCCGGGTAGCCCGCCATCTGCATTGCACGGTCTTGCCCGTCTCGGGAGATGTCCAAATGCACTCAGGCATCTCCCGTAACGCGAAGGGGCCCCGCCGAAGGGGCCGATCACCAAGGCAAGTGGTGAATCTTAGCGGGATCCCACGAACCGGAACCGTCGGGTGCAAACACAGGTTTTTACTGGGTAGGCCTCCGAGGATCTATCGGGCGAGCTTTTCTCGCCGGGTGGGACCACGGTGGAGAGACCCACATTACCCCGCCTTGTCATCGCCCGCAGCGGGGTATGCGTAATGTATTTTCCTGTGTACACAAATAATAAAAAAAAGGCGCCGAGTGAAACCACCAACAGTTGTGCGAAGACCTACCATTTTACCTTATGTGAGAGGTGTTGCAGACAGGATCGGAAGAGTTCTCAGGTGTGCGTCAATTATGACCTATTTGAGCCCCTGAGGAAGATTCTCAGTTCCCGAACCCCGTGAAATGTAACATCCCCTTAATGAATGCAGGAATTTACAAGCTTGACTGCGAGTGCGGTCTCTCTCTCCTATATTGGACAAACGAAGCAAAGTATTTGTATCCGCGTCAAAGAACTTAAACGGTAAAAGATATATAAAGATTGTTACCTTCGAAGACAATGGACACGGTTCATGGTTATTTGTTATTCTACTAACAGGCAATTTATATCAAGACACAAAGCCTCTTTTGTTTCTATTCAAGGATTATATACCTGAATGACGTCACAAGAAAATTAAATTTTTGGAAAACCGACAAAATAAAGTTAAAACGTTTGACGTATACAAAATGAAACTAGTGTATACTGTTAAAAGGTCTATATTACTATGAAATTGTAATTTTGTGGAACTGGCCACTTTGAACTAGGTACACGGTAAAAACAGATTACTTAGAAAAAGACAAAATTCTTTTTATGAAAACAAATTTATTAAATCCAACAAACGATCCTCTCCCTATAGACACTAGAGAATAATTACTTGATAATAGGTAAAAGACGTCTCAAAAGTGTATTTTAGTTATAAGACACAAATAATTAATCCAAGAGCAAATTAATTTACTTCAAGTAACAAAGCTACTCTAGATTCAACAAAATATTTATTAGTTATTAGAAATGTCTGATTGTTACTTGAAAAAAAAAAAGAATGAAAAATTTGAGAGGTACTTATTTATTTGACTGAAGATTTATGTTTTCTAATATCAAAACGCGTAAATTTACAGGGTTATGGACCCAACAGTATGTCTCACTAGCGTGAAAGCACACCGTTCAGTGCCAAACCTTAAAGTAACAGAAATAGGACAGAATCTTCTCAAATGCTTGAGTACCGTTCAGTGCCATATAAATGCTATAGCAGCAGAAAGCACTAAAAATGAAAAATATATGAGAGGACTTATACTATTGAAGTCATCGAGTATATAATCAGAATTAGAGACGAAATAAGGGCCATATATTTCTGGTAACACATTAGCGATACAGCTCTTATAAATATCAACTCTCGTTTGCACTGAAATATAGACAGGCTAACTACTGACCTGTGTGTACGTCTCCGTATATTCCAAAAAATATTCTGTATTTATTGTAATAAAGATAATATCTCTAACAATGCCGTGCTCTTCTATTCCGTGGTGTGGGAAAAACAGCAAAACATCTAATTACAAAACAAACGGAATCACACTTCGTTGGTAATGAAATATTAAATATGTAATTTTGCAATTTTCGTCCATTATAGCAAAGCTCAAATTAACTGGTCGATTTGAAGTGAAACAGTTGACGACACCCGTCAATTGTTTTGAACTTGGGCTAACCAATCGGAGCGCAGTTGTCACGGTAATGATATGGCAGAATAGTTTTCAAACAAATTAAAAGAGCTTTCGTCTCTATTTCTGGTTATATACTCGATGATTGAAGTTAACAAAACGATAGCGCGTTTCAGAGTACAACTAATGCCATCTAGCAGTGGCGCGATGGAACTAATTGCATGTTAAAGTTGTGCTTTGCTGAAACCAAATTTAAATTTCTTAAATTATGACTACAAATAACACACTAACAAACTAGAGATACTACGTATTGTTTCTTTGGATAAATGACTGTTTGTGATTTTTATGATTACAAGCACAAGTAAAAGTAATCGTTACCGCGTGCGCCTTCGGCGACACGTCACGTCAACATTGACTATGAAAACGCAACGAAATGTTACTTTAAAAATATACTCTAGAATTTAGAATATTAATCTGAACAGCAAACTACTTCTTTTTTTGTTTAAGAATATATTTTCTTAAAATCTACCAAAGCAATTTTGAATTCATTTAAGATTATTTAAATTTGATGTAAGAGATAAAAATTTTTTGATGTAAGTAATGTTCAATTAATTGAATAGAAATGAAATAAAATCTTGAAGTGAACGTATTTGTTTAAAAGTTAGTATAAAGTTAAGAGTAAAATTGTATTAGAAAAAGATAAGCAGTATTTTTGTAATGGCAATATTTTATTACTTTTAATAAATATTTTTTTCAGAATTAGCAAATATTTTGAGAAATTGCTCTTTCTTATTAGTAGAATTCCTTTTTTTTCTGTGTAGTCTATAATATTTTCATCACACTTGCACGCAACTAGTATGATTGCATGCAAGCTAACTTGACACTCGGGCCATTTTGCTTTTCATTACACGACTATGGCTGTAATTGTTTCCGTGACCGAACGGTTACAACGCAGAGGTCCCGGATTCGATTCCGAGGACAAATATTTGTATGGACTATTAACATTTATTTCTAACGTCAGCTTACTGCGACCTGCACGCGTTCCGCTCGCGGCAAGTTCACGAACTACGTATACACTATATTTTTTGATAACATAAAGCCGGGTACACATTAACAAGCATTAACTCTAACGTAATAGATATAGCAACGAGGTTCTGGTGTGTACGCGCGTGCGCGAAACAGTCTTCATTCGCTAAAATGAGTACCTGGTTATCGTCGGCACAAACACCCAGACAGACAATATTTCTCTATTGTCTACAACTCTACACTGAACCGGCCGGGAATCGAACACGGGACCTCAGTGATGGCAACTCCATGAAAACCGGTGTAAGTATAATCCACTTGACTACGGAGGTAGTCTTTTGACTCAAATAACCCAGACTGTTCATTGTCATTGTTTTAACATGATAACCCCCGGCCAGACGTGAATGTAACAGTCACTGTTACGTTGGTATTAAATAATATTAAGTACAGATAAATAAAAAAATGTTAATATACCCAAAATCTGTCGGGAATACAATTTAAAATAATTTTATCAGTTTAGTAATATTATTACTGAAAGGGTCTTTTCGGGCGTTTCGACGACGTCACAGAATCTTGTCAAACTCCAATCTCGCTTGTTTTATTGGATATATTTCAAGATTCCAGGTAAAGTCCTATACACTCTTTCTAACAAGGACGAGGACTTACCGTACCGGAGGTAACGTAATTTCTAATATTAAGTACAGAATCTGTTATCAGATGGGTTCCGTGTAGGCGTTATAGTCAGGATATGATCCGCAGAGGCCTTTCTTGATATCATGTGACGGGATCAACAATTCATGCGACTGGTGATAAGTGACACGCCTATACTAGCCAAACAGTTCCAGTGTTATTCAAAGTTTTAAATCACAAAATCTGAAGCCATTGCCACTGCACGAATCACCCTGAGACAGTCCCATGTGCCTGTAACTAAAACCCTTCAAACCGCAGTTACACATTTCTTCTTGGCGACACAAATGTCACCTATTTCCGGCGTCAAGCACACGCACGCACGCACGCGCACGCGCACGTTCACGCGCACATATCTTGAAACCCTTTGTCGCGGATGTCATGGACATACACATAGACAGCCACATATTACACCCAAACTTACGAGAGAAATGACTGTAGGCCATACAAACATTTCTTCCGGCCCGGGAATCGAACCTGGGACCTCTGCGTGGCAGTCCGGCATGGTAACCGTTCAGTCACGTACGCAGTTTACAGTGTCAATTTACAACGTAATATATCCGCTCACGCGATACGCTCCTCCTACCGCAAAATGGCGGCTATTTGGTTTCGCAAATTAGAAAAGCATTCAGTTTAAATACAAGTTTTTATAAATAAAAATTATTATTCTGCATTGCTAAATAAATACCCTCCGTACTACCAACAAAAACATCTCAAATAAAATGCAGTAATACACCGCAAATCGTGCACTTAAAAATCACTAATGACATTTTTGGTGTACTTGGATAAATATGATAATATTCCGTTTGAGTGGTTCTAACGTTTACCATGAAATTACTCCTTAAAGTATAGTTTAAAAACATTTATATTCAGGGTAAACTTAAAAAATACACTTTGAAATAACTTTGAATCAAATTTGTCTCGAATTATTTTCAAGTGTAAAATAAATTTACACTTGAAAACGTCACATTTACATAACATTACATTAAGCTACTGCTCGTTCACTACGCTGACTTCCCTGAGAAGAACGAGCAAGAAACTCTAGGGATTGCTCTTTTCAAATAAACTTAAATGCTATGGAATCCACTTTGAATCAAATTTGTGTGGTATCTAGCCATGTCGTGTTTCCATACATCATCATCTAACACGTAGTCTCCAATTTTGTAATATGATTTTTCAATTAAAATTGTTAATATAGCATTTAAACTTAGGATATGATAATCTTAATGCTCCGGAATCATATTGTAAAAACGTACACATTTCCCCAGAAAAGAGTCGTTTATTTTGGTTAAACGAAATCGTGGTACCACGAGTCTGGTCTTAGCTCTAAGGTTAATATAATATTATAACATTTAATGTAGGTAGTCTCTCTTGTCTCTTCATTACACATTTGATGTGTTATACTACACGCGGGATGGGTGCCTGGAGACCTAGTTTAGGGTCCAGTCTCACACAAATGTAACTAAACCTAAGTATGTACCTTATTCGGAATATACGTCTTGTAACTTTGTGAGGAAAAAAGAAATAATTTTGTATTTATATTGTTTTCCAGTGTTAAAGGGTAAGGGAGCTGGTGAAGTTACAGCCACATGGATATTGTTAACTTATGTTTCTAAAGTGACGGGCACAGTGGCGTCCTGGCGATTTGAAATCTCTGAGTGGCACTGTAACTGTTATGGACATGCGTGTCGCGTAATAACGGGTGCACGATTTGTTCGTTTCCACGCTTGATATTTTAAAAAAAGGAACGTCACTGGACGAATTCTTTCACAAGGCTCTCTACCGCTACAAATAGTTGTGTAGGGCTTTTTGTTTAAGATACTAAGTTATAATATTAGTGACGCTTTCGATGGGCGTTTTGGATTCATCCCCTAGTTTGACACCCTTAGAGGAATATTTTCTTCGAATTAAAAAATGGGTTCAGTATTGAGGTACTGTAGAGAGGGACGTAGCTTGAGTTAGCGTGAGGCTCTTTTGAAATATAAAACAGCACTATATCTATGAATAAATATTTATTGCGTATTTTTAGTTCGAAGCCTGTTCTAGAACAACCAAGATATTCTTCTTTTCTTTCAATCCCATTTTTTTATACAATTCTAAACACAAACCTACATTCATTCAGTCAGTAGTTCTCATCATACTGCCTAGTCTACAGTACCCTCTTTCCAACAAAAAAAGAATCATCAAAATCGGTTCACAAACGCCGCCGGACTTATCGGGTAACATACATACAAAAAAAAAATTAAATAAAGTCGATGTGAGAATAGATCAATTTTTTTAAAGTCGTAGTTGTAACGAAAATTTACGTGTCAACGTTTGATAGGAAATAATTTTGAGGTTTGATTTTACTGGTAGAGTCGTGTGGTTACAATAAAGGTGAATGAAAGTACTAGAGGGCCTACCATAACATGTCCAAAAACAATCTTATTTCAATGTAAGTTTAAAGTAAGCTTATTATTAATATTACTCATATTGATACCATGACAAACCTGTCAACCGAGTAATGTATTATTGCTAAAGTGATTGAAAGAACGAATGATTTCCCAATATTGTCTATTCCTTACTAAAAATAGGAAAGAGATAACGCTATGTGAACTCTCTGTCTCTCTCTCTCTCTCTCTCTCTCTCTCTCTTTTCTTTTTTGATGTTCCGCGTCTTTTTATCGTAGTATAATGTTTAAGTACTTAATGTTATTTATATTCAGATAATTTTGACCGTTAAGTATGCAATATTAAAATCTATTAAAATTACGTTGTTTTCAATATTATATTAATATTCCGCATTTTCATTTCATTTCAGTCTTGATAGGCACGTTGTGAATTCGGAATTATAGTCTAGTGTTAACTATTCGTTTCGCATATAGATGGCGCTGTTATAATTTTACGAAATAAACATCGCGTATTTTTATCTAAAAATTATTTAATAAATAAGAAATAAACAAAATATTGAAGAGATGTAAATGAATAAGTTCAACTTAACTTTTAAACATTACAAATCAATATTAAGACATTAAAACTGAAAATAATATTGTTTCCATTGCATTCGTGCAACTATTTTAAGATTGCTAAATTTGACATAAGAGCAATATTACTTTAATGTCAAAGTCGCGTCGTACGAACTGAGTGAATGAAAAGTCACAAAGCTGCCAATAAAACATCATAGTTTTAACATTACAATAATCTTACTTTAAGCGCGTTATGGTACGAAAAGTCAATGTAAGGTTATAGTAATATTGTTTTAAGAGGTTATGGTGCTTTCTTTGACGACTTTCTGCTACATAATATGGAATAATACTTTCTCATATTATATCGACGCATTGTCTGGTTTATTTTTTAGTAGTAATTTATGTGATTGTTACCTAATGAAAGCCATTAAAATACGAGTGTGGGTTTACATAAAAACATCACACGAGTGTTAAATTGTGTACAGTAACACTGCTTTATCTATACACATATTATAAACTCTCTATGATATGTTCAGAGCTATTTAGCAGTAAATTATTAAAAATTCAATGCAAAAAAAAAACTTATTTCTCACGCGTGTCACGCAACAGTAGTTTTTTTTTAATTCATAGACAAACTAGAGTCGGAGCCCAACTATCATATCGTTCGATATCAAGTAACGTGTTAGATTTGTCAAAATTGTTTGCTATTGATATTTCATTTCGAATAAAACTTCATCTCGACTCATATAAGAATTGAGGTCGAATCAAATTTTTTTGTTTTTCAGAGATGTTCGCAATTTGACTGTAATAATAAAATAAAATTTGATGTTATTAGCAGTAATAACATTTTTACAGATAAGAAATTTGTTCTAACAAAACAGTTTATCTTTATGCTGGTCATAATTTGCGGTTTTTGAACACTTCATAGAGGGTATATGATATGTGTTATGTAGTTATTATTCTATTACATTTATAAATATAAATTAAATTTATTATTATTGCTATTATTTTCTTTTATGATTTTATTTAAAACAAATTTATATAATGTAAAATTATATTTGTATAGATTTAACAAAATTATTTTAAAATGAATACAAATTTTGTAATTTTTGTATAAGTAAGATAAATTGTGGTACCCTGCAGAGTTACATGCCTGGAATATATAATTTAAGAAGTTTTGTACATTAACCATGTGATGCAAAGATTAAATGATTATTCCATTGGGACGTAAAAAAATCCCATTTCCATTTCAATAAATTGTCTACTTAGTTTTGTTTATTTATATCCGCCATTGAACATTTTTAATGTAACGCAATAAAGTTCAAATTTATACCTGTCATCTTATTCCAAAATGAATACTAAAACCATGTGCGAAAACCGATGTAAGTCGTTGTTGTAAATTTTGTGAAAATTGACGGAGATATTCGATTCGATATTTCCAAATTCTTGAGCAAAATACACGATAACTTTTGAATAACGCAGTTTTTTTTATAATCTGGAATTCCTCTAAACAAGCAAAAATAGCTGTTCTCTTATTAGGTAATGACCCTCGATTTGCAGACTTTTCCATAACCTCGAGGTCTTATAAACCGGCAAACAGCTCCGGTATATCAAATACCCACCCAATTTGCGTCGGTTTTTGTAATCCAGAGGTCCTCAAAACAAGCAGACATGGCTCCCGTCTAACGATTGTTCTTAAATTTGCGCGTAGTTTTTTCATAACTTGGAGGCCCTCAATTTGCGTAAACTCTTTTATAACGTCGAGATCCTTAAAGCAGACAAAAAAGGTCCAGTTTTTGATATTTTATATATATTGGAATTGATAACAATTACCCTCAAATTGCGCTCTTTAATTAAAAAAACCGTCGATAGAAAACATATTACCACATGAGAGCTACTCGTCAAAAGCAATTGAATAAACCCAAACACTATAGTTCAACTTTAAATAATAGAGGAATTGGGTAGTTGACCGTCCTGGCAGCATTAGATAAAAATGGCTCCTATAGACAACTAACAGACATAATATAACTCTGGTCTGTCATCACTCATTACCCTCAATTTGCGTTCCGATTTGTCAATTACCACTTACTTATTTAACGGAAGTTTTGTTAGTTTTTTTTGTATAGTATATAATATACGAGCTACGCGCGCTACGTGTGCTACGAACGTTTTAATCGTTGATTGTAAGCTAACAATGGACAATATAATGCGCGAGATTAGTCTTTGTTCATTTAATTGTCGAAGTATAGAACGGTCAGTTGATGACGGTAGACGTCTTTGCTCTTTTGTTGATATTATAGGACTTCAAGAGACTTATAAATGATAAAGACAAGAGATATGTAAATGTTTATAAACTATACTTTAAGGAGTAATTTCATGGTAAACATTAGAACCACTCAAACGGAATATTATCATATTTACCCAAGTACACCAAAAATTTCATTAGTGCTTTTTAAGTGCAGGATTTGCGGTGTATTACTGCATTTTATTTGGGATGTTTTTGTTGTAGTACGGAGGGTATGTATTTAGCAATGCTGAATAATAATTTCTATTTTTAAAAACTTGTATTTAAACTGAATCCTTTTCTAATTTGCGAAACCAAATTGCCGCCATTTTGCGGTAGGATGAGCGCATCGCGTGAGCGGTTATTTATTGAAAACATACCGTAAGTAGCGTTTTTTAAGTTTACCCTGAATATAAATGTTTATAAACTATACTTTAAGGAGTAATTTCATGATAAACGTTACAACCACTCAAACGGAATATTATCATATTTATCCAAGTACACCAAAAATTACATTAGTGCTTTTTAAGTGCAGGATTTGCGGTGTATTACTGCATTTTATTTGAGATATTTTTGTTGTAGTACGGAGGGTATTTATTTAGCAATGCAGAATACTAATTTTTATTTATAAAAACTTGTATTTAAACTGAATCCTTTTCTAATTTGCGAAACCAAATAGCCGCCATTTTGCGGTAGGATGAGCGCATCGCGTGAGCGGATAGGGCACTGGTCCTCTCTTCATTTAAGTTTACGTAGTAACATAGTCATTTAAGTTTTTGCTGTAATACTAACATTTTTTATGTATCTTATTGTAGTCCGAAATAAATGTATTTGATTTAGTTTCGTTTCGTTTCGTTTCGTCTCGTCTCGTCTCGTCTCGTCTCGTCTCGCTTCGCTTCGTTTCGTTTCGTTTCGTTTCGTTTCGTTTTGTTTTGTTTCATTTTATTTATTTTTATTTATAATTATTTTAGGCTGTATTTGTAAATTGCAAAATTTAAGCACAAATAACATTCTCCAAAATTTGCCTTTCAACGCTTGTCGCTTGTATCCCTCATAATGTTCAATACACTTCACATAAACGACGGCAACGTTACGTAAATTCTTTACAAATGATACGTAAATCAAGGGACAAAAAATTCTAAATTGAGGTAACATTTTAAGTTAAACGTGCAAAAAACAGCTATTGTGTGACGACATCCAATTTGCGTTCAAAGAAAATAATGTTTAGGAAATTTATTTTGCGAATAATATTGTAGAATAATATTGAAACCAAAGTATTGTATATTGAAACCGAAACAATTATTATATTTCTGAAAATAAGTTTAAATTCGAAAATCGAGATTCTCAGTTAGTGACGGTGTTGGTCTTAACGTGCGGTTATATTTGTCATGGGCCATATGCAGGATAATGAGTGAGCAGTTTCCTGCCTACGTGTAGTGACTAAACTGTTTATTCCCTTTAGTCTCCACCTCTTGATTGTAGCGCCGCGTGCGCGCACACGCGCTTGTGTGAATGTGTGTGTGTGTGTGTTTGTGTTGTGTTGTTTGTCTATGGCAGTGTATGTGCATGCACGTAATTATTGTAACAGATCTCAAAATTTTCTTTAAAAATCATAATGTATCCTATATAACGTACACTTTATTTATTTATAATAATGTAACTTTGGTAACAACTGACCCCTCTACAGTATCTCTACTATGAGTAAACGTGAATGTTTTTTGTCACTGTGACTGTTATCCAGAAAAAACAGTTTACATATATACTTATCATTCTGTTTATTCAGAACTAAGTAAATAATTTTAAAATAGTTCTAAGAATGTTTTGAGATTGGTTTCATAAAACCAGTCATCCACCTGTTAACATTCTAGTCCTCGTTTTAATTGCCGGTAGGACAATATTAGAAAAATAACTTTTGTACGTTGTTTCTGGTGTGGGTGTCCCGGGTAGCGTTCCAGAGTGAGGTCCATTGGTCTTGCAAAACATTACCCAGTTCGAAACTAGGACTTGTCCCGTACATTACATTTACAATCATGTGAATAACTATTATTTAATTTTGAAAATTGCATGGGCGAAGTCGGCACTAGGGGACTCGGCGCTGGAACGAATCGACACTGGAATGAGTTGGTACCCACTTACGTAAGCCATTAGTGGTTGGGAAATTGAAAGAGTGACTTTGTGAAAATGTATTAAGTTGAAAAGCACTTCTGAAACTCTAAGCCTCGGAGTAAATCTATAAAATCCTTGATTTAAAGTAAACCACAAGCACTGGGGCTGATTACAGAGTAAGAAAACTATTTCTTCTTTAATATTTATTTAGTAATGTTTATTTTTAGCTACGGTTTTGCACTGTGAGGTAACTCAGTAGTCTTAGAAAGAGCTTTTAAAGTCCTAGAAGAAGACTATTCGAGCAATTTGTGGTGCGTGATACGATGACAGTTGCACACCGCTGTTTAAAAGGCTAAACATATTGCCTTTGCCATGTATGTACATTATGGATATTTGCGTATTTGTCAACTCTCATCCTCAATATTCGAAAACACGTGGTGAAGTTATTCAAAGGCAAACTAGAACAAAAATTATGAATCTTTTACTCCACCAAACCAAACTCGTTGCCATGAAGTAATATACAAGAATAACTGCTTCAACATATGTATAATTATTTACAATAAATTACCGAACAAAATTAAATTGTGACAAGGACATATTTTTAAATTACAATTGACATAACCTAACCTCAGTATGTAATATTTTCTTCGAATTTAAATGGGACACTTCTGAGGTACCCTCTTTCCAATAAAAAAGAATCATCAAAATCGGTTCACAAATGGCGGAATTATGGCGTAACATACATACAAAAAAAAAAGAAAATACTTACACTCGAATTGAGAACCTCCTCCTTTTTTTGAAGTCGGTTAATTTTTTTTGTTTTTCATTTATTTTCCAACACAAAATTGTATACATTTAACGTTCTTAAGTATAACCTACCTACTGCAATAAAAATTACTTTTGACACATTGCTTCTATAGTAATAAAGAATATTTAGAATTTACAAATTCGTTATATTAATTAGAAACTATAGAGATAAACATTAAATCCCATCAATATTTGCACATCTGCTGCAGGTTGAACACAATGTACCTAATTTTACTTAAGATCTATGTAATTACTGTATTCTAGCAAATAAACGTATCCTACTCTACTCCACCGCACAAATCCCACCCCACCCTACCCCAAAACCCCAACAACCCTACCCTACGCTACTCTACTACCCCAAAACCATACCCTACCCTACTCTACTCTATTGTATGCTATTTTAAACAAAAATCTCTAAAATCTATAAAAATCGTTAACTGCCTCTGAGGCCGAACGGTTACCATGCCTAACTGCCACGCAGAGGTTCCAGGTTTGATTCCCGGGCCGGGAGAAATATTTATATGCCTGCATTTATTTCTCTCGTGAGTTTGGGTGTAATTTGTGGTTGTCTATGTGTGTCCATGGTAGCCGCCACACAGGGTTTCCCTAGTGCGGGGCTATGTTGAGTGTGTGCGTTATTATTATTATTTATATGATTTTAGTAACAGCAGAGCTCCTTGTGAAAGGGCTCGTCCAGGGAAGTACCTGCCACTTTACCTATTTCTGCTACCAAGCAGAAATGTGAGCATTCCGGGTAAGGGTGCTGGTGAAATTGATCTTGTCAACTTATGTCTCAGGGTGATGGGCGCAGTGGCAGTGCTCTTCAGATCTTTGCGATTTATAACTCTGAACGGCACTTCAACTGATATGGACAGGCGTGTCGCTTACCACCAGGCGCACGGACTTGGTCGTCCCGTCATTTGGTATAAAAAAAAGGGTTTTGCGATTGCATTGTGAGTAGTGATAACCGAGATTTGAGATCGCTTTTCTTCTATTATAGAAGGTTTTGGGTTCGTTTTCTGCCGGCGAACATTGTGTCTATTCGAAAAACAAGAAGGTTTGATCAACTGATGGACTTGATTGAGACCCGAATAAAAAGATAACTTACTAAGTTTCTGCTTTCTATGTTGCAGCTGACACCACAGCTGGGTGGCTTAGTCCGGGTGGCAAGGCAATCACTTGCAGAAAACGAACGTTTTGTTTGTATAAAAAAAACTTTGATTACTGAAGAAGGAAGTTCTTTAGTAGACAGAGGAAAAGAAAAAATAGAGACGTTATTTCACGACGTTGCATTATTTACAGACGTACGCCATTCGATTAAACCAATAAACTGTAATATTAAAATCATCAGTTTAACAGCAAAATATCTATTTACATGATTGCACTTTTTTATGGTACCTAATGACGGGTTGAACAAGTTGTCCGCCTGGTGGAAAGAGACATTTTTATCCATAACAGTTACAGTGCAACTCAGAGCTTTAAGTCGCAAAGATCTGAGAGGCACTCCCACTGCGCCCGTCACTCTGAGACTGAGACTGAGGGTGCCTGTAATTTCACCAGCAACCTTATTAGCGTCCAGTTACCACGCTTTCACGTACATTACTGGCGAATCTGAATTCTATTTACTAGGCAACAGTATTCAAATTCCTCGGAACAAATACAACTGCCTTATGGAGCAAGGACAAACAAGACTTGCCCGCGCGCTCGGGACGCTCATTTAAGTTAAAACGTAAAAGCTAAATAAATTGAGCCTTAGAGTCATTGACTTACAAATAAATGGACGACGGGTCTAATACAAAAACCACGAAAAAAATGTCCCAAGTCAACCTATTTAAACGTAGTGACATGTAAAGCAATATGAAAAAGCTAAAACGTTGAATTTAAATTGTAATGTCATCGCAGTACTGTCTAATTTTGCTAGCTTCGCTGTCAGTCGAACAAACGAAGACTAAAGCGTGAATGACGCTCTGTATACGATTTTAACGCCCTATAAGTTTGGACACTTTTTAGCGCGGACCCGACGTCCATATAATTGTAAGTCAATGCTTAGAGTATTAGAATATTTTGTCATGACAGTTCGATGCACGCGGACGCTGCGCGGCGGCCATGCGGTCTCCGCGCGGCGATCTTGTCGAATAAACGCGTCCTAACCCTTCAAAACTGGAACGGAGTAATATAAGCATTACTGCTTGGCAGCAGAAACAGGTAAGGTGGCAGTACTTCCCTCTGCTGCTTATTTAGTATAAGATATTTCTAGTGAAAGAACTTTAGTAGGTACATTCATGTCACCGCTGAAGCACGGACAACTCCCATCAGGCGAAGTGTGCTTACCGGTGGAAACCATAACATACTTAGTAATCCACACTGCCTTGAGACAAAGTGCTAAAGTTAACGTTCTCGCCCAGGAGTTTGATAAGGTGTAAGAAAATAATTATCCAAACCCAAATTCAAAGCACTGTACCGGCAACACCTACTCTCACTTCAAAAATCTGTGTAGTGTGTTTTTATTCTTTAACGTAGTCTGTCTAGAATCGAATTTTGTTGTTGCTTTGATATATTCTTATTATGTGTATAATTATATTATAATACTAATTACATTACACAACATTAAATCCTCTTTACAGTCATAACTTACACCTGCAGCTGTAATTATATTCACATTTGCTCATGCACTTATATGTCAAACAGGTTATTTTAGATGCACTATTTACACTTTACTATGTAAATTATTATTGTCAATGTATAACTCTACTCATAGTCGTTATATTTTTGCTTTCTAATGACTTAATCCCTCTCGTTGGTTCTGAATGAAAACCAGCGCCTTAGGAAACTTTGGCATACGCTGAGTCAGCGCCGTTTCACTGCTATGACAATCATGTTTTGTTTTTTCTTTTATGCTTAATCTGTATTTGTGTTATATCAGTGAATAAAGTGTTTATCTATCTATCTAACTATCTAAGGTAAGAAAGTATTTATTTGAAAGACAGAATTAGAAATTTCACAGAAAACTAGAACACACTAAGAAACCAGGTACGCCATCTGACAAATCCCGTTCGTCCCATCATTCGTCGCCATAAAACCGAACCTTCCTAATAACAGATTCTGTACTTAATAAATTACGTTCCCACCGGTATGGCATCTGTCACTCTCGACCTAGTTGGACAATGTATAAGGCTTTACCTAGCAACTTGAAATATGTTCATAAAACAAACGAAATTGAAGCATTGAGTGTAACAAGGGCATAACACGTAAAAGTAAGATTCGAGAAAATTGAAAATAAAGTTTTAATATCTTGCATGTTTTTAATATTTATGATAATATGACTCTTACACACTTAGAATAATAACGCATAGAATGATAGTTTCATATCAAACGAACTGTCACATGTGAGGCAAAAATCAAATTCATGTAGGCTAGTTTTAGTAGTAGGTTAATTTTCGGTTTTAGTGAATATTTATATAAAAATACAAGTTGAAACGCGTTACTTCCTTGTGGAATGTGATGTTAGTATCTATTTTATGTTTGTCGGACGTATTTTTACACTCATTTACCGCACATTTCGTCATTTTTAGCTAAAATTCTTTATCTATTCGCGGTGCAAGTTGACGTTGACCACTGAAGGTCCGCCCGCTCGTGTAGGCCCTTTTGGCGCGCTTCAATTTGCCTCACTTAGCGTGTACGGACTAGGTTTCTATGCGTTATTATTCTAAGCTGATACATATATTTTATTATTTTGTTTGTCCTATTACTATTTTAAAACAATTAGAAACATTTGAAAATATATTTTTTTCCTTGTGTTATCCGCCCTTGTTGCACCAAACCGGTAAATAAATGGGCCGTTCGGTTTATCATTGGTTTTTAAGGAAATAAATTGTGAATCAGTCTTATTTATAAGTTATATTGAAAATAATTTCATCGTATAATCATGCATTAAATTCGCTGGATTTAAATGAATCGACAGATTTATCATCAGCAGGTCTCAGTGGCCTCCTAGATGCTCCATGTTGAGAATGAAATCTCTCGTTTAAGACATTTTTTTTTACATTTAAATAAGTTTTTACAAACTGCAGGTGGTAACGCGTCCGAAATTCAAACGTACATTTATAATCCGTGCAACGAGGGCGGAGCGCCATTTACTAAATGAATGAATCTTGCGCCATCTAGAAGGGAGATCGAAATGAGTTTTTGTCACGAGATATTAGACAGTGTTTTACATGTTTTGATGCAATAACATTAACGGGCTTTGAATGCCGAATGCGTCTTGTTGTTCCCAATGCTTCAATTGCAGTTTGACAAGTGACACATTCTGTGACGTGTCGTCCAAACGTCAATACAAACGTGCGACTGCATCGATATAACCCCCTATAAATCGGAAGTGTAGCGATGCAATCGCGAGTTTGCATTTATTTATTTATTTACTTATAATACAATATTTGGTATTTAGGTACTTGGCACTCTTAAACCTAATAGGTTTGTTTGAGTGTTGCAACTGTTCATAACATTTATACACACATAATCTTTTATGATCACACAGACAATATTTTGTTTAAACAAGGAATACTTAATACAAATAAACGTACACATAAGACAGATATTCGTCACAAACAATGACAAAAGTAAGAACAATAACGTTAAGAAGATAATACGAGTGACAAACAAAATAAAGTAATAAAAACTAAAACACGGGATTAATACAACTAAAACACGGTATTAATACAAACTGCATCGATGCAGTAGCACTAATAACATTGCTAAACTGATAAAATCCATTTCTTGACCTAGGCCGCTCTCTGAGCACGCAAGCGCTTACGGTCTTGCGCTGCGATAATCCGTAATTTTTAATATAACAAAAATGAACAAGAATTTCAAAAGCACAAAAAAGTACCGTTAAATTTTCCTCCCTCTTTTCCGCCCTTAATCTCGGAAATCTCGTATAAGCCCAAAAAATTTTTGAGTGCTCAATTAGAGCCCCCATTCACGGTAACACGATCATTACAGTTTTCAAACCTCAACGTCGATAAGAGATTTCTAATTAGTAAAGTTTAAATACAGGCTGTTTAAAGAAACAGTTTTAGTGATAAGAATCTGGTGAAACTACAGGCACCTGAGACCTGTCAACCTTATATCTCAAGGTGACGGGCGCTGCAGGACCCTTGAGTTTTAAGGCTTTGTACAGTAACTAAGTGACATACCAAATATTTATAAACAGGCGTGTTGCTAACCACCAGGCGTGCGAATTATTAATGCAGATATTTGATTATCATAAATAAATGTATTCCGGAATATTCTAGGGTGGTATTACCCAATCGTTTAGGCAAACCTACTTAGCTTATTCCAGTCTCTGTTTTATATAGATGTGGTTTTCCATTTTTACTACCATGAACTTCCGCAAACTAACCGCAAAATAATCTTGCATGACTATATTACTAACATCATACAGAACGACTTTTATTCCATGACTTTTTACAAAACATAATAAAAAAAAATCACGTTTTTCTTGTATTATCTGACATTGATAGATCTATATTTGGTAGTAAGGTGATTAGTTTAAATCTGCAAGTCCTCCCCGACGACTCCGCTCCTGTATTTTTAACCGACTTAAGAAAAAGGAGGACGTTATACGTTCGGCTGTATGTATGTTTTGTGTGTGTTTTCAGATATCTCCGTCAATTGTGGACCGATTTTGAAAATTCTTTTTTGTGTGAAAGGGTACACTCTCGTGGTGGTCCCGTTGTCGCCAAGTCCGAATCTGATGAGGGGATCTCATGAAAATCGAAGAAAATCCTCAAATGTTATAGGCATATTCGTGTATTCACCAATTTCTCCATCAATTGTGCACCGATTTTGAAAATTCTTTTTTTTTAAGGGTACATTCTCGAGGTGGTCCCTGATTCGTTTCGGCTGTACTAATTATTAATTATTTTCCGCAAATAAATGTCGACTTTTCGCTTGACACAATACATGTAATCAATCAATCATCGTCACCATGACAATCAGAAAAGAATAGAATAGAAACCATTTATTACAAGACGTCACAACACTAAAATACCTAGTAAGAAATTTTAAAAAAAGTTAAAAACAAATTAAAAGAAAAATAAAATAGACTAAAAAAAAAACAAACTAAATAAAATAAATTAAAAATAAAATCTTAGTAATAGGTATTCAAATGACCACAAAGATAGTCAACACTATTGCGTAGTAAGTAGACGTCATGTGTGCAACAGTGGCTTATGTAAAAGGATCCACTCAGCTAATGTCACCGCCGAGAAAAGGCTGTGACGCTGATTTTCAGTGGACCCTAATAATGATTAAATTAAAATAATTTTGCATCCTTCGGCACGGAGTTATCGCGGTTGAGAGCGATTTATTTTCGTACGAAAGTAAAATCTGGAATTTAAGAAAGAATTATTAAAAACCATAGAACAAAAGTTATTGTTTGTGATGTCAGCGTTATACAAATAACCCTGAATTTAAAAGAACTTTAATATAAGAACACTGAATACTCTAGTTAACTTTCTTGCGAGTTCGAAGCCGGATTGACGGAAGTATTGTTGCCAAAGAAAACCGATCCAAATTTACATAGACAAAGAGCCAATAGAAAGTAATAGTTTCCCATTACAACTTTGATAGAGTTTCTAAAGCTGAACTTTACTCGTATATTAGGATGTTTCCCGGCTTGTTGTAAGGTGAAAGACAGGTTGTTTGAAAGAGAACGATCAATAAGGTACCGCGGCTCAATTGAAACCATATCCCAATTAAAGGGAGCCCTGAGAACTGCAAGAGCTTTGAATGGGCCGATGCGGTAACTTTCACAATATATTGAATTGACATTCAATTATTTTTAATGAAACTACTCCACTACTTTGTTATGATTATTCATACAAAGGTCGAACATTTAGAAAAAACTCCATCGATCCGGCCAGATTCGAACCGACGTCTTCTAGCGTACCGTGCCAGATACTATGCCAACTAAGCCACAGAACGAATCAGCGGACATCTTTGTATTTGGTTTTCAACGACTTTTTAGCCGCAGCGCCATCTCTGAGAAATCTATGAAAGTATTTCGTCAGATACCTTTACAGTTACCAGCCTCGATCTTTGTATTAACAATTTCACAGTATATGTTAACGTCGTATCATTGGTAAAATAAAACCATATGTGATCACACTTCTATAGTGTTTTTAACCGACTTAAAAAAAGGAGGAGGTTCTCAATTTGACTGTATGTTCTTTTTTTGTATGTATGTTACGCGATAACTCCGGTATTTGTCAACCGATTTTCATGATTCTTTTTTGTTGGAAAGGGGGCACTTCTATAGTGGTCTCATTTCATTTTGAAGAAAATCATCCACCTCGAAGGGTAGTTCACGCATGAAGATTCATTTTTATAAATAGCGCCTAACTTTAATTTAGGAGCAATTACTTTAATGGTTGATTTTGCTATTTATCCAATTCAAGGCGTTTTTCTCTTGATATACTTTGAGTAGTGAGAACCGATTTTTATTATCTCCAGTGTCAAGTCCTGTATAGTGGCGAACATATTTCAATAAAACTTAGCAAATAGACGTAATTCCACGTACTTTTGAGGTCGGTTTTTTTAGTACTCTGTACTGAGATTATTATCTATCAAAATGACATGAAAGCTATAAGTATTTGGAATATTTCTAGTAAATATGACATGGTAATAAACATACCACGATGGGATGGTGTAACGGGCCGTCCGCAACTTTTGCGTATGATGGATGCAGGGTACTTACTCGTGCCTCACAAGCTTTACCAAAAATCTCAGCAACCTCCTGGGTCTGTTGAAGACTTCGGGTGCGACCTCGGTACTCCAAGGTATTTTGCCCTGTAGTTGGCCACGCCGGAGCACTACAGTAGGATGTGCGCGGATGTGTTTCCTCGTCCTCTATCTGTACTCTGCATGTCCTCTATCTCTGACTCTGTCCGTGGTACCTGGATTGAAAAAGTATTAATTATATGTACCAAGTGGTGCAGCAAGAATGCACAGCTCTTTCCTTTTGGGTTTAAGAAATTACCGACATTGAGCGGCGTTAAGCATGGGGAGTGCTTCTTAAGCGTATCTACACCGCATGGGTTGTTCAGGTGCTATTATAAATAGTTTTTGTAGCTTTGTATATAGTTGCTCTTGGTCATTGGTAGTGGAGAGACTCTTTAGATTATGTTCCTACAGCGTCCATCTACGACCCTCTTCCATCCAGTCCATTTGCTGCATTGCCACGTAAGCCGCAGTGTCCTTTGATCTTTTTTTTGTTTTTTTATAATGTCAAGTGACGGGACGATCAAGTCGTACGCCTGATGGCAAGCTACACGCCTGTCCATAACAGTTGCAGTGCTACTCAGAGCTTTAAATCGCAAAGATCTGAGGGGCATTGCCACTGCGCCCGTCACCCTGAGACATAAGTTGATAAGTCCCATGTGCCTGTAATTTCCCCAATACCCTTACCCTTCAAAACCGGAACACAGCAATGCTGACATTCGTTTGTTTCGCGGCAGAATTAGGTATGGTGGCAGTATTACTCTGGACAAACTCTTTCACAAGAAGCTCTACTGCTACTAAATAAAAATCTACCGTAGAGTTACGTGGTTGAACATACCTCCTGAAGTGCCTGGTAACATCATGATATTCATTATAAATTAAATATTGCTATTAATATAGCGATATCTCTCATCAGCGTCTGGTAGCTGTAAAGGTAAATGAACCTGGCTGAGTGAAGTAACTTTCTTAAGTGTCATAGAGGTGGCAATGATGCCAAAAACCCATTGAAACCCAATATGACCTGCAACAACCACATAGAAAAATTCGTAATGTCTACTGATTCGATCCATAGCTCAGTTGGTAAATACAGTTCCGGTGTGGCAACAGACGCTGGTTCGAATCCGATCAGATTATAGAAATTTTGTTCTGTGTTGTTCGATCTTTGTATTTATAAATTTCTACATATTTTTTTTACTGGCTTTGTTTTATCGACATTTCTTTACTCATTCTGTTCTACTGTTTGTTTTAATAATAAAACAGTACACAATTAATAACTTTTTAAGTAGACTGTTTCTTTAAGTACCTATTTAGAATATTGAATTTTTTTGGAAAGTTTAATGTAGTCTTTACCCACACTTAAGGGAAGGTTATCTAGACCTGCGGTTTTTGGTCGAGTCTAGACTTCGCACTGCGGATTTCCACATCGTTGCTCTTCGTTTCTTTTTTGCTCGGATGGCGGTCATATTAAAAAGTGAATTTTAGGGTCGTATTCTAGAACTCTACTCAATGCTCAAGTCAGGATTGCACTGGAAACACAAGCACTGGAAATACGACCCTAATGGCCGGGACTTGAGTATGACATCAAGTGCTTTAAACCATACTCAAATCCTTGACTTGAGCATTGAGTAGAGGTCCAGAATACGACCCTTAGAAATTTTCAATCGGATCCGAGCAAGTCTTTTTCCGGTTGCAATTTTCAATCTGTCACCTCTTTTTTTTACAAAGCCCATATTGAGCTCTTTCTCCTCTGTAATATTTCATAGGGCGCGCTATAAGTTTCCGGAATTGGCCACTTACATAAAGAATATTTAAAAAGTAATTACAATATTTGAAAATGGAACACTTTGGCTGTAGAATTCAGTTTGTTTCATCTGACTGTTACTTGTTTTTACATTGTGGCATTATTTTAGAAATTGGTTGTCTACATCATCATGGACCTAACTCGTGAAAATTTTCGTAGCATGTTTTTCTACGAATTTAAGTGTAATTTAACAGCTCAGCGGAGCTTCAAACTGCTTTTGGCATGAAGCATCACGCAAGATGACTATTTATAGCTGGTTTGCAGAATTCAAACGCGATCGTGTGAATCTCAGTGACGAATTTCGTGATGGTCACCCGTCTACAGCTGTGAACAACAAATTTGATGCTGAGCGCCGTATGATCAAAACAGGCAGGTATGTGACCATACCATGAGATTCGGGCATCTTTAGGCATGAGTCAAATACAATCTATACTATACAAACATTTGGGTGTGAAAAAGCTGTACTCTGTGTGGATCCCACACAATTTGACTGAGGCTCAAAAAACGGATCGCGTCATTTGGTGCAATGCCAGATTCAAGGAAGGGCCGTCAAATTCGGTGTGGGACATAGTAATAGGTGACGAAACATGGATTTATAGTTACGATCCCAAAACAAAGCAACAATCGAGCGTATGGGTCTTTCGAGATGAGCCGAAACGTGCAAAGTGCCTCTAGGCTACTGTTGCTTTGGAGAATCATTGTACCGTGAATAGTGATTGATACACGACCATTTGTTTGCCGGAAGTTATTAACAAACTCCGTAAAAATAACTGTAAACGCCGTATCATCTTGCACCACGATAATGTTCTCACACGACCAGATAGACAAATGAATTTTTGAAGGCGAACAACGTTGACCTTATTAGCCATCCCGCGTAAAGTTCCTACCTTGTGACTTTTATTTATTTTCAAAAATTAAGATCCGGTTACGTGGTCAACGATTTTCATCACCTGAAGAGGCTGTCACGGACGAGTGGCATAAATGTTTTCAAAATTGGTTCATTCGTATGATAAAGCGCATTAACGCTAACGGAGAATATATTGAGAAACAATAAATTCATTTCTGACTGAAACTTATAGTGCGCCTCACGTATACGATACACCTCCAACATCTGTATAAAGTTACTGAGATGTTACGGCTTAAGGTTTTTGTGGCAATCATCTTGTTTATTTGATTTCGATAATTTTTAACTTCCGGCAGAAATTGCCTAGAGTGTACATCGTCAATGTTCAAAGGTGTCCCCTATAAATGTTACGTTTCTGCAGGCCTTTGATATTTTTTCAATTTCCCTTATTCATTTCGTATACTTTCGTTTACTTTGGAACCGACCGGTAAGTATCTTTGTAATATGTGATAATAATTTTGAACTGTTTGCTTCATATGATATTGGTTAAACCATTACAAATCACGTTTAATTTTTTATCCTGTTGATATGGGCCGACCAAGACATATTTACTACAAATTGAGGATATGCTAAAGAAAAATCTAGTCAAGCATATCTTCAACCGACGAGCGTGCATGAATTCACTGATGAGGCGAAAGATGTGTATCAGGATCGGTGCCAGTGGAAGCCAGTAGTCATTACCATGCATTACTTACTTCTGTGTAATCGTCCTGCACTCACAGGTTGCTGCGTCACATCCTGCCTTTGATCTAAAGGAGTATCTCGAGCGACTTATAACTATATCATTCTTTATCGAACAAGGATATTCTTTAACTTGCAAACCTTTGGCGCTACAGGATACCATCTGCCTTTGTTCTGCCTACTGAGAGACTTTCTCTTGGACACGAATTGCCATGGTCGATCTGGAAGGCTACGAACTGAGGCTGGTCGCAGTAAGTACAATTTTTTCAGGTGGAGATTTTCGGATGGATTATTCGTGATGACCCATGTCACATTGTGCTCTGCGTGCCCTAACACCTGATTTAATGGCGGCTATTAGTAACGTAGTCGGCGTGGGTAAGTTATGGGCCACAATAGTATAGTGTATGCCATCTTTAACAAAGTTAATACAGGTATAATCTGATATTTTCATTCAAGTCTTTTACAAATGGGGATAAACGCCATAGAATGAATTACCAATTATCAGCCCATGATCACGGTCAGTGCAACCTAGCTGAAACGTCGTAGGGATAATAGGCACGCCTACATATACCCCAACTTGCGTTGAATGTACGTCACCAGAAGCCTCTAATATGAACACGCGACGTGGGGCGCAAAATGCACCCATCAGCAGTGTCGAGTCGGCACAAATGGTTGCATCACCGATTGCTGCTGCTGTCACGCATGATGCGCCGCGCCTTGCTGCCCGCACCTCCGCCCCGGTAGAAACGTCACGCGTGTACATGTCAGCCCCTGCACGTGCATACGCCGCTGTAGCCGCTTGTACCAGCCCATCCGACACTTCGAAACTCGAGCGGCGGCAATCGGCTAAGATCTCCGTGAGCCTGTCTCTGAAGTTGCAAAACCACAGAGGCAGACGGACCGGTGCTTTGAGGACGGCGTCACAAAGGTGGTGAAGAAGAGGAGGAAGCCCACCAGCCGTAATCAGTGTGGCACAGCACCGACAGGACCGAACTTTCTGCTGCGTCCGGCCATACCGACGACGCTGCTGTACCTGCCACGACTGCATTACTCCACGAAGTCTGAGGAGATAGCAGAGTACATCAGACATAAAGCCAAATACACCCTGAGGATCGAGCAATTGGAGTCCCGCCACACCGTAAATTTTAAGGTATATATTATATGAGTGGTTTTATTGTATTATTATGTTTGTTAGTCTATAAGGTATGAATTTATGGGTCTTTGTAACCTGAATGCAAATAAATAAATAAACCCCAGATCTCGTATATATTAATTATAAAAAACGACATCGCATCCCACTTCTTTGATTCGTCGCTCAGAGTCATACGTGTGTTCATGTTGTTGCTATTGATTATTGACAGGAGCTGTCAAGTTGGAGTGACAGCCTGCTGGGGTGACTGTTGGTGTGGATATCCAATTGTGAACTCCATTGTACTTACGACAACATTTACGTAGTTTTATTTAAAATATTCCAATTTTTTTATTATCATTAGATATATTACGGCCATATTAATGCCGAAATTCATTTACTGAATTCGTAAAAAGGGGTTATAGCAATAATAATAATGACCTAACCTTGACTCTGACTGAAATTTCGTGTGGAAAGAGGAGATGGGAGGGTCTCGTGAAAGCCAGAACCTAGAAACGTAGGAAATATCTCGTTCTGGCACACGAGATCCCCGACGTGTAGGATGTGACCTCCAATAGTTAAATCCCAATAGTTTTGACGGGTTAATTTCCATCAGCCTCGCTAACAACTTGAGACGCTTCCAGCACAAATGCAAAAAGCGGTTTTGCTCGATACGGCACGTATTGTTCGCTGGTCCACTATTGAACATAGACCTCCACTCGTGCTGCTCGCATCCATGTGATTCATGCAACCTTCAGAAGGTCATCGGTCAACCTTGTGGTTCTGCCCACGCTGCGTCTTCAGGTACACGGTCGCCACTTGACAATTCTTTGACCCCATCCGTTGCCACTTACGTTTTGCTATTCTTTGTGTCATATCGGTTAGTCTGGTTTCCCTTGTTGATAACTTCATTTTGATTCAATCTCACGTGTAACTGTGAGCATAGCCATTGCGCTTGAGCGTTGTTTCGAGGCCCACAGTGGTGAGTGACCACTTATTAGTACCGTAAGTCTTCACTGGTCATAGAATTATTATCATAGCTGATTGTATATACAGACACGAAGGTAAATGAAAATTGGTGGAACATAAAGTAAGACGAAGAAATCATTCACTGATTCTAGTTAAGCGATGATGGAAAGGGTCGGCCGGGATTAAATTACATAATACGGGAGCACACTTCCCGACATATATCCTGTGAAATACCGAAAGTTACACAGCATCGGAGAGGACGTTTACAAACTGTACCCCAGAGTGTCTTTGAGAGATAAGTTTAAAAAAAATTACATTCTTACACTCGCGTCATGGTAAGTATATTGATGAAAATGTAATTTACAATTATTATTAATACATAGCTCGAAAACTTCCTTCGATCTGACCGGACTATCGTATCAGACAGGATGTTAAGAAAAATAATAATTTTTGATAATATTAATACGAGAAAATCAACATAAATTGGTTGCTTTTCACAACTGTCATTGCAGAGATTCACTTACAAACAATCTACGCTCTACTGTAATTGCCATTAACGAGGTTTAAAATTGTCAGGAAACAAAAAATTACATAAAAGGTTGTATTTATTTATTTATACTTGGATTACTTAGACCCACGGAAGAAGTGTTGAGATTTATGTGGTCTGTGCTTAGACCAATACATATCTTATAGACTAACGTACATAAAATGTAATAAAACAATAATTATTGATTTACACGTATATAACTTCTGTTTACGTAGATGACATAAATGTTTGGGAGTATAATCCATTTAGTATATATATAATATTTATTATTCATCAGGTCGTTTCTATTTAACATATGTTTATACAAATATTATAAATTGACTTAACTATTATTTTAGGTGTTTCATATAATTATATTAACTACTTATTTAAGTAAAAAGTTATATACACGACCTTGACACTGAAAATAAAGGGATAAACAAAAAACGAACGCAATGCGACGGTGCCGAAACATTGCTCGTATTTTATGCATAGGCACTTCATAAGTTGGCGTTCTTAATTCATATTCGACAAACGTAAACAAAATGTCTATTTACCAAGAGTCAGCTCCGGCGCTAACCCATATAACACCCGGATATAATCAATACTCTATAGAGATAGGCGTTGAATGGACAAACTAGTTGAATCAACAGTGCACGTCCAATCGACGACGTTTCTACGCTCTATCGTTCTTCGTTAACTAATTGAATTCGTTAATTATAGCAGATTTCGTAGACGATTAAACGGAATGTCCACGCGTTAATCAATGCTCTATGCGACGAGAGGATGCGCGATCTTAGTCGAATTATACGTAGACTTTACATAGACACATTATTTTAAACTTGAAATGCAGGATACGTAAGTTGATATGTCAATATGTAAGATAGGCCATTATACTATTCAAGAATGCGAGAGAAAGAGAGAGAGAGAGATTTAAACTCACTTAATGTAACGGAATTATAATTATAATTAATATTAGCCGCTCATGAAAATACGTACGTAGTGTTTTTTTAAATTTTCATATGATAAGATTAATATTTTTATTGAATTGATATTCAATTATTTTTATGTGAAATATTTATAAAAAATTCCTTCCATCCGGCCAGATTCGAACCGACGTCTTCTAGCATACGGTGTCAGACGCAATACCAACTAAGCCACGGAACGAACCAGCGGACCTCACGAATTTTTCTATGTGCTTGTTGTCGTGTCTTTGTATTTGGTTTTTCAATGACTTTTTAGCCGTATCGCCATCTATGAGAAATCTATGAAAGTATTTCGTCACCCTGTCAGATGCCTTTACAGCTACCAGCCCCTGCTAGAAATGTCGCTGTTCACTGTATTTAAATTTTTATTGAATCGATATTCAATTATTTTTTGTATGTGAAATTATTCCACTAGTTATAATTATTAACACAAAGATCGAACACTTAAAAAAATTCCTTCGATCCGGCCGGATTCGAACCGACGTCTTCTAGCATACCGTGCCAGACGCCATACCAACTAAGCCACGGAACGAACCTGCGGACCTCACGAATTTTTCTATGTGCTTGTTGTCGTGTTTTTGTACTTGGTTTTTCAACGACTTTTTAGCCGTAGCGCCATGTATGAGAAATCTATGACGATGATCTGAAGATCTTTAATAAAAAAAAATATTTTGTATAAAAGTTTGCTTGATTCTATTTTACACCTGATGATAATGTATATATATTTACTAAACAACATACTAAAATGGCTTTCAGTGTCACAGATCGTGCGCGGATATATGCGCTACACTATTTGGCGCGGGTATAGGAAGGTTAATAATAATAATAATAATTCTTTATTTCGGACCATAAAATATCCATAGTATGCTAGTAAAAGAACTTATATCAAGGTTAGTAATAATCAGTGCAAGTTAATTATATTTCAAACCGGGCGAGGCCCTTAACTTACACTATCCAAAGTTTCAGGATTGGACAATCATACCTTCCCGCTATAGCATTTAGAATGCTGTTAGCACCGAGCCTCACGCGACTCATTAGCGAGACAATCAATTAAGAGCAACTCCTAAAATATTTTTATTATTCCCACGGAAGTGTACCTTACGGAAGGTAGTGTTTTATCGTACATACTGTCTGTCACTTGTGTATGCAGAAACTATAAACGTTCAATCGCTTCGCGCCTAACAAATCTCTTTCGCCTCCTCCTCCTCCACTCGCATCAATCTCTTCATATACACCCATTTATTTATTTATTGTTACTTTTAACCATGCCTTTTTTAAGGACACTCCCTTCTATGTAACGCGATATAACTCAAGCATCGTTTACGTTGCCCAATTTAGATTGTTTTGACAATCTGATGATGGTTGCCTACCGAAAGAAGAAATGGGCACGAACCCCTGAAATAAATTTTAATGTGCTACGGACATTGAAACTACTGTCATAAAACAAGCTACGCTGATTCATGGTCCGGCCTTCTTCTTCTTATCACGTTGATGGCATACACTATAATGCTAGTCATCGTGGTGAAGGATTTGTCTATCGGTGTAACGTACTTGTCGATTGACGTTCAGTAATAGTACGCCGTGCGGGGAGAATTCTGTCGTGCATCCCTGTGAATCGTGTAGCGACAACATGTTGTTGGATTGTCAGTTCAATAGGTGGTTTACCATTTTTCAGAAGCTCACATCAACGACGATGGAAGTGTCAACGTCTACATAATTGCGCTCGGATGTTTAAATATTTTTTCTCGAAGCAAAATCTAATTTTGTAAACGATACATCAGGACGAAGGGAACATTTTGAAAGATTTATTGAAATTAATGAGTTAAGCTGAAAAATGTGACATTTACAAAATCGGGCCATTATCTGAAGAAACAGATCCCCCAACCGTATTCGCCTCCAGTATTCACAAGGGTAACGCCATACGTGTCTGTTTATTCAGGGTGTTTTAACTTGGCTTTCTTCAGAGACATCGCCAATGTAGTCAAATATGTACGTCGAAATTTACGATGTCTGTTACCGTTAATGTCAAAGTCGAAGTCGAAGCCGAAGTCGAAACTGTAGCTGAAGTAATAAAATATGAGGCAATTAAAGCTTACAATTTCTACACGTATATGATTATACATTTGTTTTAGTTATTTCTTAAAGGTATAATCATGAGTTGTCATATAAAATTATTTCTAGTAATTCTGTTTTCGTTCCTACTCAAAAGTCCACATTGAAGGTACGAGTAATTTGCTTACTTGTAAAATACAGATATTTTAAATTTAAATTCTAAATCAGAACATTTTATTTGAACCGTTCTATCCAAACATGTAATACAATAAAAAATTCGTACCTCTCAGTCGGTTACTCCGTTCAATTTGTTAACACATAATTGGATGCGGTTTTCGACGGCTGCACTCCACGCCTGATTTTCTAGTTAAAGTTTGAACACAGTTAAAACTTCAAACTTGGCTATAATTACAACTTGAATGTGAAGACAAGTAAGTGCTAGGGTATCCGTCTATGTATCTGGAATCGTTCAAAAGTAAATCTAAGCATCATGATATTCAATAAAAATACTGTGACCAATATAGCGACATCTCTAGCAAAACTCTGGTAGTTGTAAAGGCACTACTAGGTACCTAAGTGAAAAAATTTTCCGTTCTCACTGGTGAAGATAAAAAGCCGTTTTCTCTCAATACAAAAATACGCAGAGAAATTCGTAAGAACAGTTGGATCAATCCGTTGGTAGCAATAGAGCTCCTTGTGAAAGAGTTCGTCCAGGAAAGTACAGCCAACTTTAACTATTTCTACCACTAACCAGTAATACGAGCATTACTGCGTTCCGGTTTTGAAGGGTAAGGGTGAAATTACAGGCACATGGGACTTCTCAACTTATGTGTCAAGGCAACTGGCGCAACGACAGTGGCCCTAAGATCTTTGTGAGTTAAAGCTCTGAGTAGCACTGCAATTTGTTGTGAACAGGCGTATCGATTACCACTAGACGCACGACTTGTTGGTCCCGTTACATGGTATCGTAAAAAAGAGCTTAACAGTCGCAGGTTCTAGTTTAGTTGCATGGAGTTGGATAAAGGAGTTTCAGTGAAACCCAAAAGTACTTCTAAGTACGATTTAAAGTTGAAAAAAATAACATATAAGAAAAAACAATATTTTAAGCAAGTGCTTATCGTACGAAGGTGTTTCAAGGTGACCTTTTTTGCAAAACGTTGGTATACACAAAACAGATTTCGCAAACACCTGGCGTAATGCTTATAGCACGTGCACGGAACCTATCAGGGCGCGATTATTTGCACAGGCTGCTTTTCGTACATGCAATGTTGGGTGGTTTCAATCTGTTTTGTCGGAGCCAACATGTAGTGCCGCGGAGATTTTGTATACATGTTGAGTTAGATCGTATTTTGATTTATTAGTCGGGATTTTATAATGTATCGTTTTACTAATGGGGCTGACATATTCAATAACGGTCGAAACCCCTAAATATATATAGATTAAAAAAACTGCATTTTGTAGTTCAAGCATCAGTGGTTTTTCAAAGGCTCTTGTTTGAGAATTTTTCTGCGTTCGTTCGATATTTGCGTCTACACTATTTATTTCTAAATCTAATTAACTCGCATGACTAGGTTGGACTTTCGCCAACTTTCATAAATACAGTGTGTTTATTCTCGCCACATTTAAGAAATTAATAATAGAAATAATGCTAAATCATCTAAAAATAGTAAAAAAAATATTCTGTTCAATATTCTGGCTAATTGTATCTAGTAAAGCTTTGCAAAATTGTCTCAAGTCATATGCACCACGCAAGGACAGTGACCCCGCCACCCGCTTCACCGAGTGATACGTAATCTTTCTCGATACGCTTATTTACCTATTTTTTTTTTAATATAATTATGTACTAGCATTGTTATAATTTACTATTTATTTACATTTATAGGAAAACTTGACTGAAAACGTTTTTTGTAACTTAGATTTGGTACTTACCAACTTTAGGTTACATGAAACTATTGCTAGAAGCACCTAGCTTCACAACCAGTTATGCAGAGATTCGCACGTGAGTTTCGTTTCAACAATAGACTCCACAACTTTGAAATCAGAAACTTCGACACTCGTATCCTCCGCGTAAACTAAATGTTCGATACGACACTCTCCCGCAATATAAGAATATTTTATTGCGTAAGCACCGAGACACACATGACCTTAAAATTAAAATACATTATAAACTTTAAACTAAAATACAGTACTTACAACAAACGTTAAAACATTATTATAATGATTAAAAAAAATAATAATAAATGCGTGTCGCGGCGCACGCCAAAGGGATTTGCTCAACTATTAGCTACAGGCTGATTGATTTTCAGCTTGTAGCGCTGGTTTTCAGCAACCCCGATATGAGTAAAGCACGGTCTCGAGCGCAAACAAAACAAATACATGCATAACATGTGCGTGAAACTTGGTATACACTAAAATATTTACACTAAACACCTATATAATACAAATACATAGAAAAATAAAACAGTATATGTGTAAATGGGTTTCTATCTGCGCATTTAAGGTCATTGTTCAAAATCTTTGCAAGTGCCGTGCAAGTCAATGACCTTTGGATCTTGTTTGTTTACCGCAATTAAATAAAAATTGGAATTTACGAAATTTTTTTTCGATTTATTTTTTTAGTGATTTGGGTTCAGTTTCGGATATAGAATGACCTCTGTAAATATGGCGAGATTGCAAATCCACGCATTGTATATTATCTCCAGCTTCATCTTCAATTCTAGATTCATTTCGCTCCTGCAAATATGAATACTATATACAGGGTGTCCCACGGATAAATCTTTTATCTTTTCATTTACAATAATAAGTTGAAAGTTGTTGTCGAAAATGAGTACACTCATTAGTAATTTGAAATGATAATCTCAGTTGTTATGAGCAAATTCAGAGAAAAGGCATATTGTTGAACAAAATTTCAAATTGAATGTTAAATTTCATGGTCTTCCTTTTATTTACGATGCTATGTCAGTAAGAAGAAAACAATCCTTATGATAGAGACTTTCGATCAGTATAGTAAAATTACAATGTTGATGTTAGTACTGCTAGACTAGTTTAGTTACTTCCATAGTATAATGTCCTACGGGATTCTCATGTAGGGTAAAGCGGCAGATATTCAAACCATATTTGTATTGCAAAAACGAGCGATTCGTTCTGTGTACCGTCTAGGCTCTCAGGTTTCTCTCAGAGAAAATTTTAAGGAGACTGGTATCATGACTGTGGCATCACAGTACATTTGCTCAAATATTTTATATGCCCGTAAAAATATACATAATTTCAATAAGAAAGAAGATATCCATAATATTAACCTTAGAGCTAAATCCAAACTCATGGTACCACGATTTCGTTTAACCAAGGTAAACAACTCTTTTATGGGGAACTGTATACGTTTTTACAATAAAATTCCGGAGAATATAATAGGGGTTAAAGTATGAAATTGCCGATTTGTACTGAAAATCTAAATTGTTTATTTTTTAAATTTTTAACAAATTTATTTAATCAAAATAGTTGCCATTATTATCTATACATTGCTGCCATCTAATGGGAAGGTTATTAATGCCTTTGCGATAGAACTCCGACGATCTAGACTGCACAAACTGTGTGAAAGCATTTTGTACTGCCTCCTGGGAAGAAAACTTCTTGTCACGTAGATAATTGTCCAAATCACGAAAAAAAAGGTAGTCCGTTGGAGCAAGGTCTGGTGAATATGGAGGATGACGAATGGTTTCTAACTGCAGTTCCTGAAGGGTCAAAATGGTTTCTCGTGCTGTGTGAGGTCTCGCGTTGTCGTGGAGCAATAATGGTGAAGATCGATTCATGAGTCGGGGCTGTTTTACTGCTAGTTTTGTCAACATGGTTCGGAGTTCGGCACAATAGACATCTGCCGTTATTGCTTGACCAGATCGGAGAAAACTATAGTGAATAACACCATGCTGAGACCACCAAACAGTTACCATTACCTTTTTATTGGTAAGTTTTGCTTTAGGACACTGTTGTGGCATTTGACCTGGGGTCAGCCATTGCATTTTTCTTTTCCGGTTATCATAAAGAATCCACTTTTCATCACATGTTACAATTCGATCCAATATTCCTTCATTTCTGTACCGGTTCAACAAGGCAACACAAGTTTCAACACGCGTTTCTTTCTGCAGATCAGTCAAATCATGAGGCACCCATTTTTCGTATTTTTTTATTTTATTGATTTGACGCAAGTGAGTCAATATTGTGGGTAAGGTAACGTTAAACCATGCCGCTAATTCCTGGGTAGTTTGACTAGGATCGGCTTCCACTATCTCTCTTAATTCATCGTTATTCACCTGTGTGGGCGGTCTTCCTCGTGGCTCGTTCTTTAAGTCGAAATTTCCATCACGAAAGCGTTTAAACCAAAATCGCACGGTGCGTTCATTAGTAGACCCCTCTTCAAACGCAGCATTGATATTGCGGGCTGTTTCTGCCGCGTTAGTTCCGCGTCGGAACTCGTATTCAAAAATCACTCGAATTTTCGCAGTATCCATCTTTCTTGTCTAAATTGAATAACAAAAACAATTGAAAGTCGATATTCAAATGTTTCAAATTTAAAAAAAAAAAATCACAGAAACCATTTGAAAAAAGTTTCATTCGAAAACCTCAAACCATGAAGATTCTATGAAAATTCAAAGAACCTATTGCAATAAAACGGCAATTTCATACTTTAACCCCTAATATTAAGTTTATCATTTCCTAAGTTTAAAAACTACACTAAAAATATTTTGATCGAAAAATTATATTACAAAATTGAAGACTACGTGTCAGATAAAGATGTATGGAAAGACGACATGGCTCCAGAATCCAGCATTTAAGTTTATTTGAAAAGAGCAATCCCTAGAATTTCTTGGTCCTTCTTCTCAGGAAGGTCAGCGTACTGAACGAGCAGTAGCTTAAATGTGACGTTTTCAAGTGTACATTTATTTTACCTATGGAATAAATAATCTTTGACTTGACTTGACTTGACAAGTGTTTTTTTCACATTTGGCTGGTTCGATTCCCGTTCAGACAGGCGATTATTTAAAAATCTTCGAATGCAGTTCGAATTGTTTTTAAAATAAAAATTAAGTTTTCTCTCTGTAAAATGTTCTATCTACGGCATTTAAAGGTACTTTTCCTCCGTGTGGCAAAGCCGTGAGACGTCTTATTTCAGTCCTATTGGTAGAACTAAGGGAAAAAAACATTTTTTTATTTTATTTATTTACATAGTTCAGGGCACATGACCCATAGAATAATATCTAAAGGACTAAGATACGTACAGTATAACAACACACTATTTCTAACTAGCCTACACGAATTGCACTTGTCGGCGACGTGTGGCACAATCTGGTGTCACAAACTCTACCTTCATGAAAGCCGACAGATGTTCGGTCGGTACTCTCACCACAAACGAATTAAAATTCAAGTTGTGGCGGAACTCCAATCGCTCGATCTTCATGGTATATATTTGGCTTTATTTCTGATGTACTCCACTATCCGTTCACGCGATGCGCTCATCCTACCGCAAAATGGCGGCTATTTGGTTTCGCAAATTAGAAAAGGATTCAGTTTAAATACAAGTTTTTAAAAATAAAAATTATTATTCTGCATTGCTAAATAAATACCCTCCGTACTACAACAAAAACATCTCAAATAAAATGCAGTAATACACCGCAAATCCTGCACTTAAAAAGCACTAATGAAATTTTTGGTGTACTTGGATAAATATGATAATATTCCGTTTGAGTGGTTCTAATGTTTACCATGAAATTACTCCTTAAAGTATAGTTTATAAACATTTATATTCAGGGTAAACTTAAAAAACGCAACTTACGGTATGTTTTCAATAAATAAACACCGACATCACCAGCCCAAACAATAACAGACACGATTGTCGTGACATATTTTTGAAGTTGTTTATTTTTTTAAATGACAGACTCAGGCATTAAAAACTTTATGGTTTGCTAGAGTAGTTACCGAAATAGCAATTAGTATTAGTTCTTTTACCTGTTATAACTTCGATATCCGATAAATCGGTATAAAATCATCACCGGCACCTCTAGGTGTGGTATGCTTCCAGAGACGCATGAATCGCGTGAGCGGTTAACTCCGCAATCGTGACAGGTATAGCTGCGTCGTCGGTAAGGCCGGACGCAATAGGAAGTTCGATCCTGTCGGTGCTATGCCACACTGGTTACGTCTGGTGGGCTTCCTCTTACTCTTCTTTACCTTCGTATAGCCGTACTCGTCGCAGCGGTCTGTCAGGCATTACCCTTGGCACTAATAGCAGAACTACGCAGTAGAACTACGGACAAAGATTAAAGAAAATACCAATTTGTAGAATAATTTCTTGTTTATTTGATTAAAGTCTATAATAGTAAAATAACAATACAAGCGGCAGTTATAGAGGTAGCATTAGCTTGCACATTTGTATTTGTACATTTTATTAAGAGAAGCTAGTGTGGGGGGAAGCTAGCGTCTTTCAAGCGTCAGCGTCGTGCCGACGTTCGCGCGACCACGACGTAACGCTGACGTTCGAAAGTCGTCAGAGTGGGGGTCCTTAAAAGTGCGATAGATGATATTTAAAAAGGGAATATTTAAATAACTACCATCGTTAAACTCCCAACTCTAGACAGACGGAAAACTGGCTTCACAGTAATAAGTTCCATTTTAATTAGAATGAGAAGCTGTTATTACAGTGGCAACACCACGTTTGTTTTATTCCAAAGCGGAATACTCATTCGTTCTTGCGGCTTTGTTCTTCTATTTATTTTTTAAGTTGGGCTTTTGATTGTCAGCTAATGATTTGAGGCTAGTAAACTTAGAAGATACTTGTTCACTATGAGCATTAAAATATGTAAATAATAATATTATATTAGGTTTCTTTGTCATGCAAACATAATACATATTTAGTTAAATGCTTCTTTTTAACTAGGGAAACCCTGAGTCGCGGGTGCCATAGACACGTACATAGAACACCACAAATTATGCCCAAACTCAGGAAAGAAACAAATATAGTGAATCGAACCCGGGAGCTCTGCATGGCAGACCAGCATGGTAACCATGTGGCCATGGAGACAGTTAGACAGGAATCCTTTTAGTTAAAATTCAGTTAATTTTCGATATAATGTAGTGAGCAAATACGATTCATTGGCTTAATAATATTTTATGAAATTTCTGGATCACGCTAGTAAGTTTTCCCCGACCTCATATAAGTTCCAAGGTTTTATTAGCTGTCGTACTCAATTGACAATGTAAAAGTACGAAGGAACCACTAGTGGAGTATAAGGAATTTTAAGACCTGACAGCACAGTTGCACTAAGTGCATAATTTCTCAATTTTTTTGTTTCGTTCGTGCCAAATGTAATAAATGTCACCCTACTCGTTCCTATTCATCAGAAAATCCAATACGTTGTCTCTTTCTTGTAAAACGTCACGCTAAATAAACTAACTGAGCTCAAAACAGGACTAAAATAATTGAAGTGGTTTTATTTTTTTAGGGAATTACCTACTTACGACCTACATTTTTAAATTAACTGATTTTATTTCCAGAAAAAATCATGTAGTTGCTATATGATACAGAGATACAAACTTATAATGATCAAAATTTGTGCACATTCACGTTAAGTGATTTTGGTACTTGAGTGTTACGAGCACAAATGTAATAATTGCATATTATTGGATAATTTTTAACCGACTTCAAAAAAAGGAGGAGGTTCTCTATTCGACTGTATGTTTTTTTTGTATGTATGTTACGCGATAACTCCGGTAGTTGTAAACCAATTTTCATGATTTTTTTTTTTTTAGTAAGAGGGTACCTCAATAGTAATCCCATTTCATTTTGAAGAAAATCATCCACCTCTAAGAGTGGCTGTTCACGCATGAACATTCATTTTTATACGTAGCGCCTAAATTTTACTAAACGAGCAATTATTTTAATGGTTGGTTTTGCTATTCTCCAATTCAAGGCGTTTTTCTCTCTCAATATACTTCGAGTAGTGAGAACAGATTTTTTATTATCTCCTGTGTCAAGTCCTGTATCGTTGCAAACTAGGGGATATTTCAATAAAACTTGGCAAATAGATGTAATTCCACGTACTTTTGAGGTCGGTCTTTTTAGTACTCTGTACTGAGATTATTAATTACCTAAAGTATTAAACGCTACACAGGCATGTGTAGCGTTTAATACTTTACTCAAAATGTGCTTAGTGCATGGACTTTCGTTTTAATTGACTGATAATTCTGCAAGCTTAATATAGGAGCCATTGAGTTATAAAGTATTAATTTACTATACCTAATAGTTACAACGTTTTCTAAATGCTATAAATCACTCACACATAGCAAGTTGTTTCTGGAATTCGAAGACAAATTTCAAATTGCTTTACTGTAAAATTTGCAAAAGTATAGTTAGTGCAAGTGTGCCCTAGGCCATCGATACATAACTATCTTTGTATTAATAATTATAACAAACTAGTGGAATAATTTTATAAAAAATAATTGAATATCATTGTAGCCGCTCACGCGATACATGCAGCCGTAGACGCATACCACACCTAGAGGTACCGGTGATGATTTTATATCGATTTATCGAATATCGAAATTATAACAGGTAAAAGAACTAATACTTATTGCTATTTCGGTAACTACTCTAGCAAACCATAAAGTTTTTAATGCCTGGGTCTGTCATTTAAAAAAAATAAACAACTTCAAAAATACGTCACGACAATCGTGTGTGTTATTGTTTGGGCTAATGATTTCGGTGTTTTTTTATTGAAAACATACCGTAAGTAACGTTTTTTAAGTTTACCCTGTATATAAATGTTTATAAACTATACTTTAAGGAGTAATTTCATGGTAAACGTTAGAACCACTCAAACGGAATATCGTCGGTTAAAAGGTAAAACTCACTAATAGCCTAATTGGCCAAAGGGAGATAATTAAGATTTTGTATTTTTTCATTATGAAAAATCACTAAAGGACTGGTATGTATTAAAACATGAAGGACACCACAGACTTACTGAATTTTTCTTGTCATAGATGTTCTTCCCAATAAAGCAAAATTGAAAAAATCTAGTTTTTGAACAAAATGTCACTTAATGAGTTTTACCTTTTAACCGACGATATTATCATATTTACCCAAGTACACCAAAAATTTCATTAGTGCTTTTTAAGTGCAGGATTTGCGGTGTATTACTGCATTTTATTTGAGATGTTTTTGTTGTAGTACGGAGGGTATTTATTTGGCAATGCAAAATAATAATTTTTATTTATAAAAACTTGTATTTAAACTGAATCCATTTCTAATTTGCGAAACCAAATAGCCGCCATTTTGCGGTAGGATGAGCGCATCGCGTGAGCGGGTAGAAAAACATCCTGGTATTCAATGAAATCAATAATAATGAACATTTATCTAGAAAATGAGGAAATATGAAAAACATTTATTTGGCTATCAGAAAAGACGTCATAAAAGAAAAAAGAAGTTAAAAAGACAATAAATTAAATAATCAAAAATTAAAATATGAGAAAAGATTTGGGCGGGTCACATCTGCCGCATGCCGAATCGTAGGCGAAGGCCACCACAGAATGGATCCCCAAAGCTTTTCGAAGAACGGCCATGCAGTAGGCTAAAGCGTCGATAGAGAGACGTGCTAGACTCGCACCTAAAAGACTGGACCTCATTGGCGTAAAATAGAGAGGTATGGAGACAGGGGAGGGAGGCCTTTACCCAGCAGTGGGACAAAAAGAAATTTGATTACATAATTTAATTAAAACAATAGACACACTAACTGTAAAGGATACTTTGGGTGGTGCCCGATGTAGCAACAAAAGTTTTACTAACTCAATGTTTACTCTAGAACGCAGAGCATTCCCTGCACTATATTGTTTTAAAGAAACAATGGTGGACCTCTATCTCACATGATGGAAAATAATAATAACCGCTCACGCGATGCGCTCCTCCTACCGCAATATGGCGGCTATTTGGTTTCGCAAATTAGAAAAGCATTCAGTTTAAATACAAGTTTTTATAAATAAAATTTATTATTCTGCATTGCTAAATAAATACCCTCCGTACTATCAACAAAAACATCTCAAATAAAATGCAGTAATACACCGCAAATCCTGCACTTAAAAAGCACTAATGAAATTTTTTGTGTACTTGGATAAATATGATAATATTCCGTATGAGTGGTTCTAACGTTTACCATGGAATTACTCCTTAAAGTATAGTTTATAAACATTTATATTCTGGGTAAACTTAAAAAACGTTACTTACGGTATGTTTTCAATAAATAAACACCGAAATCACCAGCCCAAACAATAACACACACGATTGTCGTGACGTATTTTTGAAATTGTTTATTTTTTTTAAAAGACAGACGGTTTGCTAGAGTAGTTACCGAAATAGCAATTAATAATAATTTTGTTACCTGTTATAACTTCGATATCCAATAAATCGGTATAAAATCATCACCGCCACCTCTAGGTGTGGTATGCGTCTGCGGCTGCATGTATCGCGTGAGCGGATAAGGTCGAAGATGGAGCATGCACGCCAATAAAATGCCTATTCACTCTCGCCTCGAAAAGGCCCATGTTACAGTGTACAGGGAACAAGTCTGCAGAGAGGAAATTAATAAATAATATTCATTTTAACTAATTTCAGAATAGGGAGGTTTTATGTTTTGCCATTTCTCACTTTGTTACAACATAACCCAAAGTACATAACGAAACTTTGGCGGATCTCGAAAGTTCTGGTGCTTGAAAGTAAGAAAAGAAAGCCTCTCATTATCCTTGGATGCTTCGAAGTTTTGTTTCGAAAACCAAACTAATCAGAAAGTTAATTAAAAACACTACAACTTATTATATTATTCTCTATTAGGTAGTAATAATACAAAGAGGGCGTGCACAGGTGGGGTTATAGCTCGGAGACCGCATGTAGGTGTCTCTTCTCGGATAATGACACATCTTTTGTCGTGCCATGCGTCATGCCATGTCTCTACACCTACCCACACGAGGACCTGTACAACGCCACTGATAATGCTGTGTCAGTTGCTAAGTTATAACATTCATTAATATAAACGACATTCATATATATAAGTCGACATACTAAGACGAAGAAGACGTTCTAACTTAGAATATACTAATAGGGTTTATTTTTCTTAGGTCGAGCGGCTGGGACACTGGCTTTATTTCAGAATTTATTTCACAAACGAAATTATAGCCTTTTGTAACATATATCGTATAGTATACGTGTTCTATATGGTTCAGTTGATAAAAAAAGAATCATTGGTACCTATATAAAGTACCTATTGAATACCAGTGGTTTTCTTGTAAAATTTTAAGGTAATTTTGTGTTTTCTTTCCGTCGTGAAAATTTTTAGGAATTAACGCACACACTCAACATAGCCCCGCACTAGGGAAAAAAATTGTGTTTTCACAACGTACAACAAGCTCAAATTTACTATATATGTATTTTTTTTTTTGGACTACACGAAACAAATGATGTACGTGTGTAAATTTTATATCTCTTCTGTTTATGC